>NC_033798.1:4522017-4565837 GCF_001876935.1 Asparagus officinalis | reverse complement strand
GAGAAGACCAAAGTTCCACGAGGTAAAGTGTTCGGATCGTCAATGGGATGCAAGACTCAAGCTCTCATCGCCACCAAGAAGGACCCAGTATTAAACAAAAGGAATAATCTCCGTTGATCTTTCTCACTTTTGTAATCGGGAATCTTATTAAAGGATTGTAATAGCCTTTGTCTAAGTCAGTTAGAGAGGTCTTTACATTTTGAGAGATTGTAATTTCTTTGTCTATGTCGGTTAGAGAGATTTTACGATTTTTAATTCTCACTATTTTCTTTAAATTTTTCGACTAATAAAAGATGACGACTCCGTTAGGGACTAGCTTTTTCATAGATGAAGAAGTAGTGGCGCAATCCGACACCAAGCTCGTAGGGACTACTGTCAAAACTCTGACAGTTGAGTTTGACCAGGCTAAATATGAGGGGTTCCTCTCCACCAGATCCCTTAGTCCCAGGGATATGCGCAAGATTCGCAAAGTCTCTAAGGAGACTAAGGTTCCTACTACCGTCAACTCACTAAAGGAGTGTCTTTCCAATGGGTTATACTGTTCATATAGTCTTCCCTCGGAAGGAGAAGACTTCGCTTTAACTGAACTCATAGACCAAGTTAAACAACAGGTACCGAGTCGCAAGAGATCTGCACCAACGACTAGCCTGATCAGTACACATGTCGCTGAACAAGCCTTAACTCGGTCAAGCAAGAATGTCGCTCGTCGAAGGAGAATATCCCTCCAACATGCACAACTCCGAGATAGTCGATCAACCGATCAAAATGACCCTCGCATTTCTACTGGAGAACACAAGCCTCACGTTTTTGTCACAGAACATGACCCTCGCAAACGCGACATGCGCTATTTGATCACAGAACGCGACCTTCGCGTTGCTCAGCCTGAACGCGAGTTTCGACTCCACATTCCACAGTTAGAATGCATAGGTCAACTCCGCGTTTGAACGCGAGCATCAGCTCCGCGCAGCCCAACTAAAACGGATTCTCTCGTTCAGAAGGAAGCGAAGCGCGACCCTCGCGTCTCCACTACTCAACGCGACCTTCGCGCAACGCGACCCTCGCGTCTCCACTGCTCAACATGGCCTTCACGTTCCCTCTCCTCAACACGAACTTCGCATTTCAATGTTAAAACGCGACCCATGTGTTCCTAATACTAAACACAATGTGATCTGTCGCATTCAAAAGGACTAACAGGGATTTAAGATTCATGTTCACCAGGAGCCAATCTCGTTTAACCGTAGACGGAGGGTTCTAATTCAAACCTCACGTTCAGTGACTAACTCTTCTCGAGTCTCTGCAGAAGACTTAAGAAAGTTCGTATTAAGAGAAAGACCGATACAACAAGTCGCTTGTTCATGCTAATGTGAACGACTGATTTCTGCGGTCCTCTCGGTATATCAATGCTACTTACACGCAACCAAGCCGTCAGTGTTCAACCGATTAACGAACATTGCCTCTTGCAACAAATAACGATGTTCTCACAGGAAGAAGATTTCAGAGGATGAGTACCTTGGAGTTACTTCCAATATACTCAGTATAGGGAAATCATCAATCTCTAGCTCCAATGAGTCAGAAACAGATTGCTCTCTGGCTTGAAAGAGATCTTGAGTGAGCCTGATGGAATCTATCAACACACTCGGACTTGAAAGGGAGTCATACCTCCTGTCAACTATCGGATGTTCGCTAAAGAAATTGAGTCTGATGATGAACATTTAGCCATCGTAGAATCTCAATTCTCTAGCTCTTTTGTAGAACATGAGGGCTCCGCTTATATGACCGGAAACCCTGATGATCTGGTGAAAAGACTTGATAAGCAGCAAGCCATGATCAAGTCATAACAGGATACTATCAATGAACTCTGGATCCTGATGGCCCAAATTATCGTAGACAGGGCCAAGTCCCAAAAAACAGATTCGCCACCTCAGCGTGAATCTTCCCAAAAAGAAAGATCATCTTCATCCCGGCCTCTTACATCAAAGGGGAAGGAAAAAAATGGTCCACATCCTGGAATCTTTCTCTGAAAACGGAAGAGAGACCGAAATAAGCAGAATCTCCAGTCTGTTAAAATGGAAAAACTAGAAACTCGCCTCAATGTCATTGCCAATAGAAGCGAGCTCTAAAATGATGGAGTTGTTAGACTCTATCCTCCTGAATGAGATACAGCTCCTTATCCTCTAAAGTTCAAAGTCCCGACCCTGCAAGCTCTTGATGACATAGGATCACCAAACCGACATATCTATTATTTCAAATCGCAGACTGAGAATGTGATAGCAAACGACGTCATACTAACTCGTTTGTTCATTAGCACCCTCAAGGGGGTCACTTTTGAATGATTCATGAAATTGCCTGCAGGATGTATCCAGAAGTGGGCGGATCTAGAGAGACTATTCTTGGCTAGATTCTTTAAAGATGATACAGAAGTTTCTGTCCCTTCTCTTCTTGCCACTAAGCAGAAGAAGAGAGAGCCCATCAAGGCCTTCGTCGAGAGGTTCCGAAACGTAGCTCTTTGATGTCCGACAGGTATGACACAGTCTACTCTGGTGGAAATCTATCGACACAACTTGCAGACCAATCTCCTAGCCCAAATGAGAGTTGCGGAGTGCCGTTCTTAGAGACAGCTTGTCTCTCAAGGCGAACAGGCTGAAGAAATCGTTGCTAGGGTTAAAGCCGAAGAAGAAGGCAAGCAAAAGCAACCTATGCAACGCGATCCAGACCATGCTTCCCGATCAAAGGGGAAAGATACTCTGGCCATTGAAACTAATACTCGGTCGTCACCTGCCAAGCATGGTAAGACATCAGGTCAGCCAAGAACACCTAAGCAATACTCTTTCAAAGAGGATCATGTGGTCACTCTATTCAAACTGCTTCAAAAGAATAATAAGTTGAAACTTCATGAGGTCAAGAGACCCAAAGAGGCGGGAAAGGTGGATGATCCCAACTACTGCCTCTACCACAGAATGCTGGGGCATCCAATGAAGAGATGCTACATCTTCAAGGATATCCTACAGGCTTTGGTTGATACCAAAGTGCTCAAGTTAAAGCCGGAATAGAAGACTGTGACCACCAACATGATATCGGTTCAATTCGAGAATTTTTCACCCATTACAGCTCCAATCAGTGTTGTCCCTATCCCTAAGGGTGAGCTGCAATTGATAAACACTAATTTGTATGGTCAGAAAGATAAAGGGTTGGTACCCCTTACTATTCCGAAAAGAGAGACAATGTGGGTTCATCTCGATTTACTTGATGACCAGTAATAGACAAGTGTGTTAGGAAAGGAGAAGAGAAACAAGGTTAAATCTTCCAATATGATTAGCCCCTCTCTAAACGAAGATGATACTCATCTAATCCCTCTTACTAATTCGGGAGAGGAGAAGATTGCTCTTGCGGCCGAACAAGAAGCAAATCCTGGATCTGACACCAGGTCAGAAAGGACGTACTTAAAAAAGTACGATCAAACTGCTTAAGAAGCAGATAAACAGGCTGAAGAGACTGGGGGTATCGTTCCCAAGAAGTCAACCGATAAAGAGAAGCAAAAGGAAGTTCGCTATAACAAGAACCTTCTCCAAAAAGAAGCTGAGGGGTCAAGCACTCCCTTCCGTTTCAACGTCCAAGCACAACTAGCCAATATTCCTGTCAGGATCATTCTTTATAAGCTTCTGAAGCTATCCAAGTCCACAAAGAGAGCTCTGATTGAAGCTTTAACGGATACAGAGAGCTTCATCACACAAGTTCCTGTAGTCCCAGAAGCTACAGAAGAGCCTTTTTGTGCACGATGCCTGCAATCTGTAAAAAGTCTGCCCTGCATATCGTTCATGTAAGAAGATATGCAAATCAAACACAAGCATGATAGACCCTTATACTATACAGGGTATATCGGGTCGTCTGAGGTCAACCGTGTCCAGGTCGACCTAGGATCCACGCTCAGCACCATGCCATACAGGATCATGCAATTCTTAGGGATTCCTCTGCATCGACTGAGCTCCACGCAGACTACTATCTTTGGCTTCGACGCTAACAGCATGCGATCTATGACCAAAATCAAACTCAAGTGCCAGATTAGAGATCTCAAGTTGGAGGTGATCTGCTACATCATAGTTGCACACACGTCCTGCAATCTATTTTTAGGACGACATTAGATTCATGCGATTCACATTGTTCCATCTACCCTCCATCAAGTGATAAAATATGCTGATGATGAGGGAGAGGTCAGAACCTTGATAGACGAAAGACAACCATTCATGGGTGTGGAGAACTACCACACTGACTTAGTCTTCTACTTAGATTCCTAAGAACCAGAACCACCGAAAGATAATCTTGACAGTGGAAATGAAGCAGACATCGAGCCCGAGCCCGAGGAAGAGTGTTTGTGGAAATTAAATTTAAATGTAATGAGCCAAAATGAGCTCAACAATAACAATTGTCTCTTGTGAAGGCGAGTGGTACATTAATAAAAATTTTAATTTGGCTTACTTGTCTAATGTATCCTTCTCTGAATGTGTGAAAATAGGGACCGATACAGATACAGGTACAGATCCATGACATGTATTATATACCAAGGTATCACTTAATATGCTGTTCAAGTCATCCTTCAATACATTCAAAGAGATAGAAGACGCGCGGGAAGCTTTCTTCATTGTCCTAGCTAAGAAGAAATGCCAAAAGCCAATCTATTTCGGGAAAATCAACTCTGAGTTATCAAATCAGAAAAGTTTAGAGGATGACCTCAAATTCCCATAATTCCATCATTATGGGTCTAAGACCCTCCATATGATGAAGAATATGGGTTATGATTTTAATAAACATGAAGGTTTAAACTTCGAGAAAGGAAGACGAACATCAATTCGATCTTTCACTCTAAAAGGAAAACGTCTTGATTATTATAATAAAACTAAAAGGGGATTATGCTACGTTTCGGTGCCCCTTCTTCAGAAAATGAATCCGATGAATGTCTATATCAAGACCACTCATCCGAAACGTCATCATGGGACTCCGATGTTAACATTAGTGCAGTCTTCAAAGGTATGTCTGTAAACATGACTTTATCTAGTCATCTAGATGATGATGAAGAGGATGATAAAGAGTTGATTGAATCAACTAATGATCCTTGGATCAAATATCTTAATATTTTATGGGACATGTGCTTCGAACAACGCGAGCCACCCACAGAATATAAGGTGGTCAAAATAAATATGAGAGAAAAAATCAATCCCTAGCTAATCTTCATAAGCGAAAACTTATCATCATCCGAGAAAGAAGACCTTGTATCTCTTATCAGAGAATATGTAGATGTCTTCGCTTGGAATTACGAAGACATGTCTGGTCTTAACCCAAAGGTAGTCATATATCGTCTTAACATCGATCCGGATGCAAAACCCGTTAAACAAAAACAAAGGTTTCGTCCGGAGATCATGAAAGTAATTGAATCGGAAGTCAAAAAGCTTATCGATTCAGGTTTCGTCAGAGAGGAACAACATCCTGATTGGGTGATCAATATTATTCATGTGCCTAAGAAAAATGGTAAGTTCAAAATTTGCATTGATTTTCGTGACCTAAATGTTGTATGTCCGAAAAACGAACTTTCTCTCCCAATCACCGATGTCACGATTGACAATACTTGTGGATATGAAAGGATGTCTTTTATGGATGAATTCTCAAGATATAATTAGATTAAAATGTACCTTGAAGATGAAAAACACACGGCTTGTAGAACGCCACTAGGAGTGTACTGTTATACAGTAATGCCTTTCGGACTGAAGAATGTTGGTGCAACCTATCAAACATGCCATGAGTACGATCTTTCATGAACACCTACGCAAGAATGTAGTGTTATGTGGATGATATCGCGGTGAAAAGTTAAAAGAAAGGTGATCATCTTTCAGATCTGAAAATGATGTTCGACATCATACGAGCACATCAACTAAAGATGAATCCAACCAAATCTTTCATAGGGGTAGCTAGCGGTAAATTTCTCATATTTATAATCACATCTGAGGGGGTTTCTTTAGACCCCAAAAAGGTTCGCGCTATCTAAGAAATGCAACCTCCGAAGAACATCAAAGAACTCAGAGGCTTACAAGACAGATTTGCTTATATTTAAAGATTCATATCAAAACTCTCGGGACGCTACCAGCCCTTCACCAATTGATGAAGAAAGAAGCCTCATTCGTTTGGGATGAAGACTATTAAAAGGCATTTGAGGAAATCAAGCAATACCTCATCCAACCGTCCGTTCTAGTGGCCCCAGTATCAGGAAAACCATTCCTGTTATATGTGAGAGTCATGAATCATTTTCTTAGAGTTTTGTTAGCTCAGAACAATAATCATGATCATGAACAAGCAATCTACTACTTCAGCAGAACCATGATTGGAGCTGAACACCGATACAATCCAGTAGAAAAAGAATGCCTAACCTTAGTGTTCGTTGTCCAGAAAATGCGACACTACCTGGTGGGACAATTGATTTACGTCATTTCTAAAGTAAATCCTTTGAGAGTACTCATGACAAGACATTCTTCATTGAACTGCCGCTTCGCAAAATGGGTGATACTTCTATCGCAATATACAATGCGATTCATGCCTCAGAGAGCTACCAAAGGTCAAGCCATAGTCGATTTCTTAGCTAACCATCTAATATCAGATTCTTCAAAATTTTATGAATGTCTGCCAGATGAGATTGTAGAAGCTTGCATGACCCAAGAATTCACGCAAGTATGGAAATTGTTCTTCGACGGTGTGTCTAGAGCAAGACCCGATGGAAGAATCATAGTTGCCGTGGGGGTGGTACTCGTATCCCTAACTGATTATGTGATCCCAAGAGGATTTTTCTTAACAGAGCCATGTACCAACAATATAGCAGAGTATAATGCTTTGCTCTTAGGGATGCAGTTAGCCAAGGAACTCAACATCTGACATCTCGAGGCCTACGGTGACTCAACTTATCGTAAATCAAGTTCGAGGAGAATATAAAGTGCGCAATGAAGATTTGCTCCCATACCACTTTGCGGCATTAAAGTTAGTCCAAAAGTTTAAAGGCTTCTTTATCAGATACGTTTCGCACCAACAAAATGCATATGCAGATGCTTTAGCCTCACTGGCAGTTTCACTACCATTACTACCGAAGGCAGGAGCAAAATATTCGTCGCAAGTCGGGACTTATATCACCCAAAGTTCCCTCTAGAAGATTACTCAGAAAGGACAATAGCAGAGATTGTCTGTGAAACTTTTATCGATCTCAAACTCCCTCTAGAAGATTACTCAGAAAGGACAATAGCAGAGATTGTCTGTGAAACTTTTATCGATCTCAAACTGAGGGACTAGAGATTCTAGTATACCGATTATGTCTTGTACGGCATACTATCCGATGATCCCAAAGAAGCGGCTGTAGCCAAACGGAAAGACATTCGATTCTACTACAATGCGACTTCTCGAACGTTATATCGAAAATCGCATGATAAAGTTTTGCTTCGATTCCCTTCCAGAAAAGAAGCGCAAAAAGCTCTTAAAAAAACCACGACGGAAGATGTGGAGCTCATCAACCTGGACCCAAATTACGGGACCGACTCCATAGACTTGGCTATTATTAGGGAAGATGTGGAGCTCATCAACCTGGACCCAAATTACGGGACCGACTCCATAGACTTGGCTATTATTAGCCAAATGATGGTAGACGCCATCGTTTACATAGACTTGGCTATTATTAGCCAAATGATGGTAGACGCCATCGTTTATGCTAAACGATGTCATGCATGCCAAATCCATGGTGACTTCATCCATCAAGCACCAGGGAATCTGCATCTAACATCTCCATCTTGGACATTCGAGATGTTGAGAATGGATATCATTGGACTCATCTTCCCACCAATATCCAAAGGACATTGATTTATCTTAACAGTAACTGATTACTTTTTCAAGTAAGCTGAAGCAATACCTTTGAAAAAAATCAAGACTTCAAACGTGATCCAATTTAATAAACATTACGTCATCTACCGTTTTGACATACTAAGACGAATAGTCCACGATAATGGAACTTAATTCGTCGGCCACAACTTTTAGAGATTCTGTAACAAGTTCAGAATTCAAAATGTCGCATCAATGACATATTATCCGCCAGCTAATGACCTTGCATAAGCTTTTAATAAAACCATTGTGAAGCCTCTTAAAAAGTTTGTCTCTAAAAGTTGACGTGACTAGGACGAAAAACTTGACGAATGTCTATAGGCTTATCGCACAATGGTAAGAATCCCGACAAAAGCTACGCCCTTTTCTTTAGTTTATGGATGCGAAGCCGTAATACCATTAGAAATTTAGATCCCATCCTAAGAGTCACTCTTACAACCGGGATGATTGATGAAGAACAACATCGACTACGCCTCCAAAAACTAGAAGCGTTAGACGATAAGCGACTTCAAGCCCAACAACAGATCGAGTAATACCAAGCTCGAATCTCAAAAGCCTACAACAAAATGGTCAAAGAAGCTCGAATCTCAAAAGCCTACAACAAAATGGTCAAAGAAATGATCTTTAAGAAAGGCGACATTGTCTTAGCAGTCAGGCGACCTATGGTCATGACACATATGACAAGGAAAATTCAATCTCAAATGAGAATGACCCTTTGTAGTAGAGTCAGTCTACTCAAACGAAGCTTACCGTCTTATTAACCAGAATTGCGATAGACTTATGATGCCAATCAACGGGAGATATCTAAAAAAGTATTACCCTTAAAAGATCATAAAATTCCCTTCTTCCCCTGCTAAGTCTTAGTTAGGACTGGGGGTCGGTTATTCGTTAAAAAATTATGAAACTCCCCTCTTCCCCTGCTAAGTTAGTTAAGGCTAGGGTCAGTTATTCGTCTTTTCTCTAACAGAGTAATGAATCATTAACGCTGTCATGTTAAGTGTTAGAATTAGTTTTTGGGTTATCAGGTTAGGGCCCATTAACCCATTACCCATATGTAACCCTATATATACCCATGGAGATGAATGAAATGGTATACTCTCTGATTTTCTCACTCTCAACATGGTATCAGAGAGGTTTCCAAAACCCTAACCCTACTGCCTCCAAAACCCTAGCCGCCACACTCTAAAAAAAAACCTGCTACTGTTCTACGAAACCCTGACCCTTACCTTTGGCGATCTTCCTCCTCTCAGATACCGTTTGCTTCGTCCTTGTCTTCTTCGCGAGCCGCCGCTGCCAGATCGATCGCTTCTGCTCGTCGACCGCTTCACCTCCTTCGCTCCAAACACCGCCTTATAGAACTCCGCCGCCCCCTCGGCCTTCTGCGCCGCCACCATCACCTGAGGCTTCGTCGTCGTGAAGCTCACAATCGCCGTCGCTGCTGCTCCATTATCCTCGGCCATGGCAGGAAAAGGAAGGTAGAAGAGAATAAAACCCTAACCCTAGAAAGAGAGAAAGAGGCTCGGAGGAGGAGATTGCTGTGAGAGGCTCGTCATCGTCTTAGAAGCTTGCTGTCGCCGACCCCAGATCTCCTTCGAAGATCTCCTGTCACCTCACGAATTTACTTGGGCTTGGTTGGCCTGCGGGCTTCTTTTGTTATGGCTTCTTTTAATTTATTTGCGGTGACTGTTGTATTTTTTAGTTGGCCCTTTCTTTTGTTGGGCCTTCTTTTGGTAGAGTCCTGTATGCTTGTCTGAGCTTGATGAAAGAGTCTATAAAAATAAATATAAAAAAACAAAACTTCTGGTTAAATGATTAACCTTCGGATTCTAACCTTCGGGTTTATGAACACTAACCTTCGGGTTCCTACACACTAACCTTCGGGTTCCTACACACTAACCTTCGGGTTCCATTCTAACCTTCAGGTTTTTGCTTTCAACCTTCGGGTTTTATACTAGGAGATTGTGATCCTCCTGTTCCTATACTATCCTGTTCTGTAACAATGACAGGATCTGACATCTCTTCTGCTACATTTACTACCCCTACTACTGCTGATATTTCTGCTCCCAAAGTTGTATTGGGAACCACTGTGAAGTTAAATGGCACAAACTATCTTCTTTGAGCTCAGGCCTTTCACATTTTCATTGGAGCTCAGAACAAATTAGCTCATCTTCTGGCCCCTCCTCCTGCTTCTACTTATCCTACGTATACCATATGGATCTCTGCTGACTGCTGTGTAATGACTTGGCTCCTTAATAGCATGGAAGCCCAGATCAGTAGCAGTGTCATGTTCTCGAACACTGCATAGAGATGTGGGAAAATTTAAAATTATGTACGGGAATGAGAAAAATGCATCTCGTGTGTTCGAATGGTATGAACGCATTTTCTCCCTTCAACAGGGCGATCGCTCTGTACCTGAATATTTTGGTGAGCTAAAAAGTCTGATCGATGAATTAGAAATGCATCAGCCCGCCGTTACAGATGCCGCGACACTGTTAGGATATCGTAGGGACCTTGCTGTCTCTAAGTTCTTGTCCGGTCTGAGTCCCACCTTGCAATCTCAGATACGGGGCCAAATACTAGGGGGAGATACTATCCCCTCATTGACTGCTACTTTCTCTAGAGCTATGCAAGTAACTACTGGAGTAACTACTGCTTCTTCTACACCGTCCGCTCCATCACTTGATCAGTCTGCTATGTTCTTCGACCGTGACATAGGTCGTGGTCGTGATCGAGGACGTGGCCGCAACACAGGGGGAGGACGTGGCACCTTTGGTGGCAGACATGTTGACTTTGGCAAGAATCCTCGTCAATGCATAAATTGTGGACGGACTAATCACATCTCTGAGAAGTATTGGGAGAAGTTTGGTCGACCTGCATGGGCCAAGATTGCTGATACTACACCTACCTCTATTGCTCCTACTACTACTACTTCTCTCCACTATTCAGATTTCTCAAGCTGAGTATGACCTGTTGCGTCAACTCGATCTCTCTCAGAACAATTATTCTGCTACTCATGCATCCTCTTTAGGTATGGATGCCTACATTGCCTCTCCTCATATACCATGGGTATTAAATTCTGGCGCTTCTTCTCATATGACGGGTCTTAAGGATCACTTTATTTCCTTAAACCTTTCTGACAAGTTTCCATCGGTCCGGATCGCTGATGGGACATACTCTCCAGTTCTTGGTGATGGAGTAGTTCATGCTACTTCATCGCTTACTCTTACTGATGTTTTATATCTTCCCAAATTTCCTGTTAGTTTACTTTCCATCAGTCAATTCACAAAACACAACTGCAAAGTCACATGTTTCCCTTCTCATTGTGTTTTTCAGGACCTAGCAATTTGAATGACGATTGGTTCGGGGCATGAGAGAGGAGGCATGTACTATTTGGATGATAATATGCCTGGTACTGGTCTTGTTGCAAATAAGTCTGATAATCCTTTATTATGGCATCAACGACTTGGTCATCCCTCGTTATCGAAGCTTAGGTCTGTCATTTCTATCTAGTCTTCTATTTCTTCTTTAGGTTATGAGTCTTATGAACTGGATAAGCACCATCGTGCTACTTATCCAAATCGTATTGATAAACGCAGTAGTTCTGCATTCGAGTTAGTCCATTCTGATGTTTGGGGTCCATGTCGTATACCTTCCGTGAACGATTACAGATATTTTCTTATCTTTATTAATGACTTCTCTCGCATGACTTGACTTTATCTTTTAAAAGAGAGATCTGAGGTTTCCACCATTTTCGAAATATTTTATAAAGAAATTAAAAATCAATTTTCCACCTCTATTCGTATCCTTCGTACCGATAATGCTTTGGAATACATGAAACATGACCTCTCTCGTTTTTGTGCAAATATTGGTATTATCCACCAAACATCATGTTCTCACACTTCACAACAAAATGGAGTTGCTGAAAGGAAGCATAGACACATTTTAGACGTTGCTAGAACCCTGATGGTACATATGAATGTACCAAAGTATTTGTGGTCTGATGCAGTCCTTAGTGCATGTTTCCTGATCAATAGGATGCCCTCTCATGTTCTTAATGGTAAAGTACCATTCACCTGTCTTTATCCTGACAAAAGGCCTTTTCCTGTGGTTCCTCGAGTTTTTTGTTGTACTTGCTTTGTTCAGGATTTGTCTCCCGGACTGGATAAACTGTCTTCACGGTCTATTAAGTGTGTCTTTGTAGGCTACTCGCGTACTCAAAAAGGGTATCAATGTTATAATCCATCTACCAAGAAATATTTTGTGTCTGCCGATGTAACCTTTTTTGAGTCGGTTCCATACTTCTCCTTGATTGGTTCACCGCTAACTGTCAGTCCATCTGTGCCTCTTCCGTCTATTGCTCCTACTGCTGTTCCACTACCTGTTTCGATTCCTTGCTGATGGATCTTCTCCAGGAATACAAAATGCTTCCACTATGCCATCTGCACCACCACCTCTACTGACGTATTATCGTCGTTCAAAAGTTCTTATCCCTCTCTCTGCTCTAGCCGAACATTCATCTCCCGTTGCAGGTCTGCCTCTTTCTACTCCTTCTGATCTCGATATTCCAATTGCTCATCGAAAAGGTAAACGGTCTTGTACTAATCATTCTATATCTGATTTTGTTTCCTATGACCGTCTTATCCCTCTTCTCGTCAGTTTGCTTTGTCCTTGTCCTCTATATCTCTACCCAGGTCATATGAGGAGGTCGTATTAGATCCTGCTTGGAAACATGCCATGGATGAGGAGATGGATGCACTTGTTTCTAGAGGGACTTGAGATCTTGTATCTTCTCCCACGGGCGCTACTGTAGTTGGCTGTCGGTGGGTTTATACCTTAAAGTATCGTACCGATGGTTCAATTGATCGTTACAAAGCTCGTCTTGTTGCTAAGGGATATACTCAAACCTATGGGATCGATTATCTTGAGACGTTCTCTCCCGTAGTCGTCTTAATTCCATCGCCTACTTTTCTCTATGGCTGTTAATCTGGACTGGACAATGTTTCAGCTGGATGTTAAAAATACCTTTCTGTATGGTGACTTGCAGGAGGAAGTCTATATGGAGCAACCTCTAGGGTATGTTGCTCAGGGGGAGACTACGGTCTGCAAGCTTAAAAAGACAATTTATGGTCTCAAACAGAGTCCACGGGCATGGTTTGAGAACTTTAGTACTGCTATATCTGGTGTCGGTTTCAAACGATGTCAGTCTGATCACTCTGTCTTTATCCGACGCACTACATCTGGTCTGGTGGTTCTGACAGTATATGTTGATAATATCCTGCTAACTGGGAGTGACCTTATTGCCATAGCAGACTAAGGAGTACCTTTCACGTCACTTTGTGACCAAAGATATGGGGAAACCCAAATACTTTCTTGGGATTGAGATTGCATATCAAAAGGACCGTTTACTTCTATCTCAAAGGAAATATGTATTGGATCTTTTAGAAGAAATAGGTCTTTTAGGATGTAAGCCAGCAAACACTCCTATGGAAGTGAATGTGGACTTGTGACGTGATAATAGTCCTCTCCTAGATGATGCAGGCCGATATAGAAGATTGATTGGCAAGTTGATCTATCTTACTATGACCAGACCTGATATCACCTTTGCAGTGGGAGTATTGAGCAGGTTTATGCATATACCTAGAGAGGTTCACTGGACTGCTGCTCTAAGAATTTTGGCTTATGTTAAAAGCTATCTTGGAAAAGGATTACTGTATAAGAAACATGGACATTTACACATCTCTGCCTATTCCGATGCTGGGTATGCAGGAGATATAGGAGATAGAAAGTCTACTTCTGGATTTTGCACATTTATTGGAGGAAATCTGATTACTTGGAGGAGCAAGAAACAAGATGTAGTATCTCGATCTAGTGCAGAAGCAGATACAGAGCTATGGCTCATACTGTTTGTGAGATGATATGGCTACAGAAGCTGCTGACCGAGCTTGGCTTTTCGTAGCCTGGATCTATGCCTATGCATTGTGATAATCAATCTGCTATCCACATTACAAAGAATCCAGTGTTTCATGAGAGAACTAAGCACATTGAAGTTGATTGTAATCATTGTTTTAAATATCCCCGACATGGCCCGATATATCCCCCGATATATCCTTTTACAGGGCTTGCCGCAACCGATATGGTCTTTAAATATCCTTTACCGCTTTTTGGCTATTTTGAGTAATAAATTCCCGATATGGCCGATATATTAGCCGATATGTAGACCAATATATCTTTTTATATAGCTTATTGCAAAATAATATACCGTGTTTGGAATTTTTGGGCGAGATATCAAGATTTCCCCATTATATCAAATGACATTTTGCCCTAAAAAAAAACAGATCGAATGTTGCAACGTTGCTTTGCACTTTTGTTTGTTTTAGAAGGTTGATTAGTGATCCTAAACATATATTATTCATATTTTGTATGCTTAAATTTCATTACATATGTTGAGATTACATTTTAATGCATTATACTATGTATGCAAACATTCAATATGACATTCTGATATTTACCACATATCCCCGATATTTTCCCGATATCCACAATCCGATATGAATTTTGGCCATCCGATATTTCCCCGATATCCGATATTTAAAACCTTGATTGTAATTTTGTCAGAGATGCTTAGGAAAAAAAAGTGATATCTCTTCAGTTCACTCCATCTTCGGAACAGTTAGCTGACATTCTCATTAAAGCTACTTCACCTAATGTGTTTTCCATTCTATGTAACAAGCTGGGCATGATTGATATATATGCTCCAGCTTAAGAGGGAGTGTTAGAATTAGTTCTTGGGTTATTGGGTTAGGGCCCATTAACCCATTACCCATATGTAACCCTATATATACCCATGGAGATGAATGAAATGGCATACTCTCTGATTTTCTCACTCTCAACATTAACAATACACCCCTGACGGCCCAAACACTTCAACGTGCACCACCACCAAAACTAACTTATCAACCATCTTCAATAGGGTGATAAATCCATAAAAATCTTGTTCAAATCATAAGTGTAAAAAATCATTAAATTAACACTGCACATCTGATGATAAAACTAACTTATCAACCCTCTTCAATAGGATGATAAGTCTACAAAAATCTTATTCAAATCACAAGTGTAAAAAATCATCAAGTTAACCCTACAACTCTGTGATAAGTCTACAAAAATCTTATTCAAATCACAAGTGTAAAAAATCATCAAGTTAACCCTACAACTCTGATGATAAAACTAACTTATCAACCCTCTTCAATAGGGTGATAAATCCATAAAAAAATTGTTCAAATCAAAAGTTCAAAAAAATCATCAAGTTAACCCTACACTTCTGATGATAAAACTAACTTATCAACACTCTTTAATAGATGATAAGTCCAAAAAAAATATTGTTCAAATCATAAGTGTAAAGAATCATCAAGTTAAGCCTACATCTCTGATGATAAAACCAACTTATCAACACTCTTCAATAGGGTGATAAGTCTACAAAAAAAAAATTGTTCAAATCACAAGTGTAAAAAATCATCAAGTTAACACTACACCTCTAATGATAAAACCAACTTATCAACACTCTTTAATAGAGTGACAAGTCCACAAAAATCTTGTTCAAATCACAAGTACAAAAGGCATGCCAAGTTAACACTACATCTCTGGCACCCTCAACTATTTTCGTTGTTTCAAGTTAAAGCATAGCACAGAAAGAGATAAGGAAAACCAAAATATTATCACTTTTTATTCAAAATACTAAAGAGTGATACAAAATTACTATTTTGTTCTTATCAAAAGAACGATACATAATTAAGCTTCCAGACCCATCAGTTTAACGGATGCAAGGCGAGACCTGATGTCCAAAAGCTTTTTCTCGTGTGCTGCATGTGTCGTTTCCGCAGCTCGTCTTCTAAGCTCCTCTTCACTCGGTGACGCAGCAACAACCTCCTTCTTGATTTCATTAAGAATTTGTATCTCCTTGCAGTGCTGTTCAAAGACTTCTATACTCTTGAGAGAAAGTCCCTTCACAACGACTTCTTCCTCGGCAAGTTGGACTTCTCTCTGAGGTAAGGCCTCTTGCAGTTGGGCGATAACCTATTTCGTCTGAGCAATGAAGTCTTGAGAAGTCCGCATGGCAGCGGCGAAAGTGGCCAAAAGATTATAAACTTTGATTTCATGGTGACATTTCTAATGGTCTATCCAATAGAGATGACCTGATTACAAACTTTGATATCTAACATGATCAGATAACTGGAGCTATATCTTTTGGCTACTACAGGCTATCCTTTTAGTTTCAGATTGCATCCCCCGATCACTGATAAAGCATATACGAAGCTTGGCATCCTCAAGAAATGCCCCCTAAATCTCCAACAAAAATAACAAAGGAGGGTCCGTAAGGTTAGGTGAACCGGTGAGCATAAAAACATATACGGCTATTGGAGTAAAGTTTAAGTTCAAAACTAAAATTTCTTTTATGCCTATAGTTCATAATAGAGTTGGGTTTCTTTTATGAAAAAATTGTAGATTATGTTCATTGGTCACTGGAAATATTAACGTTAGGCTAATGTGATATGTTTATACTGCGTTTTTTTGTTTTTTAATATTTTTGCAAATTAATCTTCAGAGTTGTTTGGTTGCAAGCAACCATAAACAATTCAATTGTCAACTGCAGGAAACTGCTTCTGCATCAGTTGCAACGGTAGCTGTTTGGTCTACTTTAAAATTCGGCAACTGCAATAAAGTTGCAGGTATTTGTTTCTACCTTTGGTGACAATTTAGCAGATATATCACCGGGATAAATTTTTTTACTCTTTTACCCTCAGATAGAGTCACCAATTTGTTATCATCTCCTCTTGCTACAAGTCATCGGATTTTGGCTAGACCTAGTCTCCAACATCAAATATCACATATTAACATACTTAATTATAGGCATCCACAGAAACATAGATGAAAACAACACTTTAATCTGATAATGTCATCAATACAAAGTAGTGTGCACTATGGAGTGAAACTAGAGGGAAGTGCTACTAAGGAGGAATAAGCGCCATCCATAATATTCTTTAGAGCCATATGCTTCCCTTTCGCTACAGTCATATTGTTCAGCGATAGTATTAGCATCTTTAATTGTAGACGATGGATAGGCGATAACTATTGTTGTTCGATTGACCATTACTCAATCTAAAGCGTCTTGAACAACTCGTTCAGATTCAGCATCCAGTGCACTTGTCACTTGATCAAGGAGCAAAATTTTTGGCTTCTCCACAATTGCACGATGAATTGCTACCTGTTGCTTCTGACCACCTCATAACTGGATTCCTAGCTCTCCAACCATTACTTCATAACCCTGTATTTCCAAATTCTTTTGACAAGAACTAACATCTGTTAGAATATATGCTTACAGCTGATCTTTGCTAGAATCTGGTGCCACAGAGAGACCCTCCAATAGAACCTGCAGTAGGGATTGAGATCAGCATTTTATCTTGAAAAGTAAAAAATGTCCGGATAATTTAAATGCAAAATTTTAGAGCTTTCACTTAGTAGTAGAAATTCGCATGAGTGTGTGTGTGTGTGTGAGGAGAGGGAGGGAGGGAGAATAAAATCTGCAACAGGGATTGAGATCAGAATTTAACCTTGAACAGCAAAAAAAATGTCCAGATAGTTCAAATGCAATTTTTGGAGCTTTCATTTAGCAGTGGAAATATGTATGGCGGTAGCTAGTGTCTGCTTTTTGTCTAGTATTTAGTCGACCTTTGCTAAGAAAAAGGCCACTGCTTTGCTTAGTCCATAAAATTTTTAATGGGACTATTCTGGGTCAATCTAGTATTGCTAGAGCTTACAATAAGTTGTTTATAAAATCAGCTTATAGAAGCAATTTATGTAAGATGCTGAAACTAGCGGTTTGGTAATCAAATATAAAAAATTGCTTAAGAGGCAGCTAAGGTGTTTAGTAGCTTGTTAAAAGATAAAAAGTACATATGATATGTAAATTATAAAAAACAGAAGCAGCTTTTAGAGGCATGCTCAAGTTGCTTCTAAAAGTACCATCTTAAAAGAAGTAGCTGCTTAAAATTATATTTAAATTGCTTATAAAAGTACACCTTTAAAAGAAGAAGTAATTTCAATAAGCCCGGAAAAATTGTTTTCACTAGACATTATTATCGCGTGCTTCTTGAAAAAATAACTAGAATCACATCAAAAATAGCAATACCAAACTAGCTTTCAGTCATCAAATATTTGATCCTTGTTGCTGAAGTCTTCATGATGTGTAAAACTTGCAATGACCCCATAAATCATGCATATCTGGAAACCTATTCCCCGCATCTAAATGTTTACAAAAATACCCTTCAAATCATCGTCTTTAAGAAAATGAATTCCAAATCAACAAACCATCACTCTTACAGGCTAAATTGTAAGTGCAGTGTAAACATATCAACCAAACAATCAAATGTAAACGAAGAAGTCTAAGGGCACTCGCCGTTTGGTGATTGTTCTTTGGCACTCGTGCAGAAAACGCTGGGAATCAATTGGGTGTAGGGTTGGGTGTAGGCTTGGTGGTAGAGTTTGGTTTGGGGTTGGACACATGTCACCCTCTTAGAGCAAGTGATAGCAACAGTCACGTTTCGCGACTGTCGCTAGAAATCCTTAATGTAAACGTATCAACGAAGTTGTAAATTTTGAAGTGTGCAACGAGCAAAACTGACTCGTTTAATGCTGCAACGTTAGTGTGAAAGAAGACGAAAAGATAATAGTTAAGCAATCATTTTGTTTAAAAACATATCATATATCTAAATCATTTTGAACAAAATTTAGTAATATGCCGAACTGCTGAAATGCAAAATAGATTTAAATAATAATTCAAAGGAGGAATTGTGTCTACATGATGTGATTTCTTGAAATGGATGAAGTTTAAGAATAAATGGTGAAACTGTAAGCTTATAGGTGGAAAAAATCCATGTTTTGAAATTGGGTTGGTTTAAGTACAAATTAGGTTTAAAAATAATTGAGTAAGTTATTTTGGGTCTAAGGTGAATTTTTAAAGTGATTTTTTTATAACGGGGCAGAACTTTGAATTTGTTAGCCAAGTAACTTTCCAAACCTTTTAGGTTTATAAGAAAAGGAAAAAAACAGAAAAGAAAAGAAAAAGGATTTATCCGAGCGTAAAACTAGACAAAAAAGGGGGAAAAAGAAAAAAACTACACAAAAAAAGGAAAAAGAAGAAAAGAAAAATGATTTCACCGAGAGTCAAACTTAAGACTATGCCCGTATTATATTTAAATGAGGCTGAGAGTACAACATATGTGCTCCTTTTTCACCTCAGGATCATAATCAACAACTTTTTATCGTCTTCATCATCATCAAGACGAAACCCAAACCCTCTTTTTCTAACCAAATTCTATTCTCGTTTCTCCTCAATGTTATCTTAACTCGGTCTTGTGTGACCAAATTAATGTTTCTTAATTAAGAAAAACGTGTTAAATGAGGTTGTTGAGAAGAGGGAAAGAACAATGAATTTTTGAGGGGACTCTGGTAATAGGTAAGGGGTTTTTTGATTTTGTGGTGTTGTTTTCTCAAGGAGAACACTCCTCCTTTTATAGGGGCCGAACCCATCATCTCCACCCCCTCAAAACTGCCACTGAGAGATTTTTTTTCTCAACAACCTCATTTAACACGTTTTTCTCAATTAAGAAACGTTGATTTGGTCACACAAGACCGAGTCAAGATAACATCTCCCACTTGACCAAATTAACCAAGTGATGTGTCTCCTACTATCCGTGAGATCAGATGTTTCTCCTTACCATTACTCCCACTATTCATAAAGAGTAACTCTAATTTCATTATTCATGGAATTTTACTTTGACTTATTTATTCTTATGTCTCATCAAACTTACATGTTTGATAAAAAAATTCACTAGTATTCCTTTTGTCAAATGATCAGCAATCATATCTATAGTAGGGATATGAATCACTTTGACTTCTCCATTTTCCATAATATCTCAAATATAGTGATACTGGATCTTAATGTGTTTTCCTTTGGGGCTATTCGCGCCACAATAAATATAAATAGGTCCTTCTAACAAATTGAGATCTAGATCAATCAAAAATCGTCTTATCCAGATAGCATGTGTAGTTACCATATGCAAGCTATATATTCAGCTTCTTGTATATATCTAGCAATACACCCTTGTTTCTTGCTACTCCAAGAAACTACTCCTCTAAAGATGAACAATTGTCCTGAAGTGGACTTTCCATCATCTTTATCACCTTCGAAATTAGCATCGGAGTAACCGAGAAGATCAAGTGAATCGGCTTGATAAACTAATCTTTGAGTCGATGTACCTCTGATATACTTCATAATCCTTTTAATAGCTTCCCAATGTGCTAGTCCAGGATTACTTTGATAACGACTGACTAGAGTTACGACATAAGCTATATCAGGTATGGTGCACAATATTGCATACATCAAGCTTCCAATTGCTTGAGCATAATAAACATCTAATGGCTATTTCCCCTCTCTAGGGCTTTGTTATTTACATAATCTCTTTCCCATGACCAACTGAGTTGGCGCCGGATTGTAATTCTCCTTTCCAAACCTTTTAAGAACTGGTTTTAAATATTTTTCTTGGTTTAAACTTAGCATTCTAGACTTTCTATCTCGAATTATTTAAACTCTAAGAATATATGATGCATCTCCCATGCCTTTCATCTTAAACTTTTCGCTGAGATCTGTCTTGGTTTTATTCAACATTTCCATGCTATTTTCAGCGAGCAATATATCATCCGCATATAAGGATAATATAGTAAACTTGTTCCCACTTTTCAAGACATATACACAATTATCTAATTTATTTTGAATAAAACCAAGTTTAGTGACTGCATCATGAAGTTTGAGATACCATATTCTAGAAGATTGTTTTAAATGGTATAGAGATTTTATTAATTTGTAAACTTTATGTTCTTGTCCTTTCACTGAAAACCTTTGGGTTGTTGCACATATATCGCTTACTTTAACTCTCCGTTAAGGAATGTAGTTTTAACATTCATTTGGAATAACTACAAATCAAGATATGTAATAATAGCCAAAATAATTCTAATGGATGCAAATTTAGCTACAAGAGAATACATCTCATGAAAATCTATTCCTGCCTTCTGGTTGTAACTCTTGGCAACTAACCGTGCTTTGAATTTATCAATAGATCCATCAACACGATATTTGTTTTTAAGCATCCATTTGCATCATATAGCTTTTCTATTTTCCGGTAGATCACATAACTCTCGTATCTTATTCTTTTCTATAGAATCAAGTTATTCTCTCATGGATTTTAGCCATAGAGTTGATTCATGCGATTTCATCGCATCAGAGAAGATTAAGGGATCTTGTTCTTCTATATTTGTATCTACCGAGAAAGAGGATGGCTCACATGAATACAAATAGTAATCATCCATTCATGAAGGTTGTGTTCTTAGCCTTTTGTTACCTACAACCAGTTGATGAGGTACATTATTTTTCATAGGTATTTTATCATTTACAAGGTTAGGTTCATTCACAATGTCAGGATCATTAGTGGGAACAACACCGTAATAATCATCATCTATTACAGATAGAGGTTTTGTTTCCTCTCGAACTTGTTCCTCTTTCTCTAGATTCTCTAGAAATGTAGCATCTCTACTTTCAATAACCTATTTTTTTTATTGTAGAACTTATAACTTTTTGACTTTTCTGAATACCCTATGAATCTACACTTTACTGTTTTAAAATTTATTGTAGAACTTATAACTTTTTGACTTTTCTGAATACCCTATGAATCTACACTTTACTGTTTTAAAATCTAACTTATCTCTAAATTGATGCGGACTTTTCTGAATACCCTATGAATCTACACTTTACTGTTTTAAAATCTAACTTATCTCTAAATTGATGCAGAATGAGAACATGGATGATAGATCTCCATTTTCTGAGATGACTCAGATTAGGCTTCCTTCCATTCCTTAATTCATAAGGTGTAGATACAACTGATTTGGTTAGAATTCTATTTAAAATATAGTTTGCAGTTAATAATGCTTCTCCCTAAAAGTTTTTAGAGAGACCAGAATGAGACAATATGCATCTAACTATATTCAATAATGTTCTGTTCTTTCTTTCGGCAACACCATTTTGTTGTGGCGTATATGGCATTGTTGTATGCCTTTTAATTCTATGTTGCATACATTAACTCTCAAATTCTTTAGAGTTATATTCTCCACCTCTATCAGTTCTCGAAATTTTGATTTTCATTTCAAGTTGGTTTTTAACTTCTGTCTTATATCTCTTAAAGCAGTCAAAAGCTTCTAATTTTCTAGATATAAGATAGACATGTGCAAACTTGGAATAATTATCTATGAAAGTAATAAAATTATTTTTTATTACTATGAGTTTTGATATTTAGGGGACCACAAATATCCGAGTGTATTAACCCTAAAAGGTCATTGGCTCTTTGTTCGCCAAAGGTTTTTTAGTTATTTTACCAGTTAAACAATATTCACATGATGGCAATTGAACATTAGATAGTGCAGGAAGTAAGTTCATTCTGATAATTTCTTTTATTTTTAAAATACTAGCATGTCCTAGTCTAGAATGACACAATTCAGACTCTGAAATATAACAGGACAAGTAGTTTAAATTCAAATTTTTATTATTAGAATTATTACAAACTACTAGAAGAATGCATAATTCATGCTCGGGCATATATTTTTCCATAGCATACACTTTATTATTTTTGCCTATAGAAACTCGGTTATTGTAGAACTTAACTTCCAGTCCTTTTTTCATCAAGCTAGGAACAGAGATCAAATTACGCCGAATTCCTGGTGCATAGAACACATCTTTGAGGACAAGAATATTGTCCCCAAGATCCAATCTATACGAACTAATACCTTCTACATCGAGATAGGTATTATTTCTCTTATAGATTCTCTGTTCTCCTTTCTTCAGCTCGGTGAATTCTGTGACCCCACTCTTGTCCTTTGCGATATGTCTGGTCGCACCGAAGTCGATCCACCAACTGTTGATATCTGTCATCATAACATTGCATTCCGTCACACCGATGAATTATCTTTTGCTAGTAACCCCTTGTTCTGGATGCTTATAGCCTCATTTATTCTCCTGTTTTTCACCTTGCGGGCAAGTGGTCTTGAAATGCCTGATCCACAATTGTAGCAGGCTCCGCGGGGTACTTCTTTCTCTTGAACCGCTGCGATTTCGGTCCTCGCGATTGTGGTTTACTAGGACTAGGGATTTTATAGCTTCCAGCATTATGCTTCTGGCGGACATAATTCAGCACTTGTTGCACCATATTCAGTTCTGCTTATTTCCTACTAGCTATTAAGTCATGTTCTATTGCTAGGTGCAAAAGAAGATCAATGACAGATTTAATGGTAGGGTTCATGTTTAATGTGGTGGCAGCCACAGCAAGAAAATGTGGTAGACTATTCAAAATGGTTGTCACTTTGTTTAATGTGGTGGCAGCCACAGCAAGAAAATGTGGTAGACTATTCAAAATGGTTGTCACTTGCATTCTTTTCAGGATTTCGATCCCAGCAATGGACAAGTCCTTAGCTATGACAATCATCTTATTTATATGCTCTACGACATTGTCTCCCTCTTGCATACGACAAGAATTATATTTATGCAAGAGGAGTTGAATATTAACTTCAGAGGCGGTGACATATTTCTCTTTTATAGCATTTTACATGTCTATGGAAGTCTTATAAGTTTCAAAAACTTTGATTAGGTTATCTTCTATGAACATGAGCATTAGGCTTTTTGCCTTTTTATCTTTCGATTTTCACTGTTCAAACCCTTTCTTTTCTTCAGGTGTAGATTTATCAGTAAAGGTTGGAGAAGTGGTTTCGATTACATCATCGATACTGTCATGAATAAGAGCATATCCTATTTTTCTATGTCACATATCATAATTACTGTCATTAAATTTATCAATTTTTCCTAATTATGATAGAACGAGTTTACTAGCCATTCGGTAGAGAACTAAAACTAATTTTCCAATTAAAACAAAATTAGATATGTATACTTAATTAAATATCAAAATTATTTATTTTTTGTTTATTTTCTTGCTATAAAATAAGTTAGATTCATCTTGAGTTAATCTTTAAACATGGATTATAACATTTGCCATAAATTTTATCTACATATTTTTTTAATTTTATGAAATAGATTTACATGTAAAACTAGGATCAATATACTTTTATATACTTGCATACACAACATTATTTTTTTAAATTTGTATATATCAAACTTCATGTAACATATTTGTTTATCGGATCAAATCGTCGATCTCCAATTTGTTTATCTTAGTCATTAAATGTAGTGTTTAAGTTTGAAAAAAAATGTGTTAATAAAATATAACTAAATACTTAATATTAAGATGGTTTGTATAAGCGCAGCGTAGTGTACGTACTTTTCACAATACTACAAGACATCTTAATTATTGATAAACTTAAAATAAATAAATAAATACTAAATATTACTGGTGACTCTAGTATAATTTTATATGACAAAATCATTCACATAAGCATATTAAAAATTTTGCATCAAAATCCCTTCTGAAGATTCCTAATTTTACTCAAAAAATTAAGTACTATAAAATATTCAAAAAATATTATCCTTTGTTCCTTCTTTTTTCATATTTAATTGAGTCGAAATCAATCATTCTCCACTTTTGTCTTTTTCTTGGGTAATTCTACAATAGTGTTTTCATCATCTATATCAATTGTGATATCAGGTTAATATATAATAAAGAGCAAAAGACAATACAAGAGTCCAAAAATATATTAGGATATACTTAAATCAATCAAGTTATATTATTACTCATAATTGATATGTATCGGAGACAAAATATGTTGACGATCTTAAACTATAAAACAGACTGTATGAGCCCTCTAACAGAACTTTTTTAATGCAAACAACCCTCAAGATTAATTTTGAAAATCTCTTGGGGTCAGGAGTAAACAACAACCTAGTTTGCAATGAAAGCTAGGAGAATGCATTACCTTAAGAATTATTAATCTTTTCTTAATCTGTTTATAATGATAGGATTTCATTATTAACTAACTACAAGGTCTAGTACATTATTTTTTTATTGGACATTCAAGGTAGGCAAAGGACCCAAATGAGTCCTCATCGCAATGAATGTTATATAATTTTAAGTACAAAGAAAAAAAAGGATTGA
Source organism: Asparagus officinalis (assembly GCF_001876935.1). Classification (NCBI taxonomy): domain Eukaryota; kingdom Viridiplantae; phylum Streptophyta; class Magnoliopsida; order Asparagales; family Asparagaceae; genus Asparagus; species Asparagus officinalis. Next base: position 4,540,740 of record NC_033798.1, on the reverse strand, counting down.
TTAATGATGTAGTTGGTGAGTGGGAAACTCCAACAGCTTAATTTGGGTATGTGGATATATTATAGATGGAGATGGAGAAGTGTGGTTTGGAAAACAGTGAGTGTGTGGGGTAATTAATATGGTTTTTGTTTGTGTTGTTTTCTTCATTCATTTTCAAGATATATGTAGTCTTGTGGATATATATAGTTATATCATTACTATTCTCTTTTGGCTTTGTGGAAGAGTTTAGGTGAAAAAAATAAATTATCTAATCCGGTTAAAGTAGGATCATATAAGTTAAGCCAATGCATGAAATTTTTTTAACCAACACTAATATGTAAGTATTACAATTGGCATTGAGATCTAAAATACGTGTGAGCTTCTCTTTGACTTTTATACAAATAGTATCTTTTAAATAATAAAAATATAATTAAACTTTGTGATCTAAAAAAAGATTAAATATATAATATAATTAATTGCTTTAAAATAATATGATCTAACCTAATAAGAAGAAAATAGATTAAAGTGATTTAAAAATTATTACAATTTCATAATTCATAATTTTTAAACAATCTAATCTAATAAGAAGAAAATAACAAAGACACATACCTGTTGAAGGAGATAAAAGTGTTATGAAAATTGTTGCAATTTCTGATATAAAAAAAGATCAAACATACGATATAATTAATTGCTTTAAAATAATCTAGTCTAATCTAAAAAGAAGAAAATAGATGAAAGTGTTGTGAAAATTATTGTTATTTCTTAATATGAAAAAAAATTAAATACAAAATATAATTAATTGCCTTAAAATAATCCAATCAATCTAATAAGAAGAAAATAACAAAGGCACATATCTTTAGAATGAGATGAAAGTGCTATGAAAATTATTGTAATTTTTTGGCTTATATATATATTAGCATGTGTTGTTGCATGTGAGAGAATAACAATTGTAAATAGAGTTCTATTTAAATAATAATAGTATAATTAAACTTTAAAACTCATTATGCACTACCGTGAACTACTTGCAGTTTAATCGGTGAGAGATCGCCATGTTGTGTCTTCAGATCGTAGCTGTTTATTTTAATTTTTCTTTTTTATAATTTTGAGAACGACTCTCGTCTCTTTAATATGTTTGGTGGATTTTGCAAATATCTCATCCATATTATGTACATTTATAGATCTGTGTTGTTTCTAGGTTCGACCTTTGGGGCAGACATTTTTTGTCTCATTGATTTGTTTGGTTTTTTCATATACACCCTTCATCTTGTATACATTTGTAAAGTTGGCATTTAATAATTTTATTCATGTTTACATTTTAATTTAAACTATATCTCTATCTTCATACTACGTATATCCAATAGGAATTTATCAATTTATCAACTTACTCTTATTTAATGGATTAGTATTTGAATTAATTCAATGGTATTTTTGTCTACCGAAAGATTTTTCCGAACTCGTGTTTTTAAATGGAGTTAATAATTCAAGGGTATTTTTTTCTACCGAAAGATTTTCCCGAACTCGTGTTTTTAAAAGAAGTATGATATGATATAAAAAAATAAATTAATTAAAATGAACATGGTTCTTGTGAGTTGAGAAAAGAAGCTCCAATTAAAGCGAGGTCGTCATTTAGTGGTGTTGATCGAATAATTATTTGTCTAAGTTTCGGTGTCGTTTCTGACTGGATTTGGAGATAATCTGCTCCGTGAAAACAGCCTCGTGCGGTGCCCTGCACTCCTCCAAGAGATAAGTAAGCCAGGCCTTTGCTCGGCCCACAAATGTCACTGCCCAACTTGAAACAGCACTGGTCACCAGGCCCAAATACAAGGCCCAGCGTCCGCACAATGCCCCGCTGGTTACGAGCTCACGCAAATGAGCGAGATTTAGTCTCTGGACCTTATTCCCTCTTCTCCCCCAAAACCCTCTCTTGAAACCCTAACTCCAAACTTGGCAGATCGATCAAAGCTCGTAGGCGGCCAAGCTTAGAGATCGATCATCAAATCGAAGCAGCCGTCGTCGTTGATCTCAACTCCCAGCAGCCGTCGTCGGCGATCTCAATGGATTCTTTTCCCAAAACCTACGACCTCGACGTACTCTTCGACCGAGAGCCCAAGATCCCCCCCTTATTCAAAGCGTGTGGTCGCAATCTCTGCGATCCTTGCTGGAGGAAGGGCAAGCCTATATACTTCACCAAAGAGGGATTTGAAGAACACAACAACCGAATTCATCGTCTTCATAAGGTGGCGTGCGGCATTGGCAAATGCTGCAGTGTTTTTGCTGATGAAGTTGATAGGGAGATCCACCATCGTGAGTTTAATCATCGCCGTGATTTAGGTATATAATTTAATTCTTGACATTTTCTTTTATCTGTGTGCGTTAATCTGTTAGAGACATACACTCAGAGAACACGCTCAATTTTGGAGAAGAGAAATCTACATACATTCAAAGTAGATAGTCGGCATATATATTGCCTTACAAACTGAACAGAAAAGAAAGAGAGTAACCACCCACGTTCTACACTCCTATTAACGTGGTCTGTGGCTGTAAACTGAATTAAACAACACATAATGATCCTATAAATAGGATCCAATAACAGAAAGCTAATTGAACTGGTAAATAGTAAGCTACTGGACTGACTTCTAGTGGGCTGACTTCTCAACAATTTCCTCCCCTTAACTGATTTGCAGTTTGCAATCAGTTTACATCTGGTACTGCACATACACCGAGCTGCTCTCGAAGCCTTAGGAACGCATCAAGCTTCAATGGCTTGGTCATAATATCAGCAACTTGATTCTCTGTAGCACAGTGAACAAGTTCCAGAGTTCCATCTTTAACAAGATCACGAAGAAAGTGGAACCTTACATCAATATGTTTGCTCCTTCCATGTAGCACAGTGTTCTTTGACAGCTTGATGGTTGAGCAATTATCACAGAACACTGTAGTACTCTTGTTTTGAATGTGACCAAGTTTCTCCAGTACTCTTCTCATCCAAACTCCCTGACAAGCACACAAAGCAGCAGCCACATACTCTGCTTCAGTGGTGGATAAGGTTACAACTGGTTCCTTCTTTGAGGACCAAGCTACAGCTCCAGTTCCAAGCTTGAAAATATAGCCAAAAGTGCTTCTACGATCATCTAAGTCACCCACATAGTCGCTGTCAGTGTAGCCCAGCAGAATTCCATCTTCACCCTTCTTGTAAAAAATACCCAAATCTGTAGTCCCTTTCACATATCGAAGCACTCTCTTTGCTGCTTGTAAATGCAACTCGGTGGGACTTCCCATATATCTACTAATCAAACAGACAACATACATCAAGTCTGGCCTTGTCACAGTCAAATACATAAGGCTCCCAACTATTTGCTTGAAAGCAGTGGCATCAACCTTAGCTCCATTTTCATCTTTCATCAGTTTGAACCCAGGTACAATAGGATTCTTGATTGAGTTGCTATTTGCCAACCCAAGCCTTTCTAGCACATCTCGAGCATACTTCTTTTGACAGATGTAGATCCCATCTTCATTCTGCAGAACTTCAACTCCAAGAAAGTATCTCATCCTTCCAAGATCAGTCATTTCAAACTCATGCATCATAGAGTTTTTGAATTTCACAAACATCTCCACATCATTACCAGTAAAGATAAGATCATCAACATACACACTAACAATAAGAATTACCTCCTACACCAGATTTAATAAACAGTGTGTGTTCAAAGCTGCATTTTTCAAAGCCCTCCTTCACAAAATAGGATTCAATCCGACTGTACCATGCCCTTGGAGCCTGCTTAAGACCATAGAGCGCTTTTCTTAGCTTGTAGACTTTGTCTTCCTCCCCTTTTCTTTCATAACCTTGAGGCTGATCAACATAAACTTCTTCAGTCAGCTCACCCTGCAAGAAGGCACTTTTCACATCTAGTTGAAAGATATTCCAACCCCTTTGAGCAGCCAAAGCTATTATGATTCTGATAGTGTCCCATCTTGCAACTGGAGCAAACACCTCATTAAAATCAATTCCATGCTCTTGTGCATATCCTTTAGCCACCAAACGAGCTTTATACTTGTCTACAACTCCATGCTCATTGAGCTTAGTTTTAAACACCCATTTCACACCAATGGTTTTTGCTTCAGCAGGTAAAGTCGTCAACTCCCATGTCCCATTCCTTTCGATTGCTTCAATTTCCAAATCCATGGCTTCCTTCCATTTTGGACTTTTTACAGTATCATGAAATGTGATGGGGGTGACAGCAGCAAACATAACACCATCTTCATCCTCTGAAAGACCTAAGCCTTCACCACTAACATAGTCTTCCAACCAAGCAGGTCGTCTTCTAACCCTCCCCTCATCTGAGCTGGGTGAATTACCATCAGAGGATTCATGGGATAATGAACCAGCTCCACCTTCTACTTCATGCTCACTCTCTTCATCACTCTATTCATCTTCTTCATCATTATCTCCTCATGCTAAAACATCAAGACTCACTTCTTTTGTGCTTCTTTCCCAGTTCCAGCACTCATTCTCTTCAAAATCGACATCTTTGCTAACCACAATACGTTTAGCAGCAGGGTCATAAAGCCTATAAGCCTTTGATTCTTCACTCCTTCCTAACAATACACATGGGAGACTCTTATCATCTAATTTAGTTCTCTTGTTGTCTGGAACATGTACATGAGCAACACATCCAAACACCCGAAAATAATCCACAGTAGGCTTGATACCGCTCCAAGCTTCTTCTGGGGTCACATTCTTCAAGGCTAAAGTTGGACTGCGATTCAACACATGCACACTCCATTTCACAGCTTCTGGCCAAAACAATTTAGGAACCTTTTTCTCAGACAACATACTTCGAACCATATTCATTATAGTTCGGTTTTTTCGCTCAGCAACCCCATTCTGCTGCGGTGTATAAGCTGCTGTCAATTGTCTTTTGATGCCATTAATTTCACAGAATTGGGTGAACTCTGTAGATAGAAATTCACCTCCCCTATCCGTGCGCAAACATTTTATGAATTCCCCATTTTCTTTCTCAACAAGTTGCTTGAATATTTTAAACACACCAAATGCCTCTGATTTTTCACACAAGAAATAAATCCAAGCTTTTCTGCTAAAATCATCAATGAAGCTAATAAAATACCTCTTTTTACTGCTGGATATTGGTTTGATCGGCCCACAAATATCAGCATGGACTAACTGCAGCCTTTGGGAAGCCCTCCAGAAGCTCTTCTTTGGTATACTCTTTCGGTGTTGCTTTCCAACTAAACAATCAGTACAAATTTTTCCCGGGGTTTTGCATACAGGCATACCCTTCACCATATTCTTATATTGTAGCGTTCTCAAGCTCTTGAAATTTAAGTGACCAAACCTGCAGTGCCATAAGTGTGACACATCATCTGAAGCTACTTGAAGACAAGTAGAGTCACCAGGTTGTGCAGTAGCTAGCAGTGCAAACATCCTGTTTGCAGACATTGAAGTCTGCATGATCAAACCTCTACTTGGATGATACAGCTTACACATTCCTCCCTGAATTAAAACAGCAAGGCCCTTTTCTTGAAGTTGCCCGATGCTAAGCAGGTTATTCGCTAACTTTGGTATGTAAAACACTTCTGTAATCACCTGTATGATCCCACCAACTTTCATCCTTATACTTCCTTTTCCAGTGGCTGCCAACTTAGTGTTGTTCCCCAGTCTTACAGAATGCCTAAAACTCTCATCAAGGCATGAGAACCATTTTTTGTGTCCACTCATATGATTACTACATCCAGAGTCGAGGAACCACATATCCTTACTGCTTGAATTCTTAATCTCAACATACGACATTAACAACATCTCATCCTCATTCTCCACTTCAACATAATTTGCATTCCTTTCGCGACTAGGACACTCATACTGAAAGTGACCTAGTTGATGGCAGTTGTAACACTCCACAGTTGCTTTGTTGAAAGATTGCCTTCCTCTTCCTCGGCCTCTTCCTTTGTAGCCTCCACGTCCTCTTCCTCTACCACCAACTCTATCCTCATTTAGCCTCCACGTCCTCTTCCTCTACCACCAACTCTATCCTCATACGAGACTTTGAGAACCTGCTCTTCTCCACTTCTATGTCCATTCATCCTTTGCTCATGCACCAACAAGCTACTTTGTAACTCGTCGATTGTTAAAGTGTCCAAATCATTAGATTCTTCCACTGAACAAACGACATAATCAAATTTTGAAGTCATAGACCTCAAAATTTTCTCAATGATAACTGTTTGATTCATCTTCTCACCATTTACCTTCATCTTGTTGGCAATGGTAAGAGTACGAGCAAAATACTCATCTACTCCTTTCATCTGCAAAACCTCAAATTCTCTTCTTAAGGCTTGCAATTGTGCTCGTTTCACCCTTGTTGTGCCCTGATATTTTTGCTTCATCGAGTCCCAGATTTGTTTCCCAGATTTGTTTCGAAGTATCCTTGACAAGAATAGTCTCCATAACCTGCCGATCTATAGCCTAAAACAAATAATTCTTCACCTTCAAATCTCACAATTTCTGATCCTCTAGTTGCTTGCGCCGATCCACTGTTTTAAATATCGGCCGATAATCGATATTATCGGCCGAGTTATCGGATTTTGGGAGCTCTCCGCTAGGATAAATTGGATTTTTAATCGGTTATCGTTTTTATAGGTTTATCGGCGATTTATCGGCGTTGTCGGCACTTATTGGCCGATAAGTAAGACTTTTTTATCGGGATTATCGGGATTATCGGTCCATTTTGACTAACATTATATATTTTCAAGGCTATGATGCAAGTTTCGTTTTCTACAATTTGTTAGTGATTCTAAACATGATTTACATTTTGGTATGTTTATATTTCATTAAGCATGATTAGATTACATTTTTTAATTGTTATATTATATATACACATCATCCAGTATATCACTCCGATAAATACTACTTATCCACGATATATCCCCGATTTCTGCTATCCGATAAGGATTTTGGCCGTCCGATAAATCCCCGATAATCGATATTTAAAACCTTGCGCCGATCCTCGGTCAATGTTTCTCCTTCTGATGCCTCAGGAATTCCATCCTCCACCAGACTCCAATATTCCTTTGACCGAAGGAAGTTTTCCATAAGCATTGACCAGTGATCATAATGGCCATCAAACTTAGGAATCGCAGGTTGAACAAAGTTACTTTCCGTAGCCATACTTTGAACACTTTCAGACACTCTTTTTCTCTTTTTACTCTCGGTCAGGCCCTTGTGATGGCTCTGATACCAGAATTTGTTAGAGACATACACTCAGAGAACACGCTCAATTTTGGAGAAGAGAAATCTACATACATTCAAAGTAGATAGTCGGCATATATATTGCCTTACAAACTGAACAGAAAAGAAAGAGAGTAACCACCCACGTTCTACACTCCTATTAACGTGGTCTGTGGCTGTAAACTGAATTAAACAACACATAATGATCCTATAAATAGGATCCAATAACAGAAAGCTAATTGAACTGGTAAATAGTAAGCTACTGGACTGACTTCTAGTGGGCTGACTTCTCAACATAATCTTGGTTTAATTTCATGAATTTTTGTATGATTAGGGTTTGTCTAGGGTTTCGAACTACAATATTTCGTTCTTGATGCGTTTTGTCTGTGGACATTTTAATTTCTTGAATTTTAGTATGATTAGGGTTTCAAATTATAATCTCCGATGAAATCCTGTGAGCATACTTTTAATTCTCTCAGGTTGCGTTTGGATTCGAGGATTTGATTTCAAATTCCAGAATTGAATTCTACATTTTAAAATCCAGAATTTCAAATTCAATTCCTTCGTTTGGGAAACATCCAAATTTGAATTCCAGAATTCAATTTGAAATTCATGTTTGGCAAACTTTAGAATTTCAATTTTAAAAATTTCAATTGAGTTGTTTGCCAAGTAGTAGAATTCTAACTTCTAAACTAAAATAAGCAGTAATGTCAATAGTTGACCTAATAATCACCATAAAATAACCAAAATCATTCATCAATAAAACTTTGTAAACTCATCCACCACTAACCAAAACAATAAATAAAGTAAAAACTTCTAATATTACATATAACAATTCAACAAACTAGAGATGCAAAATATCCAACAAATACAAACCCACAAAACTTAATATTTCGATGTTACATATTGTCATACTTAAGTTGCTCTCACACTAGTTTCTTTAAGACTTTTACATCTTATTCAAATGAGAGTTTCTTTTTAATGCTTATACACTTTCACTTTGTATTTCTTTTATAGTTTTCTCCCCTCCGTTCAGAAAGTCTTGCTTTGCAAGTTCTTGAATCACCTGAAACAATAACAAGAAGACCAAATCAGTTCCATTCTTAAAGACCGTGAAGACTTGCAACATAAAAGAAATCATGTTCTTGAGGGCTCTCGAATGATCAAAACTAATATTTCCCAAGACTCCAAATTAATCAATTATTATTTGCAATGGACAATCCACTTGTAGTATATCCAAACAATTCCATCTATAAGTCTCTTATGCACAAACTTAGGCGCATAGGATTGACCCATGGCAATCAGATTATGTTCACCAAATTTCGTTGTTCTAGCAAAAAGGACCAACAGGAGCCTAACAAGAGTTCATGGGCAAATTAAAAGAGGATTAACACTTAATTCTGCAAACAAGGTCAGTTCTATTTTCTGCTACGAGCCCAATTCTCCTAAATTCAAAAGTCTATAGCAACTTATTTCAATTTGTTATAGGTTTTTGATGAGAAGGGGGAACTAATCAGTGAGGGGTATGATGAAGGTCCAAGATTTACTCACCAATCACACAGTTCAAATCATCAAAGGTACTTGGCAAAACAGAAATAAAGTACTCAAATCAATTGAAATATATATCCTAAACAGTTCGCTTTTTTTCCAAAAATATTTTCCCCTCCATTTCATGCATGGGCAGAGAGCTCCATGTACCTGATTCCAGGCGACGAAGAATACTCCGAGTTGAAGACTATATCAAGAATACTCCGAGTTAAAAATGTCTCCGAGTTTTGGCTGAAAAAGATGAAAGAATGACTATATTTGAGTTGAAAGATCACGAGTCAGTACGTTGTTTGGCTGGAACTCCCTCACTATAGCTATCTTTTATTACAGACTCGTAAACAGTTTTTGATATTCTTCTAATTTCTTACATGAACCAAACTAAAGTACTATGTATAGGCCCAAAATTTGCACACAGTTTTCCTTAAAAAGAAGGAAATTATATTAGTAGAAAATCTCTAAAGTCAGAGAAACTTCATTGAACAAACAATTCTAATTTTCACAGCAAATCACATCCATTAACGAAGTTTGAAGAAAAAAAGCCACATTGAAAATATGAAATTTGTCGTATCAATAACCAAAACATATAGCGAGGATATACATGCACACTTGCTAGGCATTCACTAATTACATTGAGGAAGTACGAGTAAATACCATGACACCAACAAAACTACCAAGCATAGCAAAGGAAAAGAGAGGAAGAATACATTCTCAAACAAAAAGAGTCTGATATAAGTATCATAATAACTAGGACTACCACACAAAGTTGCAAACAACATGTATCCACATGAAAGCCTCATGATTGAATATGACCAAATATACTCTCAGTTTCTACTTGAATGACCTTCGAGAATGATAAGCATGAACTTCCCATGTTCAGGATGTGAAATGCAACCAATACTGCAATATAGTCGATAGGCATCTAGAAGCACTGGCACATATTAAGATCACAGCTATGAACAAGAAAGAAAATCCCAAACATGATGATATTTCTAGGAATTCAAAATTATTATAATCATTATATCACATTTAAAACATTGGTATATTGACAGATGTTTTAACCAATGTGCTATCCTCGAATCTAATTACATTTGCATAACATTTGAGACAAGTTTAATTGCATACCATGGAATGGATAAAATGTTTTAACCAGTGCACCATCGTGAAAGCTAATTCCATTTGCGTAACATTCGAGATAGTATAAATTGCAAACAATGAAATGAATAAACTGTTGTCCTCACAAAAAATAAAAGTACAAAAAGAGTTTTAACTGTTCACTAGCTGAAAGTGAAGGTTTATGAAATTCAACTTTATTCAATGTCGACTTGCTCTTACTCTAGTAAAGTCGTGTTTGTAGAAGTTTGGCCACTAATAGGCTGAACTTGTATAAGACTGTGACAGGATAAGCATGGAGCATCAATCATTAGTTGTTTTTCTTATTAAATATAAGTGTTCATAAATAATTTCAATATTGTGCATTCAAATTGCCAGAAGCTTGCAGCATGGGGGTACAGCCATCTTAATGGTCTGTATTAATTGTATGTCATGCACTGTAGGCATTAAGAAAAAGAGTGTCAGTGCCAAAAACTCTACCACTGTTGAAGTATTCCACTATTAAAAAGAAACATGCACTAAAACAGAAGAGAAAACTGCTAACCTCCAGAGGAAGAGGAGTCTGATTGACCATTAGGTGTATGGCGGCGGTACTTCCTGTGAGCTGCATCCTGTGCAGGTTTGCGAAATGATGCCTTTGCATCTGAGTGCTCTAGAGAATCTGTTCGTAAAGCAGGATCCATGAATTCAACACCTCAAAATCAAAAGAAAATGTTGTTAGTAATAATTTGATAATTTTCCTACGTAGTCTATTTGATAATTGATATATAGTAGCAGAAGTGGCTTAAAACTGATGACAACTGGAGTGTAAAGATAAATTACAAAAGATAGGTAGTTCAGAATAGTCCATCTAGACATAGCGACAGTTAATGTCCTAAAACTGGTATCTTAAAGAGTTATTGCTTTAGTTCTAATTGCATGTCCAAGGGGAGATTCTGCAAATCCTCCATCAATATAGTTTATAACATTCCATAATTTGTTGAAAAATCATTTACGTATTAGACGATGAAATCACAAGCATATGACGGAACACAAGAGAAGATCTTTATGGTTATATACCCAAATGTAAGACATAAAAAATACATCTATAATGGATCTTATTGCAAAAGTTATTCAGAATGTATACTTCATAATAGTGCATAATATAACATTCATGTTTGAAACTAATCTGTTGTGATCCAGCACAAGAACCATCAAAAGAATACACATTTAAAATTCAAAAGACAAACCCAAGCATCAACTGGAAATCTGTATAGCGTCACTCTCTGTTCACTTGATACATGAACAGAAAAAATGATAAAAACGTTTTTTTACCTGTATACACAGGTGTTATAGGTTACATCAGATGATGTTAATATCAAATTGAACACTTCATCTTAAACATTTGGACAGGAGCATGGATGCGCATGCGGGCAAGCAAGCGGAGGTTGTGGAGGAGGGAAAATTGGAAAAAATCTCAGTCCGCAAGCTAATTTCCAACTTAATTTGCAAAATTGGAAATTCAATTCATAAAACTCGAATACAAACCTTTGGCTTAGGGTTTGAGGAGCCGATGAAGGGCTAAGATTGGCTAGACATTGTTGAAGTGGAATTGAAGTCGGAGATCGAGCTTTTTAGGGTTTCGGCCTCGAAGAGGAGGGAGTGGAGGTCGTCGACGGCGCGAATGAAGTCCTTGGATCGGGCGAAGAGACGGAGGTTGTGGAGGAGGGCCTCGAGCTTGGACTGGGCGAAGGCACGGCGGATGAAGGGGGAGAGGTCGTTGCCGTTGGAGATGGCGGCTGGGAGAGATCTCGTCGTCGTCGTAGCCACCGCCGGTTGAGAGATCGCGAGGGGGGAATCGCGAGAGCGGGGGGAATTTGTGAGAGCGGAAGTGGAGAGAGAAGAAACGGGAATTACAAATGATAGTCTATCAATCGGGATTTAGAATTATGGGCTTAGTATAGGTTTAAACTATTAAATGGATTTGGGCCAATATCCAGTATTCAAATTCTTATGGATCCAAACACTAGAATTGGGCCAAATACACTATTTGATGGGCCAATATCCAGTATTCAAATTCTTATGGATCCAAACACTAGAATTGGGCCAAATACACTATTTGAAATGAAATTCTAGTTTCCAAACAGGCCCTCAAGAAATTAGCACTCTAATTGTATTTTTTTTATTTTTTTATTTTTTTATTTTACTATGATTTTAGGCATATGAAATCCAGTGAGCATAATTTTAATTCCATCAGGAAAATAACACTTTAATTTTTTTTTTTGTGTATTTTATTATGATTTTAGGCATATTACAAAGGGTAGCACCTCCAATGAAATTCGTGTTTGTACTATGTTCTCTCGCATGTAAGTTACTTTAATATGTTTAGTATGATTAGACATTTAGGCATTATTTTGTTGCTTGATGTGCTATTGACATTAGTATGATTACACGTTTCACATTATTTTGTTCTTGATGTGGCTCTGAGCATGATTTATTGATGAAATCTAAGCAATGTGGTTTGTACATAACTTTATTTTCTTGAATGTAGTATGTTTTTAGGCATTATTTAGGGGTGTACATAACTTTATTTTCTTGAATGTAGTATGTTTTTAGGCATTATTTAGGGGTTATAGATCTAATATAATCTGCTTTTGATGTTTTTGATGTGTTCTTGATTTTAGTATGATTAGGCATTTAAGCATTATTAGGCATCTTCCTCCCAGTATGTTTTCTACGGGTTTTTTATTTTTTATTTTTTTTATTATAGGAAACCACCGTGTTTGGCAAATAAAAGCACATTGAAATGTTTTCTGTATGTTTTAGGCTTAAAATAAGCGAAACTTCTTTGGGTATATTGTAGAGATCAAGTATAGATTAATGTACATAATATGTAGCATGACAAGTGTTTCGTAGCATCTTAAGCATAGGTACAATTGCCAAATCCTCATCCTCAGCAATATACGTTCCAGTTTGTTTCCTAACCATTTACCGGCGCCTCATATGGTATTTGCTTCATATCTCCAGCTTGCACTGTGGGTAAAGAAAAGACTCACATCAACATTGTGGTCATTGGCCACGGTTGACTCGGGCAAGTCGACCACCCACTGTCATCTAATCTACAAGTTGGGAGCTGTCAGCAAATGTGAAATTGAGAGTTTCGAGAAGGAAGCTTCTGAGATGAACAAGAGGTCATCCAAGTATGCATGGGTTCTTGACAAGCTCAAGGCGAGAGGGAAAGAGGCTGACCATTGACAATGCTCTATGGAAGTTTGAGACCCACCACATACGACTGCACTATTATTGATGCTCGCTGGCATCGTGATTTCATCAAGAACATGATTACCGGTACTCTCAAGCTGAGCTGTGCAGTATTGTTATTGACCCACGCGCTGGCGGTTTTGAGGTTGGCATCTCTAAGGATGGGCAGACACGTGAGCACGCTCTTCTTGCTTTCATCATGGGAGTGAAGCAAATCATTTGTTGCTGTAACAAGGTAACTTTTATTGGTGTACTTTTAACTGTAATACCCTGTTGACTTACATTGTTTATTTCGCATGTAGTAAATTACCAATTCAATTATTGTTGTTAATATTATTCGCTTTTGATGGATAAGTTCTTTTATCTTATGTTCCTTTGTTTTTGATGCGCTATTGCATGTTTGCGGTTTTTAAATTTGATTTTCTACCAATCTGCTCGGTGTTTCACCAATCGTTCCTACTTTTCTATACTTTCTGGCTATACTGTGACTGAAGTGTTTACAATTCGTTTATACGCAGCTGCCTAATTTGTTGTTTAATTTGCCGACACTTTTTTTTAGATGGATGCTACCACCCCCAAGTATTCGAGGGCCAGGTATGAAGACATCGTTAACGGAGTCTCTTCCATCCTCAAAAAGGTTGGCTACAACCCCGATGTAATCCCCTTTGTCCCCATCTCTGGTTTTGATGGTGACAACTTGATCGAGCGGTCGGCCAACCTACTCTGGTACAAAGGCCCCACCCTTCTGGAAGCCCTCGACCAAATTAACCAACCAAAACGCCCCACCAACAAGCCTCTACGTCTCCCCCTCCGGGACGTCTACAAGATTGGCGGTATCGGGACCATCCCTGTTGGCCGAGTTGAAACCGGAGTCCTTAAATCCGGTATGTTTGTCACCTTTGGCCCCACCTGTCTCACGACTGAAGTCAAGTCTGTCGAGATGCACCAGAAAGCTTTGGACGTGGCTCACCCTGGGTGTATTGTTGGATTTAACGTCAAGAACGTTTCAGAGAAGGATCTCAAGAGAGGCTATGTTGCTTCGAATTCTAAGAATGACCCAGCAAAGGAAGCAACTAGCTTCACCTCCCAGATTATTGTTTTGGACCACCCGGGTCAGATTAAAAATGGGTACACGCCGGTGTTGGCTTGTCACACGGCGCACATAGCTGTCAAGTTTTTAGAGATTCTGACAAGGATTGATAGGCGATCCGGAAAGGAGCTCGAGAAGGAGCCCGTGTTTTTAAAGAGCGGCGATTCTGGGCTAGTTGATATGGTTCCAACTAAGCCGATGGTGGTGGAGACTTTCTCGGAGTATCCTCCTCTGGGTCGGTTTGCCGTTAGAGACACGAGGCAGACGGTTGCTGTTGGAGTGATTAAGAGCGTGCAAAAGAAGGAGGCATGAAGCTGGCTCAGCATTTAGTTGGTTGATAATGTGAATAGAACCTTTGTTGTTGATGTTTGTCTTTGATACCGCTGCTAATTTTGTTTCACCCATCGTTTCTACTTTCTATACTTTCTTGCTATACTGTGATTGAAGTGTTTGCAATTCGTTATACCACTAGCTAATTTTGTTGCTTAATCTGTTGCTGCTCCAAAATTACAAAGAGCTTCTTGAAAGTACTTCAACATTATCGCTGCTCAGCATTTAGTTTAGTTGGTTGATAATGTGGATAGAACCTTTGTTGTTGATGTTTGTCTTTGATACCGCTGCTAATTTTGTTTCACCCATCCGTTCCTAACTTTTCTATACTTTCTGCTATACTGTGACTGAAGTGTTTACATTTCGTTTATACCACTGCTAATTTTGTTGTTTAATCTGATGCTGCTTCAAAACTACAAAGAGCTTCTTGAAAGTCTTCAACATTAGCATTACTAGCTACAATTGCTCTTTTCCCAAAATACCTCCATACCGGGAATAGTGACAAGCCGACAACTACCAATGAACTACTAGCGCGGACAATGCCATATATTTCTATTCGCACATGAGCATGTTGTGTACGAGCTCAATACACATGGGTCACCCCTATTTTCTATGCAAATCGATCGCGGAGATGAAGCATCGTCATCGTCATGGAGGCGTTCACAACTTGGGATTCGAACGAGCAGAGAAGTGATTTAGTGCCCTTACTCCTTGTTTTGATTTTGCTGGGATCTTTGACCATGTGGCAATAGGGATAATCGAAAACCTCCGTTGACTATACGATGAGATGGAAGGTATCGACGTTGCCCCTTTGTGAAGCTCGCGTCTTGGAGGAAGAGTATATCTCAATTGACAAAGATCAAAAAGTTATTTTTTTTTCCGTACTTGGTTGTTTGCAAACCTCTTCGAGAAGCTCCAACTAAGGGAGAAGTCACTCCCGAGTGTTTTGGCAAGTCTTGGATGGTTAGAAACTTTAGTGAGCAAATCTTGAAGAAACGCGATATGCTGATGAAAAAGCCCAAATAAAAAAAAGAGGCATGTAACTCAAAAGCCAAGGTAGCCCAAGAAACCTCCTAGAGCAAGAGCGAATTCAAAGTAGATGAGAGAAGAGCTAAACCTCAAAGTAATGAGGCCTTGGATAAAATTTTGGAATTTTAGAGCCCTTTGGTTGTGGGCTAATGGTCTCTATTTACAGATGATTCCCGTTTATGCAGTTTGAGATGGTTTACGCAATATTAGATTTACTCAAGCTACTCTGAGCAACTTTTTTAGCGTATGAGCACTGAACAAATAGCATAACACCATATTAGTGAAAACAACCCACATATAATCGGAGTTGACAAATCAGTACCCCTCGGTTTTAATGGCTGAATATAGCAGGCCAACCACTAATGGCAGCGGTATCTTGTTAACTTGTCGCAAGGTTGAGATCATGGGGATTTCCTATTGACCAAAACGGACGTCATTTGAAGATGTTGACACTAGGTGTAAGAATGTGCAACATATAGTAGGGATCGTCGACTTGCCGCAAGTATTGTTAAATTTGGCGATGGATTTCCCTAGAAGTAGCTGCATCATGAAAATATCTAGCGGGCGTGAATATCTAGTGGAGATCTGTTGGAGGGTTGATTTTTTTGATTCATATTTTGTCTCCTATTGACCTAGCACAAAATCTAACGAAGGCATCAGGTTGGCTCTGAGATTGTTCATTATATCTGCTTGTGTCCTTGCCTGTAATTGGGAGAAGTGAATGATTTGTAAAGCATGAGATCCGTTAATTTTGACTTGAACTAAATACGATTTAATAATTTTGCTAAGGATATGGAAACTCTATATAGTTCAAGTTTCAAGCCTCAGTTGAGATGTTGTTCAAACGTAACATATACTCTAGAGAGAAGTTTAAGCAATACCGGTAGCCGATTGTTGCAAATTTTTTGATTAGATGCCAACAGAAGTCAAGTGCAGGTCAGAAGAAATGCGCGAACAGTCGAAACGGTGAAGGCTCAAAACTTGATGAGCTTGAGGAGGTCTAAGTTATACTGCCATGATTCTATCTATCTCATCTATCTTCTATCTAGCCTTCTAAAAGAGGGAGTGTCATGAACTTCCTCCCAAAAACCTTCAACAATTTATAATATTTCCAACTTATCCTTAAAATCATTAAATAGATTTTCTCTTATCATCCGTAAAATCCAAAGACCTAGATTTCCGTCGCGTTACGCCTTCCTCTCCGCCCACGGCTTCATACACGATCTTAAAACCCTTCAATTTCAAAGATGATTATTATTGCCCTAATCTCCGACTCCTCCGCATTTCCTTTCATCATCGTCCCCGAATCCGACGCCCAGCTGCCTCCCCTCGTCATCATCGTCGCCTCAGCGACGCCCATTCTACGCACCTTGACGTCGTGGCCACCGCATGCGCCCCTCTCCTCCTCTCCAGCCCCCAAACTCCGCTCTCCCCAACCGCAGCTCCCATCCGTTCCATCCACTGCTCCCGCGCCGCCTCCTTCCACTTGAGCTCCGCCAAGCCGAACTCCCCTCTCCATTGAACCGCCGCTGCCGTCTCCTTCCCCCCGCGAACCAACCTCGGTCAGCCTCCACTCTACTTCCAGCCGCTTCCCCATCGCTGTACCAGAACCCGCCGCCCACTGCTCGTGCCGCCTCCATCGCCGTCTCCGCGCAGCTCCTTCAAGCTCGCACCAAGCTCCGTCGGCTCGACCGCCGCCGCCAACCCCTGTGCTCCCGCCACCCACCGATGCACTCGACCCAACACGACAGCTTCCCTCCCTCGCCGTCGCCGCCAACAGTTCTCTTTTTTCCGACGTTTGCAACCCAACGTCAGATCCGCGCCACTCGACCCTGCGAGAGCAAGAGCTAGTTTTACTGGCGTGATTCATGATGAAGAGGAAGAATCATGCTCTCCTCTTTATCTATTGGCCTCACCCTCGCGCCGCTTTCCTCTGCTCTCAAAACACGTTCACTTGTGGCTCTCAGAGGAGCTTTAGAACTATGGGGCCTGCAAAAAGCCCACTGGTTCTTTCCACATATGCCATGTCTCTGATCAATCCATCTCGAGCTCTTGAGCTTGCCTTCCTTGCGCTTCCTCCATTTCCGATTATCCTGTGGCTCAGAATCCAGATTTTCGTCTGTCATCTTTTGTTCCTTAAATTAATAATTGAGGTGTTGCTTTAAAATTCGAAATTTTAGCCAGCTTCATAGATTGGGCGATGTAATACTTCTTCAATTTGATCAAAGTTATACAGCAGCAAAACAAGAAATAGGAAGAGTATGATTCACAGCAGATTGTAGGCCATATAAAATTGCTTATAGGTCCCTTAGCACAGCTCGGCACAAACCGACGAACCAACGAGGCGCACGAGTCGGCCGAAGTCGCACGCAGCCACGGAATACATCCATTCCGTGCTTGGTCAAGCCAAGTGTTGAAGAGTCAACGAGTCATCCAACAAGGGCAGACTCGGACGAATCACGACTCGAAATCAAGATCAGTTTCGCTGACTCGAACTCAGACGCTGGGTATTTTACTGCCCTATCAGCGATCCGGATTACTGCCAAATCGATCAACCAAATCAGAGTCTAGAAATTCACCGAATCCGGACAGAACCGAGATGACGGACACACGGAAAAAACCGACGGAAAACAACGGCCTAAGGGGGCTCAGCAATGGCGAGCCACCATAGGTGGCTCGGCCTAAGCCGAGCCCCATGGTGGCCTCGACAAGAGCAGCCACTTATGGGTGGTCGGCCCAGTTGCGGCCACCCAAGGTTTCGCCGACACTGTTCCGTGCCGCTGGGCACAGCTAAGGAAGCCTATAAAATAGGCTAGGCATTGTTCATTTTCAAGGGTTGGAAATTTGGAGAGGTAAGCCCTGCTGGATTCAAGACTCAGAACTTAAAAAGAATCCAAGCTTTGGACTTCGCAGGACTGTGTTCATCCAGATCTGCGTGCTCGGCCGATCCGTCAACGCCAAATAAGCAGTTGTTCGGAGAGGACCGGATCTCATTCATCTACGCAGGCATACTCCGGATCAAATCTTGGCCTTGATCCCGAGATTGCGATTATTTCCTTGCCGCTGACTAATCCTCCCCGGTATTATTCCTGGTGAACTAATCCTCCCCGCCTATTATTTCCTTGGTGCAATGATACCCGTCGTACTGCGTAGATCCGAC
>NC_033798.1:4518234-4521114 GCF_001876935.1 Asparagus officinalis | reverse complement strand
TGGGGTGGCCGAGCCACCTCAGGGTGGCTCGGCATGAGCCGAGCCACCTTGAGGTGGCCGGCCATCTATGAGGTGGCCACACGTGCACACGGGCACAGTGACGCTTGGCTATAAATAGGAGAGGGGGTTGTTCATTTTGAAGGGTTGGAAATTTTGGAGAGAGGCGAAGCCCTGCTGGATTGGAGACTCGGAACTTAAAAAAGATTGAAACTTTGGGACTTCGGGGACTCACTCCTTCAGATCTGGTGCTCGGCGATCATCAACGTCAAATAAGGCAGGTGTTCGAGAGGATCGGATCTCAGATCTACGCAGGCATACTCCGGATCTAAGCTTGGTCTTAGATCCCGAGACTTGGACGATTGTTTCCTTGGTGAAACAATCCTCCCCGGCTATTATTTCCTTGGTGAACTAATCCTCCCCGCCTATTATTTCCTTGGTGAAATAATACCCGTCGTACTGCGTAGATCCGACCGGATCTAGATCTCGCGGTAGTCCACGGATAAACCCTGGCGTTGGCAAAGAACCCACATAAAGCGAGCGACCGTAAAACAGGAGCTCGCGATATGTTCACAAGGAGAAAGTTGTAATTTTTCTTTATTTTCTTTGATTTCGTTGTAACCGGATCTAAAAAAGACCGGATCTTTGTAACACAAAAAGTTGTTATTTTGAGAACACAATGACATCAATGAAGAAAACGATTTTCCCCGCGAACAATCTGGCGATCACAGTAGGACACAGTGGGAGCCACCGATCTCGCTGCCGAGATCGTCACGTCGTAGCCGCGGATCTCAATCCCGGTCGTGGAGGAGGTCGAATACGAGTTCGACCAACAGAAGTTCGAGGAATACTGGTCGTCCTCGTCCGGATCAACCTCCCCCCGCAAGTCCAAGAAATCCCAGAAGTTCTCCTCCAGGAGAAAGGTTCGTTGGTATGAAGAAGTCGAAGCCACCAACGAAGGTCTCGCCCCGTTTGATGCCAAAGTCGCATCGGGTGAGATTCCTCCAGTTTCCAACCAGGTCAGATCTGCTCTGGCCAACTCTTCTGCCACAGAGGGCGTGGTGACTCTCTCGAAGAGAGCCCGCCAAAGGCAACGTCAACGCCTTGCGAAACGATTCGCAAAGGCCATGGAGTCAGTTGACGGGATCCGCTACAACGTGGATCTGAAGAACAAAAGAGGCAAGCAGCCTCAATAATCAACGAATGGTGGTTTCTCCAAGCCGCCAACAATGGAATGGGTTCGTGTCAAACGGAACCGATCGACGCTGGAGGAGCGCATTCGCAAGCCCGTAGAAAGCTGCAGAAAGAGGTAACCAAGAAGCCGCCACCAACTCGCAAAGTTTGGAGGCCGAAGTCTGAAGCGGCGGTTCAGACCAAAGAGCGTCAACTGCAGCCGTCGAAAGTTCAACTTCCGGCGAATCAATCCAAACCGCCGATGATTTCCACAACTACTCCGGGAGATCCCGCAGGACCATCCCAGAAAAGGAAGTCAGTCTTGGAGCGCCTCGGTCCAATTCCCGATGAAAGAGGCAAAGCTCTAGTTCGAGAGAGTTTGGACCCAATGAAGAAGCCCAGAACGACTCAACACGCTGGGGGTCGCCGTCACCTCCAACATGATAAAGAAATCAGGGCAGCTATGCGCACCAATTTGCGCATTGAAGTCCGAGAGCCCGCTGAGAACTCACGCCCAAAAAGGCATGTTTCGAGGCACGTAACTTTTGAAAGCCCGAAGAAGGTAGTTCACTCTCAGAAGGAAACGTTGTCGTCTGATGATGATTACGTTATACCTGAGAAATCGTGCCAACACACGATAGGTTGCTCTGACTTTCAAACAGACGAGCTGTACTATCGTGCTGGGGGTACGAGCAAAGCCAGAAAGAGAAGTCCTCGAAGACTAGAAACTCAGTGCCCTTGTTCAAAGCTCATTCGGGCAGTACTGTCTGAGTGCAACTGCATCAAGGTAGTCCCCGAGAGAATTTCAGTGTTCGAAAGGCTTAATACCGAAACGCCAAAACCAAGGCATAGGCGTTCCCGGCAAAGAAGAACGGTGGTTCAAGACAGGACGGTGGTTGAAGATGAAGAATTCCCGAGGGTCACCGCTAATATGACAAGCAAAGAGACCTCATCACAGGATAATCTCGAGTCGATTCTGAAAGCATCCCGGCGTCTAACCCGTCTGCAGTCTGGAGCAATCGCACGAGGAACTTATGGTAGGGTTCGGACAAGAGTACCTTCAGAAGGTGAAGAGTCAGATACCTACTCCGCAGTCGCATCAGATAATACAGTGTCCAGTGAGGGGGAACCCCGCGAGTCACTGATGATAAGCGCGGAACAAGTGGCCAAGATGCTCGAAGATGCCATAGCCAAACAACAGGAAAGCTTTAGGTTCGAGATGCAGATGGCCATGCAGACTATGAGAGAGATGCATGAGCAACAAATTCAGGCACTGACGAACCAGCGAGGTGAACCAAGCCACCGTAACCAGGTTGTTCAGGAAGAGGAGCACACGGATAGGGATGAAGCTCACAATGCCAATAACCCTCCCGTCAATGCAGGGGGTGGTAACGAGGATGCCAACGAAGATACAAGTGAAGACTTGAAGATCAAAAACCTCGAGAGCAAAATCAACACATTGATCTCCGCTCAAGAGACGAAGAAAACAGGCATTCCCTGTCCATACCCAAGAGAGTGGGAATCGATCCCATATCCGGCGAAGTTCAATCTAATCAACTTCACGCCGTTCGATGGGAAGGGTTCCCCCACTCAGCATTTGATTTATTTCAAATCGCACCTGGGTATTATTTCCGGCAATGAGCCTCTGATGGTGCGGTCATTCGTCGGCACTCTTCGCGGAGCCGCCTTCGATTGGTATCGCCGCCTCAA
>NC_033798.1:4511723-4516665 GCF_001876935.1 Asparagus officinalis | reverse complement strand
TGCACAAAATCTTGGACAATAATCTTATGCTAACATGCACTCTTGTGTTAGAGGGTGCAGATATGGGTGTTTACTGGAAATATCTTTTCTTAAGTTTTAATGTTATCCTCCTCTTGTTTGTTTAATCTTTTTGTCCTTGTGCATATTTTTAAGTGCTGTAGTTTTGCATCTTATACCACTTGCACACATGTTCATGAAAAACTTTTCCCCTAAAGTTGCTTTATTTGTGGATGAATCAGCTAATTCCTGCTTCATTGCAACGTAGCGAAATGTGGAGAAAGTACTTATCAGTAGAGGTAATTTCCTGGGATTTATCATATATGAGCTCAATAAAGAACTGCTTGCATCTGCTATTTCCTATTAACATTTTAGGCTTCAAATTGTCATGGCATTTATGGATTTATTATGACTCGTAAGAAATCAGAGAAAAAAATGAAAAGTTCAAGAGAAGTTGTAGACCCTCAACTGTATTGGATGTCCCAACATTAAGAAATTTAAAGTCACGTTTTCAGCTTGCTGTTTTCATCTATCTAAGTTAAACCTTAACTTGTCTGCTAACCTGAAGGAAGTGGATCTAGCATGCTTCAATCTCAATAGTCTTAATTTGAAATAAATTTCCTGTTATATCTTTGTTAATTTGTTCTACGACTCATCAGAAGATCAGGATCCATACTGTAAGAACAATGTTTTGCATCTAGGAAGCTAGAGCAGCCTTTCTGCTGTTATAGACCAGAAAATTTTAGGCTTTGGTTTCCTTGGCTGGTCCAGATGCACGGGATTTGGGCGGTCATGCAAGCATACGCTGTTAAGTAGGAAGCACCAGAAAGGCATAGACACACCAGCCCCATATCTCTATGTTAGAACTATTCCACCCACATCATGTGCTCTAGCATCAAGGACGAGTTCCTTCAAATACTGAAAAAATATAATAATAAGTCCTCCATAAAATCATGATGGAAGAACTTGGAATACAACTTTACTTGCCAGACTTTTAAGCAGTTGAATTAGCAACCATTAATACCTAATCACAATATTTGTTAAATAGATAAAACACTAAAAGTTAATTGTTTCCTAACTTGATTAGTATATCCTTTGTGTTTCATAATACCCTGCAACTTATTTAACCTTTTAGTGATGTATCCATTTACATCCATTATTTTAAGGATTTGAACATATGTCTGCCAGCCTTATGTCAGTGTAAGCATGCATCATAGAACAAATAATGGGATTTTATCACCCTAATTTAGAGGGTTCAGATCCATCAAGCTTACTTAGTGGAGATGCACAATACATTCTGATCAATCCACTTTTTAACAACTCTATTTACGAAGATTACAGAAATGGTAATTGGTTGAAGAAGTAGATTGGATAAGGCCACAATAAGGAAGTGTTATTTAGATGAAGAGGAAGTAAGGTAATAATTTACTTACTATGAGGTGCAATCCACCAAATATCTCTGGATTCAAAATAAGTGTTCCCGCGGCTTATCATCAGTGACTCGGCGGGGTTCCCGCTCACTGACACTGTTATTATCTGCATGGCGACTGCGGAGTAGGTATCTGACTCTCACCTTCTGAAGGTACTCTTGTCCGAACCCTCGCATAAGTTCCTCCCGTGCGTTAGCTCCAGACTGCAGACGGGTTTAGACGCGGGAATGCTTTTCAGAATCGACTCGAGATTTATCGCTGTGATGAGGTCTCTTTGGCTGTCATATCTAGCGTGACCCTCGGAATTCTCATGCTTCAAACCACCGTCCTTCTTTGCCGACAACGCGCTACGCCTGGTTTTGGCATTTGTAACTAAGGACCTTTCGAAACACTGGAAAATTCTCTCGGACTACCTTGATGCAGTTGCACTCAGACAGTAAAGCTGCCCGAATGAGGCTTTGAACAAGGCACTGAGTTTCTAGTCCTTCGAGACTTCCTTCTGGCTTTGCTCGTAGCGCCCCAGGCACGAATAGTACAGCTCGCTGTTTGAAGTCAGAGCAACCTATCGTGTGTTGGCACGATTTGCTTCAGGTATTAAGTAATCATCATCAAGACGACAAACGTTTCTTTCTGAGAGTGAACTAACCTTGCTTTACTCTTATAGAAGAACAAATATGGGATAAATGCTTTCAACCTATGCTTTAGTGTACATGTTGTGAACATGTACATGGGTTGAATCCGCTTTCCAACTTACCCATATTAATTTCTATAAAATGAATAACAAATCATCAACATTTTGGATAAATGCTTTGTTTGTAATTTACTTTATTCTACAAGTTTTCTTTTATATTGAATATTAATTTCATGGAAAATTTTGAAATTATTACTCATTCTGAAAATATTGAATATGCTTTATCAATGCATGCATATATGAAAATAATTCCTAAGATATTGTTATTCATGAAGTTCCCTGAGAAACTAGAAAGTAAGTTTAAATTGAATCATTTAACTGAACAAACATTATGCTGAGAGTGCTCATTAATACAAAACGAACTTGATTTTTAGTGAATTGATCCAATCTCGATCTATATAATATTGAGCAGCAAAAAATATTCAGACCAAATCACATGCTAGATCTGACAAGCCAACTTGAACTTTCACTTCACAAAATCTTGGACAATAATCTTATGCTAACATGCACTCTTGTGTTAGAGGGTGCAGATATGGGTGTTTACTGGAAATATCTTTTCTTAAGTTTTAATGTTATCCTCCTCTTGTTTGTTTAATCTTTTTGTCCTTGTGCATATTTTTAAGTGCTGTAGTTTTGCATCTTATACCACTTGCACACATGTTCATGAAAAACTTTTCCCCTAAAGTTGCTTTATTTGTGGATGAATCAGCTAATTCCTGCGTCATTACAACGTAGCGAAAGGTGGAGAAAGTACTTATCAGTAAAGGTAATTTTCTAGGATTTATCATATCTGAGCTCAATAAAGAACTGCTTGCATCTGCTATTTCCTATTAACATTTTATGCTTCAAATTGTCATGGCATTTATGGATTTATTATGACTCGTAAGAAATCGGATAAAAAATGAAAAGTTCAAGAGAAGTTGTAGACCCTCAACTGTATTGGATGTCCCAACATTAAGAAATTTACAGTCACGTCTTCAGCTTGCTGTTTTCATCTATCTAAGTTAAACCTTAACTTGTCTGCTAACCTGAAGGAAGTGGATCTAGCATGCTTCAATCTCAATAGTCTTAATTTGAAATCAATTTCCTGTTATATCTTTGTTAGTTTGTCATCTGGTTGTATCTACATGTCCACTAATAGTTTTTTTTCTGTTTCCCCCTTTTTTTGGTGTTCAACAATTGTTGCTCCTTGGAGATCTTGAAGCTTGATTGCTCCAGATTGATGAACCTTCAGCTTCTGGTAATTGCATTTCTGAATTCTGATACTGCAAATATATAACATATTCTCATATTTTAAATTTCTGGATCATAAAAATCATTAGTTTCGTGTCCTGTGGGAACTCCAAATAGAGAGTCTAATATTAGTTTTATGATCAACCTTACGTCATCACTGTGCCAAATCTCTTGGCAATGACTGATAGCATTAAACATTAAACTTTAAAAGGAAAAGGTTGGTAATATGAATGTTGACTGGTGGTGCTTCTTCTTCCTGCGCTATGGACTTCTCTCTTCACTCCTCTCGGCCACGCCTCCCCTTCCATCTTCTCGGTGAGCTCCTCCTCCTGGCGATCTCAACATCATTTAAGATTGCCATTATTATTAGTGTTATTATTCTTGTAAAATTTACGTGTTGCTTCTGTGGATGGGGTAATTAGGATTAGGTTTAGGTAACTGCTACACCCCCCCTTCCGATCTCAATATTGGGATGTTTACCGCCTGATCCGGCTTATGTGCGAGTGAAGGAAGGAGTTTGTAGATTGCATAGGTAGGTAGGGTGGATCCATCATGCGTATAACAATATCAAACTCCATTCCAAACAGGTGCATATGAAAGAGCACAATTAATTTTGTAGGGCAGTAAACTGATTACATTCACATGCTCACGATGCGATTACTTTAGGAGCGTATTTCATACATGGACACTTTATTACACACAAAAAAAATGAAGCTTTATCCTTTTGACGTTCCCCTCTTTGGAGTTTGGAGACATCTGATTTGGTACAGGTACAGGGCCTCACGCATTTGTTATTTCTGCAGCTTATCACAAGTGTTGGAGATTTTTCTCAGTGGTAAGTACATCATATGTCACCCTTATGAGGCTGGATGGGCGTCGAAATTGAAATCATGGACTCCCACCTGGTGCGTGACGCAGAAATAGTAGATTCATTCAACTTGCTATGATAGATTGAAGAGTTCTTGAAATGATCTGATGACATTGCTTCCTTAAATTCCAATCTCTCCAAGCTTAACTACTGAATTTATTCTGTTAAACTAGTATAAAGAGTACATGGAAAATAATTAGTGAGGAGTTGGGACTTGTATAAAGAGTACATGGAAAAGAATTAGTGAGGAGTTGGGACTTTTGTAATTTGTTATTCTGAGTGTATGTCGCAAATATTAGTAAAAAATTAAAGACAAAAGAATCTAGGACAAATTGCTAACGGACCATAAGACACAGAAAAATATATTGCTAGAGGTTTATCGCAGGAGATGCACACTAATTTGTGAGCGTGTCATGAATCAAAATGGCACTTGGCACGAGTCCTCAAGGATGTGTTGAGTGCACATCTGACAAATGCCACATAGCCCAACATGTCCGTAAATCTTACTCTACATCTTTCAATATAATAG
Source organism: Asparagus officinalis (assembly GCF_001876935.1). Classification (NCBI taxonomy): domain Eukaryota; kingdom Viridiplantae; phylum Streptophyta; class Magnoliopsida; order Asparagales; family Asparagaceae; genus Asparagus; species Asparagus officinalis. Next base: position 4,511,917 of record NC_033798.1, on the reverse strand, counting down.
GAGAAAACTTCTCAATGTATGGTAAATTCACTGTTGAATGTGTCTGCATTGGTTTGATGATCTTAGTGCATAGCATAGGACACTACTTTCTATCTAAAAGTTTTCCCCCCCAAATACTTAGACTTTATTTCTGCCACTATTACATGAGCTCATTGGATTAGAATCTGAGAGTGGAATCAATATTGTAGATTGAA
>NC_033798.1:4459956-4510723 GCF_001876935.1 Asparagus officinalis | reverse complement strand
TATATATATATATATATATATACGTATACTGTTTGTATAACTTATACGTATGACCATAAGCAGATCTTATATTCAAATGGATTTTTTTTGGAAACTCATATGACATGGTCAAGTATGTCCAGTGCATTCCCAAACGCCCAGCTTAGAATTAAAATTAAAATTAGGATTGACGAGAAGGGGGAAAAAAATATGTAAATAGATATTAAAGAAACTAAAAGTTGAATTTGTATGATTTTTTTGAGTAGCACTTCGCGTAGGATTTAGGCGGAGGTGTTTTCTGAAAAAGAGAAGAACAGAAAAAAGCACTTAAAAGGGATCTTGGTGGGTGGGTGGGGTATAGGAGGTGTTTGTTTCAAATCCTATAATTTTAGGAGATGGATTTCACCATGAGATTTGAAATCCATAGGTGTTTTGTTATGGGTTTGGATTTCTAAAATATTTTTTGTTTCATTAATATTTTTGGGATTTGAAATACTGCAATTTGTAATATTTTGTTTGTTTAAGCTCAAATTATAGCATTACCAAATACTAAAATTTTATAATATGATGAATATGCTATCTTGGTGAGGTTACCTCCCATAAAAAGACAAAATTAGAATTTGTCAAATCCTCTCCAAATCCTCTCCAATTAAGAGGTAAGCACACCCATTTTTGGGATTTGTCAAAATCCTCTCTAATTGAGAGCATTTGACAAATTTTAAAAATTGCGCACTTTGAGATTTAATATTCTAAAAATTTTCTTAAAATAAACACCATATATGGAATCCCAAAATACAAATTAACTCGCTTTTTTTATACCAAAGCTTATAATTCATACCAAATGCCAAAATTTTTGGTGAAACAAACACCCACTAAACCTCTTTTTACTAAAAGACCAAAGTGCCCCTCGATGCGGGGCCCAGTGTTTGCTGACGGGGGTTATAAACCAGTAGGCCCACAGGCCCGGCCCAATACAGTTCGTTATACCCCCTTCTTCTCTCTTTCTCTCTTCCCCCGTCCGAGAACGCCATGGGCAAGAAAACGAAAACTCAGAAGCCGCTCAAAGCAAACCCCAACCTCGACCCAACTCCTCAACAGTTCATAATCTCTCTCTTTCTCTCTCTCTCTCTCTCTCTCTCTCTCTCTCTTTATTTTCCCTTTTTCTAATTAAAGGTGGTTTTTTATTTGGTTTGTTTTAATCAAACAGGTCCATTTCAAGCTGTTATGAAGGAGACAAGCTTGATGATCTCCTAAACAATCTCCGCGGGTTAGCTAAATTTCTCTACTTTAGTTACTAACTCGATCCGTGTTCGCAAATTTTAATTATGTTGTTACTTTTTAAATTGTAGGAGTATAGAGTTAGCAAAAGCTTCGAAAGGGGAGCAACTGCCAGATAAAATTTGGATGAAGGCATGCGATTTTGTTGTTTCCTTGGTGACCCATTTGAACTGTATGCACGATGGTGGGATTAAAGTTGAGATTTTTGTGGAATTTGATTTTTGCAGCAACAATTTGCGATCGGGGTTAATGATGTCACCAGGGTGCTCGAGAGAATGTCTGAGAGACAATTTTTCTGATAATGATAGCGTTAAAAGACCTCTTAGAAGAGCTCCATTGGTTCCGCTTCAAGTACAAGTCCTGTTCTATTCCATAGTTTCTTCATTGATTAATAATTCATATTACTTCACTAAATTTTTTTGATATGCAATGTTTTATTTTGCAATTTCTATTATTCTTATGTATGATGTTCGTCGTGCAGTGTCAGTGAAATCCTTGCTTGTGTTCAAAAGGAATTGATGGAAATTGGTTTTTTTTGGTTGTCTCCTTCTAAACAAGAATGGACAAATTTTCAAAACCGACCCCTTTGGATTTTTAATTGCAAAAAACGACCTATTTCAGTTTTATTTATAAAAACCGACCCAGTTAGTTGAAACTGGGTCGGTTTTTGAATTTTTTTTTTCCAAACTTCACGGAAGTTCAACTCCCGTGAAGTTTTGTTATGAGAAAAACTTCACGGGAGTTCAACTCCCGTGAAGTTTCCCAAAAAAATTTAAAAAAACCGACCTGTTTTCAGCTAAGCAGGTCGTTTTTTGTAAATATTTTCAAAACCGGTCGTTTTTTGCAATTAAAAACCCAAAAGGGTCGGTTTTGAAAATTTGTCCAAACAAGAATTGGTTTTTTTTTTGTGTTCAAACGGAATTGATTTACGTATTATCGCCACACAACACCGCAGGCAGGCTGCGATAGTAAGTTGAGAGCAACATAGTAAACAAAGAATAAATAATGATAATAATGATTCAACAAGTTTAATCAATTAAATGAGAGAAAGCAACCTCATATATGATTCAACGTGTGAACATCTAGTAACTACTACAACTCCAGTCCCTCGGACACGAAGAATAAATAATGATAATAATGATAGTTATAATAAATCAAAAGTACGAGGCAGTCAATTCTACTAATCAAGAAAGCAGAACTACAAGTTTGGCAATAACTCAATTCTTCTAGCTCCTGAATATAATTAAAGCTGATCTGGCTATGACATTGGCGCTATTTTCTGGAAGAAGGAAATAAAACCAATACCAGGTTCTTAGAATGGATAACAGGGCTCGTAGGAAGAAAAGAAATGAAGTAGTGAAAACAACCCACATAATCGGATTAGTGAAAACAACCCACATAATCGGAGTTGACAAATCAATACCCTCAGTTTAATGCTAAATGTAGCAGGCAACCACTAATATGGCAGCGGTATCTTGTTAACTTGCCGCAAGGTTGAGATCATGGGGATTTCCCTATTGACCAACAGGACGACATTTGAAGATGTTGACAGAGGTGTAAGAATGTGCCAACATGTAGTAGGGGTCGTCGACCGCAGTGTATTGTTAAATTTGGCGATGGATTTCCCTAAAAGTAGCTGCATCATGAAAATATCTAGGGGCGTGAAATATCTAGTTGTGATCTGTTGGAGGGTTGATTTTGATTCAGATTTTGCCTGCTATTGACCTAGGCAAAGTCTAATGAAGGCATCAGGTTGGCTGAGATGTTCATTATATCTGCTTGTGTCTGCCTGTTAATTAGGGAAAGTATGATTACTGTAAGCATGAGATCCTTAATTTTGACTTTGAACTAAATTACATTAATAATTTTGCTAAGCAGATACGGAAACATCTATAGAAGTCAAGGTTTCAAGCTCAGTGAGATTTTTCAAACGAACATTATCTAGAGAGAAGTTAAGAATACCGTAGCGATTTGCAAATTGATAAGATGCAACAGAAGCCAAGTGGAGGTTCAGAAGAACTGCGGAACACCAAACGGGAAGCTTCAGAACTTGATTGAGCTTGCAGGAGGTCTAAGTTAATTATATGCCATGATTAACATAAGTCTGCATTAAGTCATGATTATATACCATAGTATTCTAAACTTTATTTCCTCCGTTACCTAACATTGAATCCATTAATAATTACATGCAACACAAACCAACATCAATCTTTCACATACCGCACGTTCTCCCTTCCAATTCCACCCTCCACTAAATGCAAAAAAAAAAAAAAAAAAAAAATTACACCAATCACAATGAAAACGTTAAGCTCTTAATCTCCCAACAAATTACTATATAATAACACACAAACCCTACCAAATTTTCTCCAACCAAAACCCCACCTCCAATTCAAAAAATGGCAAGCTTCCAATCCTACGCCACAGTCTCGTTCTCCTCCTAGCCTCTTTCAGTTTTGGCTCTGGCCCGTGCCGCCGTTATCAGCCCGTTTGCAGGCCGACGGCACGGCCCAGTGCTGGGAATCCCTGATGGAGCTCAAATCATGCAGCGGTGAGGTCGTCCTCTTCTTCCTCAACGGCGAGACCTTCCTCGGCCCAAGCTGTTGCCGCGCCATCCGGGTCATCGAGCACAAGTGCTGGGCCGCACAAACCATGTTGGGTGTACTGGGCTTTACTGCTGAGGAGGGCGACGTACTTAGGGGATACTGCGATGCTGAGTCGTCCGGCTCTTTAAGCTCTCCTCCGCCGCGTACGGGCCCGCCTGTTGCTCCTGGGCCTGGTAAGGTGGTGGCCCAAGGTTTAGCCCATTAGAGCTTTGTTGTGTGAGGGTTTAATACGATTATGTCGGTGGAGTGTGAGGTCTTGGTTGCTTGAAGGTGTGTAGCTTTTGTTGTCTACGTGGTTAAGTCAATAAAAAATGACATCAAAATTGCTGTGTTCTGTCCGTCCGCAAATTTATATTATTAATGTTCAGCCATGTTCATGCTTTAATCAGATAGAACAATCCAAAATCATATGGTAACAGTTAAATTGTTTCATGATCTAATTTTCTTCTGAAAAAAAAATTAGTTATTACAATATTTTCTGAACTCCAAGGTTAACACTAACCGTATAATAAATGAAGTTTCCTCATCTGTGAACATACCTCAACTCAGAGATTAAATAACCTTTTCTTTTTTTTTTTTGCTCTTTACTTTTCTCTCTACCTCTTCAATACTCTTTTGCCATCAGGTATGCAAACATCTTTTTTTTTTTTTTGGTATTATCAACTTTTGTAGTTTAAGGAAGCTTAGACGCATGAAAATTTTCAAGTCAATATTTACATCTTCTTTGTTTTTGGTATTTATAACCTTTTTCTTTTAAAAGTTCTCATATAGGTATAAGTTTTATATATATATAAATATATATATATATATATATATATATATAATATATATATATATATATATATATATATATATATATATATATATATATATATAGAGAGAGAGAGAGAGAGAGAGAGAGAAGTTTTCGGATGCGAAAACTTCTTCGGCACAGCAACAGTGCGAATGGAGCTATGGCGCCGTTGGATTTGAGTGAATTGCTGCTACCGTTGGATCTGAGTTTTCATCCCCAATTCCCAAGTTACTGTACCTCACCCTCTCTCTTCCCCGTACCCTCCAGAACCCAATCTCTCCTCCAGAACCCAATCTCTCTCAAACCCTCCACCCTCTCCCCCGACCAACTACGACTACGACTCTGACCTCCTCCTCCGCTCCCTCTCATATCGCCGCCAGCTCGCCGCCAGTCCTCACCATCGTCGGAGCCAAGCCCGTGAGCCCCTTCGCCGCCGGTCTTCGCCTCCGTCGGAGCCAAGCCCGCGAGCCCCGTCGCCGCCGGTCTTCACCCCCGTGATCTCGCCGTCGAGCTCCCCAACCCCTCCTCTCCTCTTTGCTCCACTGAGAAGTTTTCGGCACTGAACAAGCTCCAGGTTGGACCTAAATTAGCTGTTTGATTAGTTGTGTTCTGTAATTCAAATTTTGTCCAATTTAATAATCCATTCAACTCATCGATTTCTTTTCTGTAGAATTTGAGGCCTAACATTCGTAGTGCTAGCTGACCATAGTTACCTGAATAATCCATTCAACTCATCGATTTTGTCCAATTGAGGCCTAACAGTCGATCTCGCCGGTCTTCAAATTTTGTCCAATTGAATAATCCATTCAACTCATCGATTTTCATCCCAATTCGAGTTGAACCCAAGTTGGTAAAAACCTTCGTAGTGCTAGCTGACCATAGTTACCTGAAACTTTATATACGAGAGAGCAAGGTACTATAGTGTATGAGGAATTGGTTTCTGACATATTGTAGCTCACACGGATTTAAGTTGTTGTAACTTTAGTTTGCATATGTAAAAATAGCATCATATGCAACTTCTTTACTTTGGTAGTGTGGTACCAAGTCACATATTAGTTTTTGCGGGGGTTTGGGTCCAATGCACTTCCAATTTGCGGGTGTTTACTGTTTACTGTCAAATATATATATAAGCATGTTTGTTCTTGTCTCATGTGGATTCATTTGTTTATTTTTGTGCACAGTGGTCTTTGATGGTTTGTTCAATTGTTCTTGATGTTTGTTCTTGGTGTTTATTTTTGTAGGTAAATATTATTCTTGATGTTTGATCCAATGGAAACTGAAGAGTGTTGCTCCCATGTTGTTGAAGAACAAATCTCTCAGTTAGATAACTTAATTGTGCCAATTGTTGATGAGCACTTAAAACAAAAAATAGGAATGGCTTTCGGCAAATTAGAGGACGCTGAAAAATTCTACAGAAATTACGGAAAGGCTGGAGGTTTTGATATTCGTAATAGCACAACAAATAATGGGAAGGATAGAGAGTTAATTTTCAAAAGTTATGTTTGTTCGAAAGAAGGAGTGTTAAAGAGCAAATCGATGGAAATTCGACGATGTGGTACAATTATGGGAAGGATAGAGAGTTAATTTCCAAAAGTTATGTTTGTTCGAAACAGGACAATAATATTTCCGCCACCTGCTCTATAAAATTTCATCGCCAACATCACAGATGTCCAAATAATTACCAGTCGCAATCAGAATACTACTTCAAATGCACTCTATGTCATATAACCATAACAACTGAACCATAACATATAACCATAACCATTTTGAACATTTGTTTACATTAGTCATCCACTAATATGTTGCTCTATCATTTGACTATAACATAGAGCAACAATATTAGTACAACGATACTTATAAATTTTAAATATAAAATTACATCATTCATTATTTTTTTCAAAACATCATCATTTTTTTCTAGCCTTTCCAGCATTTTTGTGATGTTCTTAGTATCACCCACCCATTCGAAGAAGTTGCAACCCTTACAATTAGGTCCCTTGTATCTCAGGCATCCATAAAATTCCAAACCCTTATTGTGTCCTTCCTTGCACATCCATATTCTGCAAATTAACCCACAATAACATCTTCTTTGTACTAAACCCTCATCTTCTTCTGCACTGAACTCTTCCGAAAAGTTCTTCATCTTTTATCTGCAAAAAACATACCACAAACAAATGGATATCACTATAAAATGATTGTGTACGTACCCGATGTCACCTACTCACAACGTAATCCAATTTATGTACATAGGTAAACCTCAATTGCATTTACATGTTTAATAGTTCATTGGTGGTCTTATTTAGTATAGTACAATCAGAATTAAATTACTTTCTACTGAAAAAAAAGAAACATAACCAAAATTTAATGTAAATTTTCATTATAAACTTGTCATCGTTTCTGTAGGATGGGAATTAAATTGGCTGTCGACTGGTTGGTGGAGGTGATGGAAAGAAGTAAAAGAACAGAACTGCTTAGGGTACGTACAGGTGCATACGGAAACATTTGGTAACATCCATACCCAACCTTAATTTGGATCAACGATATCTACAGCTAAGGCAAATATGATGTGGAGACAGTGAAAAATTTATTCATACTATCAGGAAAATTATTAGCATAAAAATACCTATATCAGGAAAATTATTAGCATGAAAATTCAGAATATCAAGAAAATTATTAGCATGAAAAAGCAGAATATCAGGAAATTTAATAGCATCAAAATTCAGAATATACAAGGAAATTTACCAAGAAGATGGCGTGGGATTTCGCTGAGCCCGTCAATTTTCTTTCGAATTTTTTTTAGCTTCCACAAATGAGAGTTCCTGGAGGATGAAGATGAAGAAGACGAACCCTCGGTTACTGTGCGATCCGTTGGGGGAGGGGATCACGGGTTGAGAGAGAGAGAGTTCCTGAGCTTGTCAATTTTCTTTCGAAATTGAGAGATCCTGGAGGATGAAGATGAAGAAGAGGAGGCCCTTGGTTATTGTGAGATAATTTAGGGGATTGGATCACGGGTTGAGAGAGAGAGAGTTGGGGACAGCTGTTATTCACTCAAATCCAACGGTCACAGCAATTCACTCAAATCCAACGGCCCATAGCTTCATTCGCACTGTTGCTGTGCGAAGAAGTTTTCGCATCCGAAAACTTCTCTCTCTCTCTCTCTCTCTCTCTCTCACTATTTGTATAACTTATACGTATGACCAATTATAAGCAGATCTTATATTCAAAAGGATTTTTTTGGGAAACTCTCATGACGAGAAAGGGAAAAAAATATGTAAATAAATATTAAAGAAACTAAAAGTTGAATGCGTATGATTTTTTTTTGAGTACGCACTTCGCGTAGGATTATTTAGGCGGAGACGTTTTCTGAAAAGAAAAGAACAGAATAAAGCACTTAAAAGGGATCTTGGTGTGTGGGGTATAAACCTCTTTTTTCTAAAAGACCAAAGTGCCCCTCGATGTGGGGCCCAGTGTTTGCTGACGGGGTTATAAACCAGTAGGCCCATTGGCCCGGCCCAATATTGTTCGTTATAAAGCCCTTCCCCTCTCTCTCTCCCCACGTCCGAAAACGCCATGGGCAAGAAAAAAACTCAGAAGCCGCTCAAAGCAAACCCCAACCTCGACCCAACTCCTCAACAGTTCATAATCTCTCTCTCTCTCTCTCTCTCTCTCTCTTTTATTTTCCCTTTTTCTAATTAAAGGTGGTATTTTATTTGGTTTGTTTTAATCAAACAGGTCCATTTCAAGCTGTTATGAAGGAGACAAGCTTGATGATCTTTTATTTGGTTTGTTTTAATCAAACAGGTCCATTTCAAGCTGTTATGAAGGAGACAAGCTTGATGATCTCCTAAACAATCTCCGCGGGTTAGCTAAATTTCTCTACTTTAGTTACTAACTCGATCCGTGTTCGCAAATTTTAATTATGTTGTTACTTTTTAAATTGTAGGAGTATAGAGTTAGCAAAAGCTTCGAAAGGGGAGCAACTGCCTGATAAAATTTGGATGAAGGCATGCGATTTTGTTGTTTCCTTGGTGACCCATTTGAACTGTATGCACGATGGTGGGATTAAAGTTGAGATTTTTGAGGAATTTGATTTTTGCAGCAACAATTTGCGATCGGGGTTAATGATGTCACCAGGGTGCTCGAGAGAATGTCTGAAGGACAAAATTTTGCTGATAATGATGGCGTTAAAAGACCTCTTAGAAGAGCTCCATTGGTTCCGCTTCAGGTATAAGTCCTGTTCTATTCCATAATTTCTTCATTGATTAATAATGCATATTACTTCACTAAAAAAGTTTGATATGCAATGTTTTATTTTGCAATCTCTATTATTCTTATGCATGATGTTCGTCGTGCAGTGTCAGTGAAATCCTTGCTTGTGTTCAAAAGAAATTGATGGAAATTGGTTTTTATTTTTTGGTTGTCTCCTTCTAAACATGAATAACGCTAACTGAATTATTAATTTTCCGGTACACAGGGTCAAAACATTTTCCAAGAATAAATACACATAATGCTTATATATATCTTTGTACAAAAATAATGTATGTGGAAACTCTTAAATGGTAGAACAAAGTAATGTACCTGTGATACTCAATAGGAAATTTATGTATTCATATTCCAAAAAAGTTAAACGATACAATTTGCATTCTCTCTAAAAAAAAGTCCTCAGATTTATGAGAACATTACTACTCATATTTTACTTTCACTTGGGTGTTGTTTTTGCTAGGTAGCTAGTATACAATTGGTATGAGTTTAGCTTAAGAACAAATATCCTTTGCGTTTCATATTGGTCCATTTAACAGTAGCTTTATTTTGCATGCATCAGGACCTTATCTTTCTTGTCGGTAGTTTTCATGTCATAGGAAAAGGTTTCATGATCTTAAATCATACTGTCCTGAATATAGTTTATACCAGCTAAACAATTCTTAAAGCTAACAATTTCCAGAAAGAAAATTTCTCAACTTGGAGAGACTATATGCTCTGTCTTCTATAGTTATGCGTCAGTTTGATTTCATGGAGACATTTCTAATGGTCTATCCAATAATTTATATTCAACATGATCAGATAATTAGAGCTATCTCGCGGCTATTGCAGGCTATCCTTTTAGCTTCGGATTGCAACCCTCGGTCACTGACAAAGCATATACCTAACCTGGCATCCTCAAGAAATGTCCCCATAATCTCTATCAAAGATAACAAAAGAGGGTCCATAAGGTTAGGTGAATTGGTGAACCTAAAAACAGCTATGGCTATTGGAGTAAAGGTTAAGTTCCAAACAAAATTAGTAAATTTTCTATTACTCCTTTGGTTCATATTCCTAGTAGAGTTGGTTTAGTAAGTTTACATCTATTCGTTTGTTGTTTTGCAGCTCAGAGGAAGCAATATCAACACAGCAGTAAATGAACATATCTGATACCCTTGTTAGTGTAGAGGGGGAGGTCACCTGTCCACTGCATAACTGGTGTAACTTATCAGAATTTGATTTTTGGATAGGTGAGAGGTATGCAACTTATTAATTTTGGGAAGAAAACATAGTCGCACTAGTTGTTTCTATGTTTACTGGTTACTATAAATATTGAGGGTTGGGTAATGTGATTGTTTTTGCTGTGATATTTTATGACTTTTACAAATTAATCTTCTGGGTTGTTTGGTTGCTTGCAACTTTAATTTTGATGCAACTGCTTCTGCATCAGTTGCAATTTGTAGAAGTTTTGTTTATTTTCAAAATTCAGTAACTTGAAATTGCAATGGGGTGAAATTTTGGCAGATATACCCTGGATGAAATTTCCTTTTAACTATTATATCTTCAGATAGACTCAGTAATTTGTCATTCTCTTCTCTTGCTAGAAGTCATCAGATAAGGGCTAGACTTAATGTCCAACATTGCGCATCACATATTAACGCATTCAATTGTAGACATCTAGTGAAACATAAATGAAAACAAAACCTAACCAGATAAAGTCATCAATACAAAATGGTGTACATTATGAAGTAGAACTAGAGTGAAGTGCTACTAAGGAGGCATAAGCCCCATCCTCGATATTCATCAGAGCCTCATGCTTTCCTTTCTCTACAATCATACCATTCTTAACTACAGCAATAATATCAGCACCTCTGATTGTAGACAGTCGATGAGCGATGACTATTGTGGTTCTATTGACCATAACTCGATCTAGAGCGTCTTGAACTATTCTTTCAGATTCAGCGTCCAATGCACTAGTTGCTTCATCAAGGAGCAAGATCTTGGGCTCCTTTATGATGGCACGTGCAATTGCTATACGTTGCTTCTGACCACCCGATAACTGAATCCCTCGTTCTCCAACCATTGTGTCATAGCCCTGTAATTCCAAAAATAAAAATAAAAAAATTGCAAGAACAGATGTTAGATTATATGCCAAGGGGTATATTTTCCATCGAAGTGACAATACCTATCCATCCATTAGTAGCTCAAATAATCCTTGTTAAAGGTTTAGAACTGAGTTGTGCCCTTAAATCATATACTAATATTGAGGGTAAATGATTTTATTTATTTATTTTTTCCATTCGGTTATTGTTAGGGTTGGAAAGGCCTCTCTTTCCAATGTGGGACAAATTTCACCTCATGCTTTTCTTTTAAAGCTTTCCAATGTGGGACAAATTTCACCTCATGCTTTTCTTTTAAAGCAAACTCACATTTAACTGAATGGATACAATACACTACTTTCCCTTAACACCTCATGCTTTTCTTTTAAAGCAAACTCACATTTAACTGAATGGATACAATACACTACTTTCCCTTAGCCTCCTACATGAACAAAATTGTTTTGAACTTCTTGTGGCTTACATACTGTCTTGTGTTTGACTGGGAAACATCATTTTCTCATGTCTAGAGATGTTTCGTTAAATCCTTAGTGATGAAGCACGAGAAGTTTAACCCACCATTATTCTTAAAAAAAAGTTTTGATTCAGTTCCAAATTGCTAATAAATACAGAGAGAAATTAGACTAGCAATAATATATAGCACCAACTCATGGATCAGGGACTCAAGACTGACATATGTTAGATCATAAACCTATACTTACAATTGATTGAATTCAACTAACAAATTATAGACTATATATCTACTTATAAACATCCTATTTATTCTATATCGTTGGGGAGAGATCTGCCCATTTGGGATATAAATGGACATTAAACAGAGATTGAGACCAAATTAACCCCAAATTTTAAGTTATATAAGTATTGACTCCGACATATGACTACAAAGTAGAAGACTTATGGAATTTAGACTAGCATTAATTTTAGCTATAATTGATGAATCAAGAACCAACCTGCTGCAAACTGCATATAAACTTGTCCGCATTTGCTAACTCAGCACCAGCAACAATCTCAGCCTCGGTAGTCTCTCCTACCTTTCCATAGGCAATGTTGGCTCGAATAGTGTCATTGAACAATGTTGGTTCTTGGCTGACAAGGCCCATTTGCTGCCTCAACCACTTCACCTGGAACTTTGATATCTCAATCCCATCTATCGATATCTTACCTGAATTGGGGTCATAAAATCTCTGTAGCAATTGTATTGCAGTTGATTTCCCACTTCCGCTCTCTCCCACCAATGCAACAGTCTGAAATAGTATTGAGACAAGGATTTAGGGAGGCTATGTGTAATTTGGATTAGCAGATTCAGAATGATAAAGTTCAATCAAGCACTTTCTCTCATACTAATCACTAAAAGTCTATAATGAGTCTTATTCTAGGAACAATCAGGAAATTTAAAATTCACATACAGTATCTAACCTTTCCAGATTGAATTGACAAGCAAAAATCTTGGAAGATTTGAATATCTGGCCTTGTGGGATACTTGAAACTGATGTGCCGAAACTCAATGTTTCCTTCCAAAGTTTCTAATTTCATTCCAGAATTGTCACTAGAATCTATGGCAGACTTTAGGTCAAGAACTGCAAATATAGATGCTGTGGCAGATTTTGCTTTGCTAGAATCTGGTGCTAGCCCGCTTGAGTGAGAAATTGCCATGGCTGCCAGAGAAAGAGCAAAGAAAACCTGCAATAGTGATTGAGACAGGATTTCATTTTGTACGTAGAAATGTCCAGATAGTTTCAGTACAAAACTTAGAGCTTTCATCTAGTAGTAGAACATGTATGGCAGTAGCCAGTGTTTGTTTGTTGTCTAATATCCAGTTGACCTTTGGTTTATTTTAACTGACTGTGAATTATGCTCTTATACTGTGTTCAGTGCTGATAATTATCACATAGTAATCACATTGTCGAATATCCAATCCAAAGGTTGATGAAGTATTGATAGTGTTTAAAAAACTCGTAATGGCTACTGTTACTAGATAATCCAGTATTTCGTTTAACCTAAGGCACCTACAACAAGTTTCAAAGTAATGCATTATGATTGTAAATATCTAAAAGCATAATTATAAAATGATACATACTCTAAAAAATTCTCCAAATGTAGTCTTTCCATCCTCTACAAGGTGAACTCCAGCATAAAAACAGGCTGCATAAACACAAAAGAGCACAAAGAAGGATGCTCCAAAACCAGTACCGCTAATAAACCCTTGCTTAATTCCTGTCCTCATAGGTCCTTCACATTTCGTCCGATACAATTCCATCACCATATCTTCAGCCGAGAATGAAGCAACTGTTCTCATGCTTCCTATGGCATCATTTGCAACTTGACTTGCTTCCTCATACATCATCTGCATCCATTTTGAAAAATGTCCATATTTTTATCATAGTTTTATCATCTAATTTAAAAAAAAGGTATAATCATGAAGATAGTGCAAGTTTTTGTAGTCAGGTTGATATTCATTTGTGGACGCTTCTTTTGTTAAATAACGGAAGGTAGCTACCTTATTTTGATGGAAAACGGTTGAGTTGACATGTACTTTTAGCCCATATCACGGATTCTCTTTAGGATGATTAAAGCAACATCAGATTATATGCACAACCAGAAAAAAGTAGGGTAAATTTCACAAAACCCCTCTCACATTTGGGCATTTCTCATATAAACCCAGTTAACTTTCAAAATGTCACAAAACCCCCCAATTTGATGGTATTACTTATTACTCTTGATCTAACTTAAGGGGAATTTTTGGAACCCTTAAGTGTGGGCATTTTTGAGATAACTTCCTTACCTTTCAATTTGTCACAAGTTCCCTTTAAATTCTGTCAGAAATTCCCCAGTTCTTTAACTACACTTTGTATATGAGAAGAATCAAGAATGTGATCTTGGTCACATGTCTATTGCTTTGGCATGAAGTACCACCATTATTTGCTCACAAAATCTCATGGTAAAAGATTTTGTTGTTTTCAGGTAACCTCACCTTCTCATGATTCTATTTGCAATCAAACTGTGAACTAAATAAGGCTCTTAAGAAAGTCTTTTCATGCTTCCTCTCAATAAACAACATTTTATATTTTGCTGAAAATTTGTCTGGAATACTTTTCGGGTGTTCTATCTAGCAGTATTACATCTCTAGTTTTTGTATCTTGTATGCATTGTCTTAGATATCTTTCACCCAATCTCTCACCTCAACGAAGGAATGCCATCATAGAAGTAATAAATATTCAAATAAATGATTTTGATAGAGTTATCATGACAAACCTTTGCATCGCTACTAAATCCTTTCATGGACTTTATCTGAATCCACCCATTAAGTCCTATGAGGGGCAACAATGCCAATACAATCATAGTCAATTGCCAGTTTGCAGAAAAGGCAATAACCAGACCAGCAACTAAAGTAGTTGCATTCTCAACAACCAAAGCAAGAGTATCGCCAACGAGACCCCTGACCATCGCTGCATCTGCTGATAATCTAGCTCCGATCGCTCCACTCGAGTTCTCAGGCTCATCAAACCATCCAACATCCATGTGCACAATTTTCTCGAAAGTCATAAGCCGTATCCTTCTTATCAATCTCGATCCTGCTAAACCGAAGAAATATGTTCTAGCTGGAAACCCAATGAACGAAACGAAACCAAGTACTAAAAACAGTTTCGACCAAAACTTAGAATCCTTCATCATCTTTGGGGGTGGCTGGTAAAATGTAGTTATTGCATTTGATAGGAGAATTCCAAATATGGGGAAGATGGTTCCATTAACAATGGCAGAGATTGAACCAATTGTAAGCACGGGGATCTCAGGTTTGTTAAGATAGGCAAGGTGTCGGAGGGAAATTTCCTTTGCTTTTTTTGCAGGGTCTTCGTTGCTTCTGCCCTCTGATTTGCTGATATCTTGGACATCATAACCTACGGGTAATCCAATTGTTATTGAGAAAGAGTGATGGCTGCTGTGGCCTATAGATGATAATTCATGGGAGATGGAATGATTCAAAGACATATGTTGACTAGAGTGCCTCCCTCCGTCGGATGAAAGACTAGATCTAGCCAGCTCAGCTTGCGACGCTTGATCTGAAGTTTGGTTCATTTCTTGCAAGCTTATGAGTTGGCAATAAGCTCCATTTGGATCCTTCAGTAGCTCTGCATGCGAACCTGATAAGAATACAGGATAATAAGATTATGCCACAGTGAGAGAAAATTTAAGGTACATTTCACAAAACCCCCTTTTAAGTTTTGCTGATTTTGGAATAATCAAACTTTTCAGTTAACCCTGGTAATGGTGTGTTAGATGAATTGGTAAAAAGGCAAAAATACTCTTTTATAATGAACACTATCATAAATTAAATTAAATTGATAATTAATTCGTCTCAAATTTTGACTAAACTTAGTGGCAGCTTGTGAAAACTACCAAGATTTTCTTTTTCCTTAGGTGCATTTTGGTCATTTCGACGTATGTGAATTTCAGGTGCACGGACAGGGACTAAGGGGGATTATCTAGCAAAACTTGGTGTGTGTTTGTATTTGGGATGGGGGGACGATGAGCAACAATAACAGTAGTTCGGTTTGCCATTACTCTATCAAGTGCTTCCTGCACTATCCTTTCGGATTCTGCATCCAAAGCACTAGTGGCTTCATCAAGAAGTAGAATCCGAGGGTCCTTCAGAATGGCTCTTGCAATCGCAACCCTTTGTTTCTGACCACCTGATAATTGAGTTCCATGCTCGCCGACCATGGTGTCAAGTCCCTAAACACCAATTCCTATCTGTCAAAATTTCAGTTACTAAATATTTTTATTGAAGAATGATATAGGTATTTGACCTGAGGCATTTTGTCTATGAAATTGGCAGCATTAGCAAGCTCAGCTGCAGCTTTGATCTCTTCATTTGTTGCGCCATCCTTTCCATAAGATATATTGTCTTTAATGCTCGAAGCAAACAGTACAGGCTCTTGACTCACTAGTCCTATTTTACCTCTGATCCATTTCAAACGGAACTCCTTGAGGTTTATACCATCAATAAGAACTTCACCTGCCTGTGGATCATAAAACCTTTCTATCAGACTTATTGCTGTAGATTTCCCACTTCCGCTCTCTCCGACCAAAGCAACAGCCGTACCACTTTGTATAAATAGAGAGAATCCGCGGAAAATTTGGTTATCTTGTCTTGTTGGATAGCTGAAGTAAACATCCTTGAATTCTATATCTCCTCGAAAGCCATCCGGTTTCTTTCCTTTGGGGTCAGAAGCATCGATCTCTGGCTTTCTGTTGATTGTTTCGAACATTTTGTATGCTGCAGCTCGCCCTGCTGCGAATGCTGTTATACATGGAGAAGCCTGGCCTAAAGAGCTGAAGATATGGCCACATACTTGAAGAAATGAGCATGTTTTGGTGGAAATTGACAGGGTTTGCAAGTATATAGATGGACAGAGAGCACAAAAAAAAAAGAATAAAAAACCTTGGCAAAAGAGGATAAAAGCTCACGTGTTTGTCTAAAACTACCATAGTGATGGATTAGACACTTACAAGGATCCAATGAGGACTGCAAATATCACACTAATTACGTCGGCGCCTGTGTAGCCTCTGTCCAATATCAACTTTGAGCCATACCATAATCCCAAACTGTACACACAAAACATGGTGAGCATTACAGTACCAAGGCCTAGTCCTGAAGCAAGACCCTCTTGAACGCTAGCCTCAAACGCGCTCTTTAGAGATTTCCCATATTTATCTACAGATTGTTTCTCCCCAGTAAAAGATGCGACCTGGGCAAGAAACACGTTAAACATCAATAATGTTTTTGGGGACTAAATACAAAATATCATCTACTATATATATTCATCTTATACACCCTTACACTACTCAAAAGTTTCGCCTATATTCTATGCAGCAATATGTTTTTCTAAGCTCCCACTTTAAATTTGAGTCTGCCAAGGTTTAAACATGGACTCTGATAACATCTCTCTTCTTTCAGTATGCTGAAACCTAGAGTTATGTTGAAGATTAAGGGTCACAAGTCTAGGGTGAATTTCACATGAACCCCCCCCCCCCCCTCCCTCCACAAAAAAAACCCCACAACATGGACCACAACCTCTGCATAAAATTTTATGGATATAACAATTCATATAGCACTCACTGTTCTGATCGAACCAATTGTCTGCTCTACCACGACCGCAGCCTCTGCGTAAGCTGCCTGTTGTTTCGATGCCATCTTCGATATTATTGTGGCCATCGCTGCCCCCGCCACCACAATCAGAGGAATAGTGGTTAGCATTACAAGAGTTAGAAGCCACCCCTCAATAAATGCAACTATAAATCCCGCAAAGAAACCTGACAGTAGCCTAAGGAACCTGCCAATCTGTGAGAGTAAGAAAATGAATAAGGAAAGCTTCTATATTAACGGATTTTGATGATTCTTATTACATTGTTCGGAACGGTCATAAGTTTGACATTCACGAACAGTTTATTTTCAATTTGGTACCCCAAAGTTTTATTCATTTTTTCACCTTAGTACCTCAAAATATTCTTTTTTAACACAGTACCGGTATTCATTTCACTTAAATTGATACCTCCATCCAGCTTTCCTTAGATTTCATGTTATATCTGTATGTTTAGGTCCATATCACCCAATGGCTAGAGATCCAAACAACCAATTGTTGTCTGAGCGTGTGATACAAATTTAACAGAAAATCTAATGAAATTTGGATGGGGGTATCAAAAGTGTTTAAAAAATAGTTTGTGGTAGCAAAGAGGAAAAAAAAAACATGTAAACCTTGGCTCTGATAAATCTCCACCCATTAATTTCTCTTTAGCAATATAAGTACCGGTTGCTAAGTGATAGCAACAGAATCGTTCGAAGTTAATTGCAAGTCTTTAGGGATGAAGTGTTTACTTTTTCCCCGATGGCTTCTTGAATGAGAACAGTGTCACCTGACATTCTCCCAACAACTTCTCCGGTATTTGTTTCCTTGTCAAAAAATGCTATTTCCTGCCTTAATATTGTTTTCAGGTACAGATTCCTTATTCTAGCAGCTTGCCTCTCTCCGGTCGTCGTCCAACAAGCCACCTCTGATTAAGAAAAACCATAGGATTGAATACACAAATGTTCCGGTATAGTGTGCTGGAAAAAAATACAGATATCAGATGCATTTTGTGTACGCAGTTGGAGCGAATTGCTTACGAAAGAATGAAGCTACTCCAGATCCTACAGCTAAGTAGAGAAACTGAAGGCATACCTGAAAGAATGAGCGTAAGTACTTAGTGATAATGTATCATTATGAAATTCAAAGTTCTTTCATGGTGATACTTACATATAGTGAAACTTATGATTAATCCATCCGCCAAGGGACATGAGGGTCAATGATCAATGGTATGCTTATTACAGAATTAAAGATGTCCTCATTATTCGTTTATCAAAAGGAACAAAGCCAATTGCGTAAGTTGGCACGGCAGTGATATGAGCTTATGATTCTGATGAACTAATAACTGGTGTCATGTTCATCAGGTTTCGGTTGCTTTGCTCGAGAAATC
Organism: Asparagus officinalis; assembly: GCF_001876935.1. Classification (NCBI taxonomy): domain Eukaryota; kingdom Viridiplantae; phylum Streptophyta; class Magnoliopsida; order Asparagales; family Asparagaceae; genus Asparagus; species Asparagus officinalis. Next base: position 4,492,202 of record NC_033798.1, on the reverse strand, counting down.
AATGTGGGGTCTGCCTATATTAAAGAGGGGTGCAGTTCAATACGGTACATATCAGTACTTGCTTCCTAATCAAGGATATGGATACAAATATGGACATGACTGGTTAAGGAAAACTCACTGACCATATCCGCGAAAATAGAATATAGATATAAATCAAATGGGAGGGAGGAAACATATACAATCGCAAAAAGAGTAAATGAGAGGAACCAACAAGATCAAGTAACATAGAGCCAAACAAAATTTCTTAAATCAGAGTTTAACAATGTTTTCAACATGTCTAAATGGCTAAAATTAGATTTCGCGATCAACAAAAAAGTTGCGACGGGTCCATTAAGCTAAAGGTCAAAACAATTTCGATTGTCTGATCGAAATGGATCTGCGTATCCTATTGTATTGGATATAAATATTCAATATCCAATTATCAGTATCTTATCGGATAGGAATGGAATATGTCCAGTATCCTTTTTAATCTACACACATACGTATATATGCAGTGTATGTTGTTTGGATTTTATCTTTGATTCTTTGTATAATTTCATGAGAATTAGATAGGGTTAGACAGCTATCATGATTAAAAGTTTGGGTTTTATCATGATTAGAAGTTTGGATTTCATCATGATTAGGAGTTTGGGTTCCATCATGATTAGGTGTTTGAATCCTATTCTAATTTGAAAGTTAGGCTAGATAGGGTTTTGGTTTCCCTATATATATTCTTCTATTGTTGGAGAAAAAAAAGAGAGTAGAGAGAAGATGTAGTAGAGAGAGAGCCAATATTCTTACAATCTAGGGTTAGCAGAGAGCGTAGCCTGATTCAAGAATATTGTGCGAGAGGCGAGAGTTTCGTGATCGTTATCCGTGCAAAAGATTATAAGGAGTGGGCATTGGAGAGAATATGAGAGTTGATTATGTATGTGAGGTTGAGAGATTGAGAGATGATAGTTGAGTGGTTCATCATGTAGTTCTTCTTGATACATAGTGAATTTCTCGTATTGTTGCCCCGTGGACGTAGGTCGAAGTTGGTCGACCGAATCATGTAAATCCCGGTGTTCTTTTTTCTTAATTTTGGTCGTTTTATATCTTGTTGATTGTGGACTGGCTTCAGAGTTGTGCATATAGTAGTAAGCGGGGAGAGTGAAATTCCCCAATAAGTGGTATCAGAGCGATGGTGATGGATCGCGGAGCGAATTCACAAGATAGAAGAAGACGTCGTGCAAGATTGAAGATTGGCGTTATAAGAATCAAGATGAAAAGAAAAAGAAAAAAAAATTACTGTAGCAACGTCATAATGTAGCGACCGAGAACTGTAGCGGTGCGTCGGGTACTGTTCACACAGATCCAACAGTTGAGATTGATTTGTCTTTTGATCGAGGATTTGGAGGCGGATTTTGGTGATCCAAGAGTTGTTCTAGGGTTTTTCGACGTGTTGAGTTCGTTTTTGGCGTCGGTTTTATCAAGTTTAATATCTACAATGGCTGATTTGAATTTTGATCGTGGTTAGAGAATGATGATTTTTTTTGGGTCTGAAGTTCGATATTCTGCTATTCAACGACAAGACAGATCTGATGGTAGATAGAGCAAACGAATATGCGACAGATGAGACTGACGTAAAGAATCAGATGTGGTTCTAGCAGTAGAGTTGGCAGCATATAATTATTCAAAACCATCGCGTGAGCAGTAGTTGGTTGGTGTGTAGACTCGAGTAGGACAGTGACAGATTAGATGGAGCTTGCAAGCTGGCATGACCGAGTGACACACAGGGTAATGGAGATGGTGGCATTAGACTTGAAGACGATGAGCGCTCATATTCGGTCTAAGCCAAGTGATGGAGGAGATAGAGACATCTGGTTCGTAGTGTGGAGTAGGAGAGGTGCACCGATATGATTCGAGACGAGCGATGCAGGTGGAGTACAAGGACAACAAGTATGGGGAGACAATTGTCAAGCTCAAGTTGAGAGGACAAGCATGATTGATTTGCTTTTATTGTCAGATGTGGCGAAGATCTCTTGGTGCACACAAGAGAGATGGAGGCGCCACGGTGAAGCAGATGATATCGAGGGTCACGGGACGTTCCAGTTGGAGTGCGACTGCTTCGATTTGATGTGCGAAAGAAATAGAAGACTCTAGCGGGAGAGGTAAAGTTTCAAGACAACGATGATATATCTTCAAAAGAGTTTGTGAATCAACTTTAAGGTGGAGATTGTTAGGATTTTATCTTTGATTCTTTGTATAACTTCATGAGAATTAGATAGGGTTAGAGATCTATCATGATTAAGAGTTTGGATCCTATCATGATCAGGAATTTGGATTTCATCATGATTAGGAGTTTGGAATTCATCATAATTAGGAGTTTGAGTTCCATCATGATTAGGAGTTTGAATCCTATTCTAATTAGGAAGTTAGGCTAGAGATAGGGTTTTGGTAGGCTAGAGATAGGGTTTTGGTTTTCCTAATATATATTCTTCTATTGTTGGAGAAAAAAGAAGATGAAGCGAGCAGAGAGAAGATGTACTAGAGAGAGTCAATATTCTTGTAATCTACGGTTATCAGAGGGTGTAGCCTGATTCAAGAATATTGTGTGAGAGGCGAGAGTTTCATGATCTTTATCCGTGCAAAAGATTACAATGAGTGGATTTTGGAAAGAATGTGAGAGTTGATTATGTATGTGAGGTTGAGAGATTGAGAGACGAGAGTTGAGTGATTCCTCATGTAGTTCTCCCTGATACATGGTGAATTTCTCGTATTGTTGTCCTGTGGACGTAGGTCGAAGTTGGTCGACCGAACCACGTAAATCCCGGTGTTTTTTTCTTGATTGTAATCGTTTTATATCTTATTGATTGTGGGTTAGCTTCGGAGTTGCGCATATAGTAATAGGTGGGGAGAGTAAAATTCCCCAACATATGTATGTATCTATATGTATGTTGTCAAATGCATACCTCAGAAACTCTGTGAACCACCTCATGCATATCGCTATCTCCTCCGAAAGATTCAATCAAGTTCCCAAATAGCACTGCCATGAGAGACATTGCAGCCCCACTTCCCAGAGCTCCAAATGTTCCCACAACCATTAGAAGGACATCTGAAGAGTCAGCAAACAGGAACAGCTTATAGAATGGAATCGAGTAATTGATCTCATTCTGTTTCGAATCATCGCAGCCACCTCCTTCCTTCTCTACTGATCTACCGGAGGCTGCTTCCTCATTGGATCCATGTTCATCGTTTTCGATCATTTCGTCGGGTGAAGGGCTTACTTCATCATTCTCTCCTTCTATCCCCATCACTGCTTTCAATCTCTCTTGGCCAACAATTATTAGAGAAACAGAGTGAGGTGAAAACAATGGTGAGTATAATGTGGTGATGAGAGTGAGAGGAAGTGTGTCATGTGGATGGAGGTTTCACTATCAGAAATCAACACTCTATATAGACATCAACAAGTAGTGGTTAACAAAGAAAAATAAAGATGAATAATGGGAGAAGAAAAAAAATAAAAAAGAGGAGTTTTTGTATTTACAGGCAAAGACAATAATAATAGGAGAGGTGATCGAAGACGAGAGAGAGAGAGAGAGAATTGGTCTTCTTGTTTGTATAAATTACTAAGTTGGGGGCGTGGGTTTCCATAGAAACCAAACGAAAAGAGCCAAAATAAGAGCTAATGGAAATAAAATTTTTAAGGTAGAGAACAAATGATTAAAAGTAAAGAACAGCAAATAAATTGTTTTAACCTATAGCTCATGAATCAAAGCATTTAAAGAAGGGAAACATGAGATATATGGACTGAAAATAGAACACAATCATGATGAAAACTCACTAGAAATGAAACCATGATTGAAAATAGGATGTAATCTTGGTGGTCACCTTATCAAGTTTGTTGAATTATTACATTTCTTTTGGGGAAAATGCTTGGACCTGAACTTCACTAAGTTTAAGAATGATTCATTTACAAAGGTAAGAATTATTCATTGTCTCCAACATTCTAACCTCTTAGATTTAGAACTATGTTAATGTTTGTACATGATAAATAAATTAAATTAAATTAAAAAAAAAAGACATTATATGTGGATTCTAGCTTGCAGTTGAACGTATTAGCTCTCTCGTCCGGCCTCAATATACAGGGAGAGTAAGGCAGGTCATCTGCCACGTGTCCTTCTTAGAGCAGTATGCCTGAAAAATGAGATTAGCACTTGTAACAAAAACAATGGTTACACCCTGTTGTATCCCCTCATTGGTTTTCATGCCTCTACTTAAAAAAAGGATTAATTGCAAAAACACCCACTGTAGTATCACCCAATTATAAATAGAACTGTTATAGTCTTGTTTATTGCGAATAGATCTCTTTAGTGAATTTTTTTTGACACTTCAAATTGTTAAAAGTATTTGAGGAGACGGGTGGACACCTTATAGTTCTATTTGGCGATGATAGACCTCCAATTGCCTCTTTTTTTTAGAAGTCAAAAGAAGTTCACTAATAAGAGCATGTATTCGCACTTGGACTAATACTACAGAGAGTCTACTTGTTCTTGCTTTGCTATCAGGGGTTATTAATGATACGAGTTGCCGTGCGAGCACTCTTGATCGCGGAATTATCAAGAGTGGGTAAAGAAGAAAACGACAGAAGAACACAAGAGTTGAATTAGGGCGAAGGAAAATACATTCTCTAGATTATGAGAATCAATTGGATTTTTACAAATCTCTGTAGGCTGTCTAAAAATCACAATAGATAGCTTATACCCCATCAAACACCGATGATGGAAGTTACAATCTGACGACTTCCAGAAGACTACAATTTGAAGACTTTCACATAGATCGCTGAAGGTTATAATCTGACGACCTTCACGACAACTGATGAAAGCTCTAATCAACGGCCTTCACAATCAATATCGGGAGTTACAATCTGACGACTCTCATATTCTCAAGGAGCCAAGACGAAGATTACAAGACAATGATCTTTGCAACGCAATGACAAAGGCAAGACGCGGAGGTCCTCCCCGTGTATCAACAGTAAAACGCCAAGGTCGAAACCCGCGTTACAACATCAAAACGCCAGGGTCAAAACCCGCGTTACAACATCAAAACGCCAGGGTCAAAACCCGCGTTACAACATCAAAACGCCAGGGTCGAACCCACGTTACAACATCAAAAACGCCAAGGTCGAAAAGCCCGCTTACAATCCAACCAGGTGAACTCGCGTTACAACAAGCAAAACGCGAGTGACCCTCGCGTCATTGGTGTTAGCCAACCACTCGGTCTCAATTCTAAAGGCGAAGTTGGGTCCTGAACCGACGGGGGCGTTTGACTCATCAACTGAGTCTGAACGATTCTAAAACGCTTCCCACATTGGGGGGCGGTCACCATTAGGAGCGAAGTAAGGGGGCGTTACACCCTTAATTCCTATAAATATGGGTAAACTGCAACTGAGTTAAGGCTGTTTCTGAAACGGAAGAGTTAGCAGCAAGGCTGGCATTTTTCGGTCTGGACTTCGGCAGCAAAGGTTTTGGAGGAGATGGCTTGATCTTTCAGCAACCGATGACACAGAGCTTCTCTAGCCTTGGCTTATTAAACGATTTCGGTTCAATCAACTCTTTTTACAGAGTTCTTCTAAAGTATCGTTCAGAGTTCCAACTTGCACGCAAGTTCTCCAACGTCATGTGAGGAGAAACATGTTCAAGGGGATCAAAGACGTGAGGAATCGTCAACGGAGAGCAAACTCGACGCAGCATTCGTGGGAGGCACTCCATCGCCACGTGAAGGACGGCCAGTTTTAAAACAAAGAGGAAAGCCAATTTAGTTCTCCTCTCTTTGGTAATCAAGTTGTAATCGAGACAAAAGGAATACAAATCAATTTTTCTTTCTTCTCTTCTGGCATTTTTTCTACTACAAAAGATGCGACTCTGCTGGGGAGAGCTTTCTCTGATGAAAGACGTGGGTGGCGCAATCCGATGTCATTCAGAACATCATCGAAACTCTCATGGTAGAAGTTTGATATAAGCCAAGTTTGAGAAGCTATCTCCTTCTGGATCCGCTTAGCGCAAGGCTATGCCAGATCCACAAAGTTCCAAAGCGAGACTAATCTCAATGTTGCTGGAACGCCAAAGAAAGTCCTTCTCCTTTGCAAAATCGTCGAACAGCCTCGTCCAGGAGCGGCTCGACTTCTGCTGACTCGCAACAGCGAGTTGAATATCCACTCCGGGTCAACAGACGAGTGCCAGGCTTAAACGGCTATAAGGCGAGCCCATAAAACGTCAACGGACGATGCTGCTAAGGCTGAAAGAAAAAGCAGGCCAAGAAGATGTGGCTCGCGAAGAAGAAGGCTCCGCGACGATCAAACTTCGAGAAATCGTCCTCCAAAAACGGCGAACTTCGCCTTCGTGAGCCTGAACGGACCCTGAACTCCGCGTTTATGAGCCCAAAACATGAGCTTCGCGGAGACCAGACTGAAAGCGCCCTCAATGGCGCGTTTACAGCCAAATCGCGACTCAAGCTTCGTGAACGGAACTTCAACTTGCGTTTCCCAAGTCAAAAACCTCTGTCCTTGGCTTATAACCGACTTTTGGTTCAAATCAACTCTTTTTCAAGAGTTCAAACTCGATCAGAGTTATCAACTCATCAAGAGTTTTAAAAACTCGTTCAGAGTTCTCCACAACGTCAAATCGTGAGGAGAAGACATCGTTCCAGTGAATCAAGACGTGCGGATCGTCAACGGAGAGCAAACTCGACGCGAGCATTCGAGGGAGGCACTCCATCGCCACCGTGAAGAACCCAGTTTTAAACAAAGAGGAAGAGCCAATTTCGTTCTCCTCTCTTTTGTAATCAAGTTGTAATCGAGATCAAAAGGAATACAAATCAATTTTCTTTATTCTCTTCTTTGCAATTTTTCCTACATACAAAAGATGGCGACTCTGCTGGGGACGAGCTTCTCTGATGAAGAAGTGGTGCCGCAATCCGATGTTCATCTCACTGGAACAATCATCGAAACTCTCATGGTAGAGTTTGATCAAGCCAAGTTTGAGAAGGCTATCTCCTCTGGATCCCTTAGCCCCAAGGCTATGCGCAAGATCCACAAAGTTTCCAAGGAGACTAAATCTCCAACTGTTGCTGGAACACCAAAGAAAGTCCTCTCCTTTGGCCAAAATTCGTCGAACAGCCCCTCCGCTCCAGGAGCGGGCTCGACCTCTGCTGAACTCGCACAGCGAGTTGAATATCCCACCTCCGCGTCAACACGACGTGCCACAGGCCTTAAACGGCCTATAAAGGAGACGAGCTCCATAAACGTCAACGACGCTGCTGCTAAGGCTTTGAAACAGGCCAAGAAGAACGCTGCTCGTCGAAGAAGAAGGTCTCAGCGACGAGCACAACTTCGAGAAAATCGATCCTCCAACCAACGCGAACTTCGCATTCGTGAGCCTGAACGCGACCCTGAGCTTCGCGTCTATGAGCCCGAACAGGAGCTTCGCGAGAACTCGCGTCTATGAGCCCAAACATAGGCTCTGTGTGAAGAAGACTGAGCGCAACCCTCAGGGGTGCGTTCCACAAAATGAACGCAACCCTCAGGGGTGCGTTCCACAAAATAAACGCAACTCTCAAATATGCGTTTCATCAGCAAAACCTGAAGCTCAGGCATGCGTTCAGTTGACGAAATCCAATACCGAACCTGGTATATATCGTGGAGCTTCGGGGCGCTGCCCCGAACCCCGTCGGGGGGTATTCCATCCCCCCGGACCCCCTGGATAGGGGCGCACCGCCCCCTGGACCCCCAGCTCGCTGACCGGGCAGCGAGACCCCCGAATACTCTGCGTAGCGCGACTAGGTTGAGGGGCGGATATAAGAAGTTTATGGATTCAAGGCATCTCAACCAGATCCATATTCACCAAGAGCCAGTCCTGTCCAATCATGGACTGGGGGTTCCAGTTTAAACCTCACAATCAGTGAGTAATTCTCCTCAAATTTTTATAACAGATTCGAGAGAGTTCACATCGAGAGAAAGATCGATGCAACAAGTCATTCGTTCATTTCAATGTGAACGACTGATTCCTACGGTCCTCTCGGGACGCCAATGCTGCTCATATGCGGCCCAACTGCTGGTGTTCAACCAATTTACGAACGTTGCTTTACCTAACCAACGACGGCGTTCACACAAGAAGAAGACTTCTGAGGATGAATACCTTAGAGTCACTTCTAACATGATCGGCAGAGGGAGATCATCAGTTCCTAGTTCCGATGAGTCAGAGAACGATCGGTCTCCTGGCTTGAAAGACTTCCTGAATAAGTCTGATGGAGTTTATCAACATACTCGGACACGAACAGGAGCTATTCCCCCTGTCAACTATCGGAGTTTGGCCAGAGGAACCAATTTCGATGATGAACACTCAGCCATCGCATAGTCTCAATCGTCAAGCTCTTTTGTTGAACATGAGAGCTCCGCTTATATGACAGGAAACTGTGAAGATCTCGCAAAGAGACTAGAGGAGCAGGAGGCCATGCTAAAATCTCACCAAGAGGCCATCGATGAACTCATGGCCCTGTTGACTCAAATCGTCGCAGACAAGGCCAAATCTCAGAAGACAGATTCGCCACTCAGGCAAGAATCTTCCCGAAGGGAAAGAACGTCTTCATCCCGACCTCACACAAGCAAAGGGAAGGGAAAAGCGGTTGATGATACGGCTTCTGACCAAGAAGCCCACAACCTGGAATCTTCCTCTGATGAAGGAAGAGAAGCCGAGAATGAGCAGAATCCTCAATCGACTAAAATCGAGGAATTGGAAGCCCGCCTCAATGTCATTGCTAACAGAAGTGAGCTCCAAGATGAGGGAATTGTCAGGCCCTACCCTGCCGAATGGGATGCAGCTCCTTATCCTCCAAAATTTGAAGTCCCGACGCTACAAACTTTTGACGGCACGGGATCACCGAACCAACATATCTATCATTTCAAGTCACAGACTGGGAATGTAATATCAAACGATGCCATACTGGCTCGATTGTTCATTGGCACCCTTAAGGGAGTTGCCTTTGAATGGTTCAGGAAACTACCTGCCGGATGTATCCAAAGGTGGGCAGATTTAGAGAGACTCTTCCTGTCAAGATTTTTTGAAGAGGATACAGAAGTCTCCATCCATACCCTTCTCGCCACTAAGCAGAAGAAGAGGGAATCCGTCAAAGCCTTCGTTAAAAGGTTCCGAACCATGGCTCTCCGGTGTTCGTCAGGTATGACACAGTCTACCTTAGTGGAGACCTGTCGACACAACCTGCAGACCAACATCCTAGCTCGAATAGGGGTTGCAGAATGTCGTTCTTGGAGACAACTGATCTCTCAAGGCGAACAGGCTCAGAAGATTATTGCCAGGATCAAAGCTGAAGAACAAAGTGGGCAAGATCAGCCCGAGCAATCGGACCAAGCCCAATCTTCTCCTGAGCAATCGGACCAAGCTCATTCTTCCCAGTCAGAACCAGAAGATACTACGACCACTGAAGCTAATCCTCTTCAGTAGGATGCCGGGTCTCCAATAACTATCACGTTAACAACTACCTCTGATAGTCAAGCTCGTTAGATTGTGGCCCACTAGGCGACGTGCCATGTCTACCCTTTTTCCCCATGCACTTATTCAAGACTGGGGGTTGGTTTATTTGTAGTTCATTGGATTATGAGTAATAAATTTTCTGAGTTGTTATGTTCAATAAAATACCTCTGTCAACCACAGAATCTACCAAAACTATCACGTTAACATTTACCTCTGATAGTTCATCAACTTGTCAATCCGCTTCAATAGGATGACAGGTCCACTAAAACTATCACGTTAATGATCACCTCTGATAGTCTGCTCCCTCCAAATTCTTCTGCCAATCCTCTTCAATAGGATGACAGGTCCATAAGACTATCACGTTAACAGTTACCTCTGATAGTCAAACTCGTCAGATAATGGCCTACCAGGTGATGTGCCTCTATTTCGACTTCATGGATAGTGCCTCACTAGGCAATGTGCCTTGTCTACCTCTTTTTCTTCCCCTGCTAAGTCTTAATCAAGACTGGGGGTTGGTTACTTGGAATCCATTGGATTAAGAGTAACGAATCTTTCACATCGTCGAGTTAACATTACACTTCTGACGATCATCACCCTCACAGAGTATGAATGCAGCTTGCATCACTCCCAATTTGTCACGTTAATAATACACCTCTGACAATCAACTTATCAATCCTTGTCAATAGGATGATAGGTCCTCAAAATTGCGCAAATCGCAATCTTCCCTAGCAAGACACTAAGTCTTCAAAATCTTGCTCAAATCATGAGCATCACAATTCATCGTTCTGATGACAAACTCACTTAGCAATTCTCCCCAGCGAGACGCTAGTCCCCAAAATCTTGTTCAAATCACAAGTACACAAATCCTGTCATGTTAACACTAAACCTCTGACAAATCTACTTATCAATCCTCGTCAATAGGATGATAAGTCCACAAAGTTGCTCCAATCGCAACACATTCCTGTCACGTTAACATTAAACCTCTGACAACAATTCACTTATCAATCCTCGTCAATAGGATGATAAGTCCACAAAGTTGCTCCAATCGCAACACATTCCTGTCACGTTAACATCAAACCTCTGACAATCCACTTATCAATCCTCGTCAAAAGGATGATAAGTCCACAAAGTTGCTCCAATCGCAACACACATCCTGTCACGTTAACACTAAACCTCTGACAAAACCCACTTATCAATCCTCGTCAATAGGATGATAAGTCCACAAAGTTGCTCCAATCGCAACACACATCCTGTCACGTTAACACTAAACCTCTGACAAAATCCACTTATCAAAATGGCAATGGCCTTCACACTCGCCTCTGCGATGGTTTCTACTGAAAACAGCTTCATCTCCTTCCGGATGTAATCATTCAGACCCGCCATGTACTTCATGAAGATGGGATACTCGTCTGTTGCGATGTTTAGAACCATCGCCTGCTGCTGGAACTCCGTCGTATACTCCTGAACGGTCTGATTAAACTTTTGGCGCAAGCCATACCACTTGTACCAACGCTCCTCAAGGAACCCCACTGGATAGAACTGTTTCCGTAGTAGCTCCTTGAACTTGTTCCACGACGCCGCTTTCTTCTCCTGTTTGCAATAGGATTTCCACCACGTCAAAGCGTGCCCGGAAAGCTTCAATGTCGCGAACACTATCTTCTCCTTGGACGAATATCCGTAGAGAGTGAAGTACATCTCCATACGTTCGATCCAATCATCAAGCTTCTCCACGTTGATACTCCCATCATAAACAGGAATCTCAACCTTGAAGTCAATCTTCAGATTTTGGTAGTTGTTCTTACCCCCTTGATGTCCAACGGTCTTGACAATCTCAGTCTCCCCCTCTGAATCAGATTCCTCGTGTTCCTCGTCGGATTCGACGAGTTTCTTCTTGCCCTTCGAAGAAGATTCCTCCTTTTTGTCACCTCCGTTGATTAGACCCACGAGTTGGGTAAGAGTCGTCCCGATCGTCTCAATCTGTCTCTCCATGGCATCAAGTCTCGCTGAATTATCTGCTTCAGTCATCTTCTCCTTCCTTAATTTCTGGACTCTCTCCAAAGAAATAAGGATCTCGCCAAGCTTCTTGTACTGTGAGCGAGTAAGGACCATACACAGGTTCCCCCTTCACAGGATCTAGGTGCTCTGATACCAACTTGATACGAGTTGCCGTGCGAGCACTCTTGATCGCGGAATTATCAAGAGTGGGTAAAGAAGAAAACGACAGAAGAACACAAGAGTTGAATTAGGGCGAAGGAAAATACCTTCTCTAGATTATGAGAATCAATTGGATTTTTACAAATCTCTCTCTCATAATCTCTCTAGATCAAAGAACAACCTCCATGATCTCTTTTATGATTACAAACTGAGTTCTCAACCCTAGACAAGTCGTGTTTCTATTTATACTAAACAGAAATCCCAACTGGAGCAGGAAACAGACCCAGGCCCGTAACCGCTACGCGGTCGACCGCAGTGCCCAAGGCGGTCGACCGGTCAGAACGTCGAAATCTGGGAAATCGATTACAGGGTTTTCCGGTCGACCGCAGCGCCACCTTCGGTCGACCGCTCTCAGTCCCGAGACATAGTCTGGGTCTGTGCACTAATCGGTCGACCGCCGCGACCAAGCCGGTCGACCGGCCAGAGCCCAACTGTAATTCCTGCAGTTTTGACGAATCCTTCGACTTCGTTGCTTCCAATGGCCTCTTCCACGACTCCTCTACTCTATTCTCAAGATACCATGAGAATCATCTATCCTCAAGCTCCCATGAGGATCGCTAAGCTCCCGAAGAGAAGATACACCCGTATCAATTAAGGGGGTCTATTCGCAACTAATCCTTAACAATTGCTAGCGGCATTGACTTTGATCAATTTTGGTAAGATGTACATGTTTTCATCTTCCTTTTTATTAGTAAATAAGGCATATGCAAGTTAACAGACTAACAAAATATTATATCTATAAAAAAAAGGACTGTTAACAACAAGAGGAACATAATTTAATGAAGTAGCAGGAAAGCAACAAATTTTGTCGGAATTGAACCTTGCAATATTGAATTATTTTATTAAAAAGCTATCAACAATCCCACATTCTTCTTGAAACGCTTCAAGAGAAAAATAAAATAAGCTATTAAACATAGGGGCAACCTTAATCATCCAAATGTTGTGCAAAGAATGGCATTAACTGATTAAACAAACTAAATTACATAAATCGTCTCCTGATTGCCTGTTCTATTCAAGCAATATTTTTCAGACGAAAATTGGAATAGAAGTGTATAAAGAGGTAGCTGTAGTTACTGATTTTTTTTTTCTCTCCTTGCTTGGCTATATGTGTGTATGTTTTTTTTTTTTTTTTTGAAGCAAGGTTATATATGTGCATGTGAATGTCTCTGTATGTACGTATCTATGTATACATCTCCCACTTTTCCCAAAGAAAAAAGAAAAGAAAGAAAGAAAGGGTTATTACTCCGTCAAATCTTTCATATATATCATAAGATTAGTCCCAAATCGGTTATTAGGCCCCCTCAAATCATATAAGTTTTTTCAAATTAGTCCCCTTTTAGCACGGTATGAATTTGGGAAATATTCTTTCAATTTTAACGGTTTGTAATGGAGTATCATATACTCATTCAATATAAATCCAATCTCATACCCATTTATACACTCCAACACATCTTAATTAAAAAAAGAAAAATTCTTTAAGGACCCAAAATATGGGACCAATAAGGGGGACAAGTGAGGTGTCCCCCTCTTATTGTATAATGAGTTGGCCATCATTAATGATGGCCAACTCATTATCCAGTAGGAGGGGGACACCTCACTTGTCTCTTTTATTGGTCTCATATTTTGGGTCTCTGTAGCAAAACTCTTAAAAAAACTCATAATGTCTCTTTAATGAGGGTAGTTTGGTACTTACCCTTTCACGATTAAGCGCTAACCCAATAACATGCTCTTTAATGAGGGTAGTTTGGTAGTTATCCTTTCACGATTAAGCACTAACCCAATAACGATTGCCAGATTGGACGGATTTTGTATCGGAGAGACTACTTTCAAAATACTTATATTGTTAGGGGACCTAATAGCAATTATAATGATTTGAGGGCTAATATCATAATACGAAAGAGTTGAGTGCCTAATATCAAATAAGTAGAGGTGCAACTGGATTGGATATGACTCCGATCATATCCATGTCCATTTAACAATTGTAGATATGGATAAGAATATGAATATCCTCTGGTAAGGAAACTCATATACACACCCGCTAAAATTAGATACGAGACAAATATACGTGCAAATATATAAATATAGATATACATACAGATTCAAAAAAGAATATAATAAAAACTTATAGTATATAAAAAATATATGGTTTATGTGATATAAGAGGATTCATTAATATATTTGCTAATATCAAATCTATTAAGCTAATAATTAAAATAATTGTAACTGTATAATCAATATACATCCGAATATTTGGATATTGATCCGTATATTTCATTATGTATCCATATTTATAATCATACCATGTTAAATATAGATGTTTAGTAATTATATGCATAGCGTAACAAATATGGAAATTGATATATTTGCATATATCCATATTCTTAGCACTCCTAAAAATAACCCAAAAAGAAATTAGGGCATGTTCTGTTATTTCCTAAAAAACCAAAAGATAGAAATAAAAACCAAGAAATCTCAAAAATTACAATTTCACACATTTCCATCCCTAAGGGGGTGTTTGTTTACCCGAAAGTAGGAAGTGAAAGTGTGAAAGTGACTTACTTTTATCACTTTTGATGTTTGTTTTAGCCTACAGCTTCGGTGCTCCATAAAGATTTGTTGGAGCACCGATGGCATATCTGTAAATAATTTCCTTAAAAATAGCTCTCACATTTTTAGGTGGATAGATTTGGCGGTTAGGAAGTGTTCCACACCTAAAATTGTAATTAACTATAGGTAAAAATGTTATTTTAGGAAATACAATTTAGAAGAAAACCAACATTTATGATTAGTTAGAATTCTCCAATTCACGTTATAATTTTTTAACGCCTTATCAAGTCACGCTCCGCTTTCCTGTAGAAATGATTAGTTATAATTTTTTAATGTGTGAAATTTCTTTTTGTTCAATGTAAAATGATTGTAACGCTGACATCGTGATCTATCTTGATCTTCATAGTTGATGGTAAAGTGCTTACGTGGGGAAGAGGTACAAAAGGTCAGCTTGGACATGGCGAGGTAGTTAACTGTTTGAAGCCAAAATCTTATCTAATTTCAAATCAGTACCATTCAGAGATTAGCAAACAACATGTTATCAATTTTTCCACAATCAGAGAAAAAGTTAGGGTTCTAATGAGTGATTACATACCTTGCTCCTGTTCGAACTCATCGTGGCTATGGAAGAGACTCCTCTCAGGGAGCGAAGAAAGAAAATAATTTCTCTATGCAAGGCAGAGCGAACACGAGCGTCAATGGCAGAAATACATTTTGAGAGGGAGAGATTAACGATGAGAAAGGGAAGAAGCAACGGAAGCTTTCAGGATATAAAGCAATTAGATAAGAATTTGGAAAGACTAAAATACCCCTTTCTTATCTTAACTGATTTTTTATTTTTGTCAATTTAAAAATTTGAAAAAAAGCTATTTTCGGAGCACCAAAGCAAACCTCTTTGTTTTATTGGAAGTGTTTGTGAAAGTGAAATACCAAACTCTTGCCACGTAAGCTATAATACAATTTCAACTTACCCTAAAAAAGTGCGGATGTCACATGTAAGTGAAAAAAATGAGGACCACTCTTAATAAAAAAATATTTTCTTAATTAAATTTTCACTTTCTTAGGTTCGTTAACCAGTTTTTTATGCATGGCTGTCCACAACATCTAAAGTTTGGGAATATCATTTTTTCTTGAGTTATCTATAATAGCCCCTTAATATTTGCTATTTTATCTAGTCTCTCAAATTATTGAAATTGCTATCAAGTGCATCAATACTTATGAGTTGTTGCACAATTAATCCCTTGATTCCTGAAATTACTATTACATTCTTCAATTTTTGTAAGTTCTTTCAGATTAATCCCTTTAGTCAAAGTCAATAGCTAATAGCAAGATATAAGAATCGAGGGACACATTTGCAATTTCAGTGAATTGAGAGACTAGTTCCCGAGCATTAAGGATGTAAATGACTATGATAAAAAAATCCTTATTTTTTAATTTAAGGATACAATCTGTAGCTGTTGATTAAATCTGATAAGGGGTCTTTACATGATTTTTTTTTCAAGTTGTTATGCTATGAATTAAATTTCCTATTTTTGTGTTTAATCGTGCTACTTATGTATTTTTAAATGCTGACTACTTTTTGCAATTACCAAAACCATTTAGAATATGATATGGTTTTTAATAAATAAATAAATATATGAAATGCCACATCATCTTCACTATCTTCACTTTTCTACTTTCTAACGATAACTTACTTGTGTAAACAAACACTGTGTTTCACTTACATGATGACATGGATGCATTTTCTCACTTACGAAAAAAATGACTTTCACACTTTTAATTCACATTCAATTTGCCAAACACCCCCTAAAACTCACTCACAACATCTAATAAAATATTATTTTTATCTAACAACTCATCCACCACATCTAATAAAATATTATTTTCATCCAACAACTCATCCATCACATCCACCACATCTAATAAAATATTATTTTCATCCACAACATCACTCAACTCATCTCATCTCATATTTAAAAATCACTCACATCATCCAATAAGATTGTGACAACTCATCTCATCTCATTAACATTTCATTTCTTTGTTTTCCTCCCAAAAAGCTAGGAAAACAATTTCTTTAAGTGTGGGTCACATCATCCAATAATATAATGACAACTCATCTCATCTCATCTATTTTCTTATTTTTAAGAAATAACCAAACAAAAGAAAACAACTTTTTACAAGAAATATGTTTCTTATAATTCATTTCCTTATTTTTTTCGCCAACCAAGAAATCTCAAAACAAGTTTTCTTAAAAAAACACTCACATCATCCTATAATAAGATGACAACTCATCTCATCTTATCTTCATTTCTTTGATTTCCTTCTTTTTTTAGCAAATCAAACACTCCCAACACAATTCTTCTTAGAAATAGTTTTCTATTTGTTTGATTTCCCATTTTTTTAAGGCCAACGAACAGACCCTTAAAAAGAAAACAGGAACTCGGAAAAACAAAGATCCTGATCATTACCTACGTTCGATTCTGGCCGCAACTTTTTCTCTTCTCTCTCTCTCTCTCTCATTCTTTATTCCTCCCCTTTTCCTTCGTCCTATCCCCGAGACCCAGCTCGAGCTCTCTCCCTCTTCCTCACTCCAAAACCCTGAACCCAAAATAGAAAACCCATTACAAAAATGGCGGATGCTATCGAATTACTCCGTAATTTCCACAAATTTCCCATTTTGGCACCGACCCATTTGCGACATGCAACCCAAAAGCCTATTTCTGTTCTGGGTTTCTCTGATTATTACAGCTCGGGAAGGAAATTTGCGCTTTGTTGCAGAGCCCTCGATGCGAAATCCGTGGATGCGGAGAGGTTCTCTTTGACTTCCTCGAGCAAATCTGATGTGGATTACCTTGGGGAGAGCACCAAAGGCGATTTGAATGTGAAAAAAGAGCATCTTGAGGCTCTTGGTGAGTTTTTTTAATCTTTTTTTTTTGGTAAAGGTGTTCCTTTTACTAGTGCACACGATCCTGGTAGATTATGTAATGACATAATTTGTATTTACATGAGGGTGTACTTATAATGACACGATTTATAATTGCATAAATATGTTTTGACAAATGAGATAGCCCTTGAATTGAATAAAAAAAATATCATCCGTATAGATGATATTAAAAGTTTAGGATGAAGGCTTTGTTGTTGTTGTTGTTGTCGTCGTCGTTTTGTTGTGGTGGTGGTCGTCCTTGGATGTACTTCTACTAGCTCTGAACTTTTAGGATTGTGCAATACTTTCTAATTACAGCATCACATTATGAAAGAGAACTGTTCATGCAACCATCCTGTTGCCATGGAATCTTGTCTTATGCTCTTCTTTTGGTTCGTCTTTTGAAGGTATCGATGGTCAGCTTACCCTAGATGGCCCAATTGAAGAGATAGCGAGGGTTGAAGCTAGAGAAGCAGAGATGCTGCTTAGCGATCTGGGGATACCGGTATAATCCAAAATCAACTTCTATGCTCTTTTTTTCTAGGCCTTTTTGTGTGTGTCTCTGTTGCTCCCCATAGGTACCTCAACCATAATTTCTTAGTGGTTGATCATATCTTACTGGATTACTTTGCATCGAAATCTTCAGTATTTTGTGTCTCATATAAGCTTAAATTTCCATTTATAAATCAGACACTCAAACGTTGCATGCTTATATATCTATTTAAACTTTAAAATTTATAAGATAAATCGGAAAAGGATGATAGTTTCTGGGATGCAATAACTTTGTTGGTAATCTCTTAGCTGTCCTAGGTAGCTACTTATTTGAATCATGGCATACTAGAATATTCAGTATGATGCTAGTACTAAGTTATTAGTTGGAATTGTAGTATTGTTTTTTTGTTTATAATTTAGGGGAGACCTCTGTGGTTCCCCAGACATAACACGTGTGGACTTCATTTATGTTTTGATGACAGAAAAGAAAAAAAAAGAAACAAATAAAAAAACTCTGAGAAAATTGAAAAGGGTTATCTACACATCCCCCGAAGTTCAAGGGGATTTAGTCGTATAAAAAAAGTTCAAAAGGTTACCTAAAACTAGTGGTGGATCTAGGAAGTGGTGTTCACATACCACTATTAGCTCATTGAAGTAGGCAATCCACATGATTATTCTCCCCACTGATGTCCTACCATAATTCTAGTGGTGTCCTAAATATTAAATACAAGTAAAAGTTAGTAAAAATGTCTATAAAGTAAAGAATCCAATGGTGTCATGTGACACCACTAGACACTATGTAGCTCCGTCACTGCCTACAACACCCTTGAAGTTTTGATGTTTCTTGAAATAGAATAGTCAAGGGATTATTTGCAGCACTCTCAAGCTTTTTCTTTTTCTTTTTTCTCCTTTTTTTGGGGGTGGGGTGGGCGAGGGGGCTGGTGTTCCTGAAATTAACACTAATGCTGATATATAAAATGTTTTTTCTATTATAGAATAAGTTTGGTGTGTCCATCTTGAAGAAGCTACTTCAGTATTCAATGTCCCTCGGAAGCTTGTGGTTGAATACATTCCCTCGTTAGATTGATAACTAAGGAATGGCATGTAGGTTGGATTCATGAATGGGCAAAATGGCATGTAGATTGCAATTGATTGAAATCTGTAACCATAATTTTTTTAATAAACACAACTAATTCCGACAACAAATTAATCAAATCAAACTCAAAATTTGTAAAAAAGTAGCTAGAAAATTTCCAATGATTCAGCTGTCACTCTTTCTCCCAGACAATTGCAATATCTTTGGATTCCACTTCAATCGCAATCACATTTGGAGTTCTCGATCTCAATTTGGTTGGTGTTGTTGATGGTTGTTAGGGGTTTTGGTTCGAGATTTGGACTTAAAATCACTTTGCTACTTCGAACTTTGGCTATAGTAATAGAGAACACCGTCCACAACTCAAAAAGCTTTAAACCTTAGAGCACAATTTTGGTGAGAGAAATTACATAAAAATACAAACATATACCAGAAAAAGATATCGATGGAAAAGGATAATCAAGAATCTAAATGGTGCCTTTATTAAAAATCACGTATATGCTTCGAATTAACAAACTCATTCTGATTGTAATATAATTGAGAATAACTTCCGTTTTAGAAACTTTTTATCTTCCTGATTCCTACGAGATTGCAACCGATCGAGATCCATAACCGTAAAATTTCTAATAAATAGATTAAATTATTTCAATAGCGAACTAATCAAATCAAAATCAAAACTGCAAAAAAAATAGCGAGAATATCTCTAATGATTTAGCTATTGCTTTTTCTCCCAAACAATCGCAATATCATTGGATTGTCGCACTTGGTGCTCTTAGTGTCGATGTGGTCGGTGTTGTTGATAGTTGTTTGAGGTTTAGGTTTGAGTTTTGGGCTTGTGAATGCTTCTTGCTTCAGAGTTCAAACTTCGGCCGACAATTTCGATTTCTTCTTAGGAAGAAGAATAAATATTGATCAGATCAAGTTCAAGAGTATTAGAGAAATTACATCAGACAGAGGTTAGGTCTGTTCTTAGTAAAAAATAAAGAAACTGTACAGAAATAGAGAACATTGACCAGGAATCAAAAACCTTTAAAACTTAGATCATGATTTTAGTGAGAGAAACTACATAAAAATAGAAAATTACATCAGAAAAAGATCTAATAATCAGGAATCTGATGGTGCCTTTATCAAAATCACGGTATACTTCAAATTAACGAACTTGTTTTGATCATAATAAAGTCGAGAATAATTACCATTTCAACATTTTTATTCCTAATTCCTATGAGACTGCAATTGATCAAGATTTGTAACCATAGAATTTCTAATAAATATAGCAACTGATTTCGACATCGAACTAATCAAATTATAAATTCAAAATTTGCAAAAAGTAGCAAGAAAATATCTAATAATTTAGATATCAGTTTTTCTCCCAAATTGTAGCAGTATCTTTGGATTCCTCTTCAATTGTAGTCGCATTTGACGATCTCGACCTCGACTTGGTCTGTGTCGATGATGGTTATTAGGGTTTGGTTTCGAATTTTGGGCTTAGGACCACTTCGCTACTTCAAACTTTGGCCAATATTTTTATTTCTTCTGAGGAAGAAGAAACAAATATTAATTATATTAGGATCAAGAGTTTTACAGAGAGAAATACATGAGACAGAGGTTAGCTCCTCCATTCTTGATAAAAATAAAGAAATTACATAGAAATAGAGAACACTGACCAGGACGCAAAAGGCTTTAACTTGATCATAATTTTAATGAGAGAAAGTACATAAAATAGAAAATCATATTAGAAAAAGATCTATATGGAAAAGCATAATCAAGAATCTAAGTGGCACCTTTATTAAAATCATGAAAATACTTCGAATTAATGAACTCATTTTGATCGTAATAAAGTCAAGAATAACTACCGTTTCACAAACTTTAACTCTGATTCCTACGAGATGAGATTGTGATTGATCGAGACCCATAACCATAAAATTTTTAATAAATATTGCAACTGATTTGATAGCGAACTAATCAAATCAAACTCAAAATTTGCAAAAATAGCAAGAAATCTCCAATGATTCAGCTATCGCTCTTTCTCACAGACGATCGTAGTATCTTTGGATTCCTCTTCAATTGCAGTTGCATTTGGCACTCTCGATTGATGGTTGTTTGGGGTTTTGGTTTGAGTTTTGAGCTTGGGATCGCTTTGCTACTTTGAACTTTGGCCGACATTTTTTATTTCTAAGGAAGAAGAAACAAATATTGATTAGATCAGGATCAATAGTTTTACGGAGAGAAATTACATAAGATAAGAGGTTAGTTCTGTTCACGATAAAAATAAAGAAATTACCTAGCAATAGAGAACACTAACCAGGACTCAAAAAGCTTTAGACCTTAGATTATAATTTTAGTGAGAAAAGTTGCATAAAATAGAAAATTATAACAGAAAAAAATCGGCATCTTTATCAAAATCATGAATATACTTCAAATTAACGAAATCGTTCTGATCGTAACATAATCGAGAATAACTACCGTTGCAAAAACTCTCTCTCTGATTCCTACAAAACTGCGACCGATCGAGATCCGTAGCCGTAAATTTTTAATAAATTCATCAACAGATTCTGAAAGAAAACTAATCATATCGAATTCAAAACTGCACCAAAGAAAAAGGCAAGAAAATCTCCAACGATTTAACTGTTGCTCTTTCTTCGAAACAATCCCTAATGATTCAGCTTACCTTAGATGGCGCAACTGAAGAGAGAGCGAGGGTTAAAGCTAGAGAAACAGAGATGCTGCTTAGCTATCTGGGAATAGCAGTACCATCGAAAATAGACTTCTATGCTCTTTTTTTTCCTTTTTTGGTGTGTATGTCTGTTTCTTCCCATAGGTACCACAACCATAATTTCTTAATGCCTCATCATGTTGATCATATCTTAGTGGATCGTTTGCATAGAGTTCCTCAATTTTTTGCTTAATCTTCTTCAGTTTTTTATGTCTCATGATTGCTTAAATTTCCGTTTATAAACTAGATGCTCAAAGGTTGCATGCTTACATATGTATCTAAACTTTAAATTTCATAAGATCAGTGGGCAAAAAGGGTAATAGTTTCTAGGGTGCATTAACTTTGTTGGTTATCTATTAGTTGTCCTGGGTAGCTACTTAGTTGAATCATGGCATACTAAAAACTCAATTAGCGTTACGCTAGTACTGAAGTGATTAGTTGGAATCGTAGTACTATGTTGTCATTAATTATTTAGGGGAGACATCTGCGGTAGCAGACATGACACTTATGGACTTCGTTTATGTTTTGATGAGAAAGAAACAAATAAAAAAGCTCAGAGAAAGTAAGAGCACTGATATTTCACCGACATACTGGAGCCTGTAGTGTATATGTCCAATATATCCATTGCTAACATGTGGTTTAGTTTCATATCTCTTGTTGGGGACACACACATATGCATGTATACATGCTTGCATACATATGCATGTATACATGCTTGCATACATATACATATTCACGTACCTCTATATGTACATCTACGTCTCACACGCACATATGTTTTTAGATAGTATTTCCATATCCTTGCATGTTACTACCTGTTTTATGGTTGGTGGTATTGAGGTTTCATGGTTTATATGATTTGTAGTTTTATAATTTACATTATTTTGTTACGAGTGTTTAGGTTATATATCATTTCTTCTACTAATTTATCTTACACACATCACACGAAATTGTTGACCTAGTTTTTTCCCCCAAGATTTTGCTTATTTATGAAATCTTGCTTTATCCTTGTTCTGATATCCATGTCTGTGCAACACAAGAAAACACAGAAAAGAAGAAGAAAAGAGGGGAAATAAAAGAGGGGAAAAAACAAAAGAAAATGACAACATTTTTTAACAAAAGAATATGCATATCATCTAATAAATAACAAAAGCTATCAATTTCTTTTTCCAAATTAGCTTAGTTGAAGCAATATCAACACCGTCATTAGTTCTAGATGTCTAATCTGGCAAAGAAATTTTTCAACAAGATCTATTTCATTCTTATCACATGATGAAAATTGAGCATGCTGGTGTTATATATCATGGAGACTAGTGGCAACGCACGTGTAGTAGCAAGAGGATATAGTGAAATAACAATAAATCAACCATGCCGGGAGCTGTTCCTCTCTTATGCCTTATGGAGGCTTTTTCGTGGCGCCTCGACGGCCTCGTTGCATGTTCGTGTCCCTCCCCTATCCAAATTAGAAGCTGACCGACTAGTTCCAGGTTCATAAAAAGCTATCAGTTATTTGTGCTTCTCTTTTGCTAAAAACCTAACACCTATTAACAGATTGCAAGGGAATTACCAACAAAAAATGGTGGCACTAGTAACTTGACTGTCTATGAGATAGTTATATGAAGTTATGAATCTTCTCCCAGAAAAGAAATATAGATATATGAACCTAACCATATATGGATTAACATGCATTTGCCTTAAAAGTCTTGTAGTATTATTTGAGTAATCGACATAGCATATATAAAGTTACAAATCTAATTATTAGTTTCTTTCATCCTTGACTATCATTTGATCGCTTAGTATCTGTAGATTAGTGTTATCATGTTCCGTACTAGAATGCTAGTTCTAAGGGCTGTTTGCGAGGGCCTATCATGAGATAATATGCTGTCTAGGAGAAAACAATACTAATAGATTGATTGAACCTAGTTAGGGATGAATCTGAAAGACATGGTTTTATCACCTTTAACCCATCTTATGTCAAACCAAAAATAACTCGAACTTGTGAAGGATTTTGATATTGTTGATTCCTGGCAATTAAAGAAGAAAACCATGACTAAGGTATATATACTGTGAGCTTGATCTGCATAGGCATATGACTCATCATCTCAGTTTGTTACTTTTTTGTCTATAATTGCTTGCATTACAGCTTTTGATGACTAAGTACTATTGATTTTGAGTTTGACTGACGAGGATGCTAATATGGAGGTTATCCTGTAATTGTACTTCTTCACAGGGGCCATTTTCTTCAAGACATTCTCCTCGTGGTATATTTTGCACCAGGACATTAAATCTACGTTCAATCAGTGCAATTGGTTACGATATGGACTATACTTTGATTCACTATAACGTTATGGTAACAACAAGTTCCTTCTGGTGTTTAAGTTATCCTTGTTTTATTTATAGCAGAGCACATTCCTTAAAAACACTCCTTGTGAATAATTTGCCTCTATCTTTTGGGTTGCTACTTGCTGCTGTTGGAATGAGCTTGATATGAATTTTGTTGCCCCTATTTAATAGCATAAGCTGGGTAAAGTTGTTAAGGATATGCTATTGAAGCACCAGAATAACCACTAGCTATTACTAAGTATAAGGAAAATGTGATTAGAGCTAAACAAAAATGAGAAATAGTTCTGAATGATTCTCTTATTATAGAAAGTAGGCGACATTACCATGGAAAAATCATTACTGCTCTTCCAGGTGGCAAATTTTTTTTCTTTTGTTTCGTATTTGGGCATTTACTGCTAAATGAAGCTGGAGTAAATGCATTTCATTTCGTGCTGACCTTTTAAGAAGCTGACAATTAGGCAGACCTGATACTTGATTAATTAGCTGGTGCAAATGTTCTGGAGTTAGTTTGTTCCGGATGATCTTATATGCATCTTTTCTTAGGGCCTTCAAAAACAAACAAAACTTCAAGTGATAACATTGAGTGATATCTATTTGGCTTAATTGTAAGAATTCAGTCTGGATGATCACCATGACAATTTTTCTGAATGTTTTGATGAAAGTTTACAAATCCTTAACATGTCAGTATTTTACATTGACATCTATTGAATTTAGTCTGGTTTGCATATGATTGTTTTACTCAATACAACTATAGGACTATCCAAAATAAAATTCCTGATGTAACATTTATGAGATGATTACAGCTTTTCAATTTTGCAGGCATGGGAAGGCCGTGCTTATGATTATGGAATGGCCAATCTCAAGAGCATGGGGTTTCCAGTTGATGGCCTCGAATTTGATCCTAACTTGGTATCTTTTTAAATGAGCATGGCTAAGAGGTCATTAGTAGCTTTTTTGAAGTTATGATGTATCTTTTAACTAGCTCTACTGGTTTTAAGATTTATTCTTGTAATATTTATAAGTTCTTATATCTTAACTCATATAGTAATTGTGGGTAGACTAAGACTAACTTAGTGCGAAGACATTTACTCTGAAATTTGGTTACCTTCTTGTGTACAGAAGCCTTAGACTTCCCTGTTATTGTAGGTTATCAGAGGTCTCATCATGGATAAAGAGAGAGGCAATTTAGTTAAGGCTGATCGCTTTGGCTATGTGAAGCGGGCTATGCATGGTACCAATATGCTGTCAACTAAGGCTGTAAGGTATTTCTATATGTCCATGTTATGTAATTATTTTGTGTCCTAGCTTTTGGCAGTCAAAATTGATATAACCTTCTTCTTTTGCTTCGTCTAATCATATAACCCTGTGTATACAAAAGCGAGATTTATGGGAGAGAACTGGTTGATCTTCGGAACGAAAGTCGATGGGAATTTCTGAATACTCTCTTCTCTGTGTCAGAAGCTGTAATGTATATGCAGGTGATTACTCTCTTTTTCATGTAGTTCTCTTTTTGACCATCTACTGTATATTTTTCTCCTACTCTACTTTGGATAGGAAATTAAAAAAAGTAAACCTTCACATTCATCAGCCTCTCTAGCTTGTTAATAGTTTAAGACATGTCATGTAGTGCTTATTTGCATAAATATTGCTGCTTCTTACCTTTCAGATTAAATGGTATCTGTTTTATACTTGTTCTGATTAAGTGGAACATCAACTAGTATGATTTTCTGTTGAACAAATGAGTAATTAAGATCGCTTCCAGGTGTCCATTGTACTTAGCTATTCAATTCTGAGGATATTAATCTCAATAAATATTTGAGGATGACATCATAGTTAATGAAATCTCTATGCTTTTATCAAATATTGAGGATCATGCCTCTATGGAAAGATATCCAGCAGCAATAAACATGAAGGTCCCAATGAACATTAATTTGATGATCATGTCTCAAGGTAAAGATATCCAGCAGCAGAAAACAGTCAAAACACTGTACTTGTGCATTTGGTCATGAACCAATTTTCGAAGGGTCTTCTCATTTTTGACCCATTCTGACCAATTTGCAATCCCCTTAGAGCATAAAGCTCCATGGACAAGTAGAAACTACTCTTAGTTGTTTCTTTCTGAATTTCAAAGTTTCAGATTCCATTTTATTATCTTGTTATAATGGATCATGCTACTACCTTCTTATGTTTATTTTATCCGACTAATGTCTTGTCAGTCATCAAATAAAAAGAGCGGGTCCATAAAGTTGAGAATGACATTACTTGGTTTCTCTGTGCAGATGGTTGACAGATTGGATCAAGGGGCTATATCATCTGAACTTGGACCATTTGACTACAAAGGGCTTTTCA
The DNA here is from genome assembly GCF_001876935.1 of Asparagus officinalis. Classification (NCBI taxonomy): domain Eukaryota; kingdom Viridiplantae; phylum Streptophyta; class Magnoliopsida; order Asparagales; family Asparagaceae; genus Asparagus; species Asparagus officinalis. The sequence goes on along the minus strand of NC_033798.1, from coordinate 4,466,016 downwards.
AGGCAACACACTGAACTTATTAACTATAATAGGTATAGTTATAATCTTACAATGTTGCTTTGTATTTCAGGCTGTTTCTAAAGCCCTTTTCAGAGCACATGTTGAAGGCCAACTTAAGGTGACATTATTTCAGGCTGTTTCTAAAGCCCTTTTCAGAGCACATGTTGAAGGCCAACTTAAGGTGACATTCACATTCATTATATTCAATAATTTCTCTTTGACATGTTGAAGGCCAACTTAAGGTGACATTCACATTCATTATATTCAATAATTTCTCTTTGACCATTGATGGATGTTTGCTGGGTGATCTTGCAGAGTGAGATAATGGCTGAACCAGAACGGTTTGTGGAGCCTGACCCAGAGCTCCCTTTGGCTCTTTTGGACCAAAAAGAGGTTCATAAATATCTCCTTTAACTTAATCCAATATCTGTTTCAGCTAGTCATGCTTAAAACTTTTTTTTCATTACTCATTTTCTATTGGCTGTCAGGCTGGGAAGAGGTTGCTATTAATTACCAACTCAGACTATCATTACACGAACAAGATGATGCATCATGCCTTCAATAGGTTTCTTCCTAATGATATGACATGGCGTGACCTTTTTGACATGGTGAGGTTTATGAGAATATTTAACTACAACTTGTTTTCACGTGCATTATCTAGTTCAGTAGTATGATGCTATGAATCAATCAGGCGATCATATTAGCATAAAGACTTTAGTGAAGCTGTTCTTATTTAACAAATTTCCTATGGACATTTCACAGGTCATTGTCTCCGCAAGGAAGCCTGAATTTTTTCAAATGTCGCACCCTTTGTATGAAGTGGTTACAGATGATGGACTAATGCGCCCCAGCTTTAAGGCATGTTCAGGTGGTACATTCTGGCTTTTGTGAAATTGTATTCTTGTTAGTAAGTTCTAGTTGCTCAATTCATGTAGAGGTATGTTTTGCTTAGCTCAGTGTCACAAAACTTTAAGTTGCATCATGCTGAATTTTTTTGAGTATATATTGTTGCTAGATGCAGACATTAAGAAGTAAATGATGCTCAACTAGACTATCATGTACAATCCATCATCTTCCAAGATTAACCAGACCCAGCCAATATTCATTTGGGTTTGTCCCAAGCCCAATCTGGTCCAAGCTGGTCAAGTTTTGTCCTTGGAATGAACTATAGCAGTCATCTAACTGACACTATATAGCTAGTGTGTGAGAGTTATTAACTTGAAATTAGCATTCTAGCCAGTTTTAGAAGTGGTGTGCTAGAAGAAGTTTCCTGCATTGCAGCGCCAGTATGCTTAGAGTTGAGATAATATAGAATCGACTTAACATTTCTAATATTCTGATTCTTGTTGATTGTCTACATATATTGCCATGGGATAGAGTGTTTGAACTTAGGAGACGAAATTAGTTTTCTGGTGAGTGTTTTAGCACTTAAATTGTCAGTTGTTGAGTTAATTGTTAGCTATTATTATTTATTCTTTTGGGCTGTCTGGAGTCCGATTAAAACTTAAGGGTATGCCTGTAGTTTTTAAACCAGCCTTCTATATATTTCGGGGATCACCTACTAGTACTACGGTAGATTATTCAATTGAATACTGTTTTTGTGGAGAAATTCTTTACCTCTTCCAACTTGTCTCTGTTTGGCCTGTTATTTCAATTGAAATCCATCCCTTGTGTGATATGTCATCTTTATACACTTTTATATTTATTCTTTGGTGATCTGTCTTGAATATTCTGTCTTGAGTTAAGAACCTAGTTCCCAACTTCCATCTAAATCTGCATTCCTTCAAAATAGCCATCACAACGGTCTGCTTATATAATACTGAACAGCCTTCTTTTACTTGACTTCACAACAAACCTTACTCCACAAATTTTTATTCCTGTTATGTCAAGATGTCAAACCGTCTGAAAAAAACCAAAATCCTACCTAACACCCGGAAGCTCATTGATCAACAGATCTAAAAACAAAACCAGTTAAAAATCGATCTTGCATTAGGTTGATACTAGAGATAGTTTATTTCGTTTCTTAATACTCTGTGTTTACACCCAAAAGCCTTCCTGTTAAACCTGTCCTATCACAATGCAGAATTTTCCCTCAAATCAATACTCCATTAATGCTGCAGTTTATTTCTCCTCATCTCTCCACACATCTCCCTTCAAATCAGCCACCACTATAATCCCTAGCCTAAAATCTCCGCGCTACTATTTAGTATTCAACTTCATCACAAAATCTACTTGAAAAATTCCTTACCCGTCGCAGTGAAGATCTGAAATCATATTTTAGAAAAGGAAGAAAAATAATCCAAAATCCTTTCTACAAACTCTTAAAGCATGTAGATCAGCAACTCTCAGCCAGAAGGAAATTAAGTTCTGATTGGTGCAGTATCATATTGCTTTATCTTTCTCTGTGAGTTCAAGGTCAGGTTTGTTCATGACTGGATACTGTTTTATTATTCTATCATTCTACAGGTGGCTTATACTCAGGTGGAAGTGCTCAGATGGTAGAGAAATCCCTTGGTGTTCATGGCGATGAGATATTATATGTCGGAGACCATATATTTACAGATGTAAGCCAATCCAAAGTTCATTTGCGGTGGCGGACAGCTTTGATTTGCAGAGAACTGGAAGATGAGGTTAGTTACAATTTTATCTGTTGTGCGTTTGTGTGGTCACATGGTTGTGTTTTTTCGGCTGTGTGCTTCTATTGCATCCTGAGTCCTTATAAAAAATAATGGATAATAAGTATCATGGTAGCAATAATTGTTACATTAGAATCATTCAGGATCATTTATGACCTTGGCTACAACATGTGTTGTTAACTGGTCGCGCTTGAATACTAAGTTTCATAATGTTTTAGGGGATCTTATCTAGACTGCTCGGTATTGGTCTAATTATATGCCTAGATATAACTTAGAACAAAGATTTTTAGTTTGGGGAAACTCATTTGTTTGCTAAGGAACATCTTCTTCTTGGAACTAATATTTACTATGTAGTCAAAAAGATTTTCGCAGGTGTCTTCTGACAAATATACTACTATCACTTCTTCCATTCCTACATTGGTTTTAATTATTACCATTTACATTTTAATCCTTTCACTCCTGTCATATTGAGATTGAAATACTGATTGTTAATTTTCAGATCTCCAACTCAAAAACCGATCGGTTTTGTGTCTAGAGTCAAGACTCTTGACTCAGTTATGCTGGTTGCAGGTCCAGCCAGTCAAGACTCGTAATTCAGTTATGCTGGTTCCAGGTCAAGCCAGTCCTGATCCAGTCCCAACTAACTCCTAATAATCTCAGGCTTCAGTGTCGGCCTTTTTTTTACTAGAGCAGCTTGTGTGGTGTTCAACTCATTCCATTAGGAAACCATGCCCCAACCAGCTATATACTGGAAAAGGACAGGCCAATTACCTGCTGAAATTACCAAGCCTGCGTTATTTTAGACTAACTGTTTGAGAAGTGTTAGGGTAAGGTTATGATTGGAAAATGACAACTGAAGACCAAATATTAGTTTTAGAGATTGGAGGTAGGATGGCTTGAGCTGCGTCCCATATCACGAACTGTTAGGTGTTGTAGTTCTACTTGTAACTGTCATCTGATTGGTTGAGAAGAGGGTTTCGGTTAGCTCAGTGTTGCATCTGACTATGTTTGGTGGAATAATCAATTGTTTCTATGGGATGTTTTCTTGGGTGAAATAACGGAAATTCATTCTCTTGCCTGAAACTTCTAGTTATTGTTTTCGGGTTAGAGTGCCTTGTGAGTGGAGAATTAAATTTATTCTGGTGTAACGAGACTCTATAGTTTTTTGTGTTTAGTCATTTACATAGGATTTACTGTGCCATCCTTGTTCATCATGAATTTTTATTGTTGCATTGCATTTATCTTATGAACATTTACTATTTGAACCAAAGCTGAATATGTATTGATATCTGGTTTGCAGTTTAATGCTCTGATCCATAGTCGAAACAACAGATCAGGTCTTGTAAAACTGTTGCATCAAAAGGAAATAGTAGGGGATCTATTTAATCAGCTTCGTCTTGCTCTACAGCGTCGGCTCAAAGGTCGTCCTGCTCAGGTATATTAAATTCAGCAATAAAAAAACATCTAGTTTTCTTTCAAAAGGTGTATTTTTCTTTTCTTTTTCTTTTTTTTTTTGGTGGGGGGGGGGGGGGGGGGGGGGAGATCTTATGTTTTACTGATTAGTAGTTTGTTAGTTTGAATTTATTTGATTTTTGCTATATCTGAGTTACTTGCCAATATAATTAATGCCTCGGTCAATTCTCTCCAGACTCTTGCTGCGACTAATATGGATGATCAAGAACTGACTGAAAGCATGCAGAAGTTGCTTATTGTTATGCAAAGATTGGATGAGAAAATTGCACCCAAGTTAGAAGCAGATGGGGAACACTTCAGTAGAAGGTAAAACTTATTCTGTACTGTAGGATGAAATTTTTGAGTAAAAGATGGTAATCATATATTATTCCATGATCGATTTGACAAAGTCTTGTTCAACATGCTAAATTTATTGAAATTTGTTGATAATTTCATGGTAACTGTTGTTTGAGATGGTGGGTTTAGTATTCAGCTTGTCCTTTTAAATAATGTTTCAGAACTTCTGGTATTTTCAGTTAGAAACTGGGAAATAATTTTTATACCTTACCATCAATTCTCAACTACTGGACTTTTGAGTATGTAATGTCTTCTAATGTTTGTTACGCTGGAAAGGATTTGATAGAAACCTAAATCTATTTTCATGAATGAGTTGTTGTAAATCAGGACACACTTGAATGAGTTACCCTTGACTGTTGAGCTGGAATTCATAATATACTACTGGGAAACTATCTTCGTTTGCTTTGCTTATTTAACTAGAAGCAGTTTATGTTATATATCATTTCGTGGGTTAGCTTTATTTATAGATGAAGACAGCATATCATTAACTTCAGTTACCCAATGTTGGTTACTTTGTTCAGGTGGGGTTATCTGTCTCGTGCTGGTCTGTGGGATAAGAGCCACCTTACAAGACAAATCGAGAAGTAATCACTCATCTTTAATCATAGATATGACAATGTTTTCGCTTTAGTTTGCGGCTATGAGTTCATCCTGTCTTGCTTATCCCCCTCTTTCTCGTAGGTATGCGGACATATACACATCCAGAGTTTCAAACTTCCTTCACTACACACCCTTCATGTATTTCCGTGCACAGGAACAGGTAAGAGAATAATCCTCGTAATTATGATGTTATTACCTTCGCAAACATTTTCTCGTTCCTACTTCATAATTTGTCAGCATTCCCCTTACATATGTTGTACTTTTGGTGCTATTTCACGCTATTATTAGAATGACAAGGTTGTCTCTATTGCCTTATTCAAGGCAAAGTAGAAATGTAATGCCATTTATCATTAATTTGAGTACGAAAGTAATACTAAAATGTAGTTAAAATTAGCATTAGTCTTACTCATAATTACTAGTCTTCACAATTTGGATCAGTTCTTATGAAGAGACACCCATCGTTCTCGTGGACTGCTGGCCATTATATTTGCATCTCATATTTGAGTATGATATTTTGCAGACATTGGCTCATGACTCGTACTATTACTCAACATCCGACATCAACGGATTTGCAGCTGATGAGCTGACTGGATCATGACCCCTGTAAGCTATTTCATATTATCTCCAATAAAGATGTTCCACGATGATTTTATGCGTCCCTACCTACCTCATTAATATTTTGTAAGAGTTAAAATAAGTGGGAAAGGGACCAATTAAAGCTCTACTAATCTACATTCGTCGGTCGAAAATGCATCGAGTAATCAAATTGTGCTTTCTAGGAGCATAAAAAGACTGGACAGATCAGTGTATGATACTGAAATTTTGACGCAGTAATATTTATAGAGTTTCTCTACTCGCCTTTTCTTGAGCTTATGTCTGTTATGATGAAATGTCTGTTATGATGAAACTATGATACGCAATCATGTACGGAGAAGAGGCTTGTTCTTCTTGTAATTTGTCATTGTCCTCAATCTTAGTTTCCTATGAGCATTTATTTCAGGATCAGTCTGTAGAT
>NC_033798.1:4457260-4459946 GCF_001876935.1 Asparagus officinalis | reverse complement strand
TTCCCCGTTTTCAGTGATTTTCTTTTTGTGAGAAATAAGACTGTAAATGTTCTGTATAATGCATTTAAACAAATACTTAAAAACATATATTATTAATTACTAGTCCTTTAAGTTCTTAAAATATGCACTTTAGGAGCCTCGGTTGTGCAAATGTGAGAATTTTCCCCAAAAATTTTCATTGTCACTCTCATGCTAATTTTAAAACTTTTCAACTCTTTATTTTTGTTTAATTTATTGTTAAGGCTACCATAATTCTATTTTAAACCTACCCTAATTTTATTTTAAAATAGGATTTTGATATGACTATAATAAATCTAACAAAGGTTAAGAGTTGAAAATGTTTTAAAAAATATCATGTGACACTCGCGTGGGAATTTCTCAAGCGTGAACATAAGTTGAGTGTATTTAAGAGCAAGTTTCTAAAACTTTAAAAGTTTTAAGTACAAGTTTTAAAAACTCTGGGGTATATAAATGCTGTCAAAAATAAGTGAGGGTATATAAGTGCGGTTAAACTTTAGGGTAGGGGAAATTATCGGCTAATTAAGCCTTGCTTTTAAGAACATGACTTTTTTTAACATAACTACAACCAACTTTTTTTTTTTGAGAGAAATAACTACAACCAACTTTTTTTTTTTGAGAGAAATAACTACAACCAACTTAAATGGCCTTTTTCATTTCCATAAAACTATTCTGAACGTTCAAAAAGATAGCGTAAGCCTTGTACGTTGTTAAAAACTTTTGTGAATTGTTCTCAATAAATATGTGAATTGTTCTGTCAAATATTTTAGTTCAGCATTAATGTGTTGGTATCGTCAAGCTCCAAGAAACCAAGCCTCTCTCTCACACACCATCAAATATTAATTTTAATTACATGTTTGTGCTTTTTAAATCCTCAACATAATTTCATACGAAACATGAGATTTCGACATTTTCCCATGCACAAACGCATGTATGCATCTATGCACGTGCGCCCATGTGTAACGAGTGCTGTTGCATGCTCGTCGTCACATTCATCATTCTCCTATTAAGTAGTCATTTTTGTTGGATTTCATCCAAGGCCCGGCCTAGCTAATAACTATGGTTGTAACTTGAAAACCGATAACCGAAAAAATAACCACACCAAAGCCGAACCATAACCGAAAAAACCGATGAAAGAAAAAAACCGCACCAAACCACAAAAAAATAACCGAAAACCGAAAGGTTTGGTGTGGTTTTGGTTTCGGATGTCTAGAAACCGAAACCGAACCGAAAAACCGATTATATATATTGTAAGGAAATTATATTATTTATAGATATATATTATTTATATACATAAAATTTTATGTAGAAACTTCAAACTTGGGCTTAAATGAAGCCTAAAAAAAAGGATGGTCTTGGCCTGCATTCCAGCATTACTACATAGTCTACATTAGACTTTAATTATATTTCTAGGGCTTCTGAGAATCTGAGTTCTCGTCCATCCTCCCCAAAGTCCCAAACCCAACGAGCTTTTGGTCCTTCGCGCTCCGTCTCGTCCCCTTTCGTCCATCGCCCCCAAATCTAGGGTTCTCCCGTCCATCGGCCCCAAATCTTGGGTCCTCTCGTCACCGGCGAAGAAATCCCTTCTGTCACGTGGTACTGTAGCTTTCCCTTTCCCCAAATGTTGGTACGTGGTACTGTAGCTTTCCCTTTCCCCAAATGTTGGTCATGGAGGAGCTTGCTGCTGAACTTGAAGTGTTGATCTATCATCTACATGTTTCTTCCCCAAATGTTGGTCATGGAGGAGCTTGCTGCTGAACTTGAAGTGTTGATCTATCATCTACATGTTTATGCTATTCTAGTTTTTCATCGCTTTTTTTCGAAAACTGTTATGTGGCATTGTGGGATGCCCTTTTTCTTTTCTTTTCTTTTCGGAAACGGTTATGTAATATGAGACATTTCTACTTTCTACTTTTCTAGAATTGTTTTCTTTATAGAATAATCGAAAAAAAACCGATATAAACCAGAGAAAAACCAAACCGAATTAAACCGAACATAATTGGTTTATAAAAAAATAAGCGAAAAACCAAACCGAACCGAACCGAAAAAATAGATCGGTTTGGTGTTCGGTGTCACCTATTAACCGCACAATTCAAACCGATTAACAGCCCTACTAATAACTGGTTCCTGCGGTAATCCGCAGTCAACGATCACAGTTTTCTTATAATTCTTCATCGTCGACTTCCAAACTATATGTAACATGTTACATGTGACTTTGAATGGGAAATCCAAATTGTATTTTGACCCACCAAACTTCACCGTTCCACCAACCTAAAATACTATCCCACCAACTCAAACAACTCAAAACATTGTTCCACCAACTCTTTTGAAGGTTATAAATAGAGGAGAGTGGTGAAGGGTTAGAGCATTGAATAGAGATCCAGAACAAAGAGGAAAAGAAAGAGAGAGTTGAAGAGAAAAAGAAAAAGAGAGTTCTCTTTAAGTGTTCTTTTCTTTGTGTGAGTTTGGTGAGATATTAGAGTGGTCTCCCTTTGTAATCTTCTCTTTTGTGATTAGTAAAGTTCTCTGCTGTTTTGGTCTGTGGACGTAGGTCATACTGATCGAACCACGTTAAATTGTTGTGTAATGATCTCTCTGTCTCTATTGTGTTTATTCGGTGTTGTTATTATCCACTTTTGTATAGACAACTTCTATGTCTGTGTAGCCC
>NC_033798.1:4423555-4457250 GCF_001876935.1 Asparagus officinalis | reverse complement strand
GACTTAAAGTGCATGTATTTGTTTATCGTATACTCTGTAGGTGCTACTAAAAGTGGATCCTCCACATTAGAAAATAAGTTAGATTCACGAGTACGGTACTATTCATAAGTATTGTTACTATTCATAACTATGGTTAATGTTCACAATTACAATTACTGTTCTAGTGGGCTTCAAAATATCTTCTGCAAAATACAAAGTTGAGAAATTCGATGGGAGAAATAGCTTCAGTTTGTAGAGTGTAAAAATGAGGGATCTCCTAGTATAATAAGGAATGTTCAAAATCTTGTCCGGAAAGAATAAGTTGCTAGAATCTATGCTCGATGATGAGAAAGAAGAGCTATAATTGAGAAGCAATGGAAGGCTATGATTGAGAAGCAAACAGAAGAGAAAGTGAAGCGCCTCAAAACCGACAATGGGTTGGAGTTTTGTTTCGTAAAGTTTGACCAATTCTACAAGAATGAAGGTATTGTGGGTCATCGTACAGCTCGTCATACACCACAACAAAATAGAGTTGCGGAAAAAATGAACAGAACACTTTTAGAGAGCTCAGTGCATGCTCTCTAATGCCGGTTTGTCAAAACATTTTTGGGCCGAATCAGTCAATACAGCTTGCTATTTGATAAACAAATCCCCTTCTACAACAATTAATTTTAAGACTCTAGAAGAGGTATGGTCTATTGCCCCTGCTAATTACTCTCATTTAAGAGAAGTTGATCGCTCTGCTTATTTTCATATTAATGATAGTAAGCTTGAATCATAGCAAATAAAGCTATCTTTCTAGGATATGCTACTCGTGTGAAGAGATATAGATTGTGGTGTTCTGATCCCAAATCACCTAAGTTTATTATTAGTAGGGGTGTTACTTTTGATGAGAAATCAATGTTTTACCCGAGAAATGATTTTGTTATTAATACCACAGGTACTAAAAGGAGTCTAGCAAGCAGGTGGAGCTAGAAACTCAGCTTTAAAGAGAGTGCTTGAGGACGCTCTTGTTGAACTAGTTGACACTACGAAAGGTTCAACTTCAGATGCTGATACACTACAAGAGCAACACTATAATATTACCACCGGAAGAACAAAAAGGCAAATCCGACCTCCTCAACGTTATGCAGATATGCTTGTTTATGCTTTGAGTATAACAGAGTCGATTGAGATTCCAGAGGCTTCTACCTATAAGGAGGCTATTAGTGACAATGAGGCTACAGATTGGACTGTTGCGATGATTGAAGAGATGGAGTCTTTTCACAAGAGCCAGACATGGGAATTAGCAAAGCCACCGAGGGGACAGAAGATCGTTGACTATAAATGGGTGTTCAAGAAGAAAGTGTAGGCTGTCTAAAAATCACTGCATATAGCTAATCCCCATAAAATACAAATAATGGAGGTCACAATCTGATGACTTTCATATCAATCAATGAGAGTTATAATTTGACGATTCTCACAACAACTGATGATGAAAGTTATAATCTGACAACTTTCGCAATAACAAACGAGAGTTACAAACTGATGACTCTCACATCTCAAAGAGCCAAAGGTCATGATTACAAGATGATAATCCTTGCAACACTCTAACAGAAGAGATTACAAGTTAATGATCTCTTCAAAGCAACACGCGGAAGTCATCACCACATTCCAAGCTCAAAACGTGAAGCTCATCACCGCATTCCAAGTTCAACACGCGAAAGTTCATCACCGCGTTCCAAGCTCAAAACGCGAAGCTCACCACCGTGTTCCAAGTTCAAAACGCGGAGCTCACTACCGTGTTTTCAGTTCTAAACGCGAGGGTCGTTTTCAAAACACGAATCTCGCGTTTGACCCATTCAAACACGTTTTAAACGGTTCCAAAACTGTTTTGCAGGAATTAAGGGCATTAAACTCTCATTAATGAGTAATTTAAGGAGGCGGTTACACCTCTTAAACCCTTATAAATAGTTGAGAAGTCAACTACAAAAGGATCCTTTTAGGATCATCTTGAATTGGCTTTGGTTGGAGCTTTTGGTGCTTTGAAAGCTTGGCTTTTGAACCATTTTCGGTTGAAGAACTGATCGGCTTATTCCAGTTAAAAAGGATCAGTTCTTTTTTGAAATTAACTCTTTTACAGAGTTCTAAAACTCGTTTAGAGTTCTTAAACTCATTTCGAGTTCCAAACTTGCCTCGCAAGTTCTTCGAAGACATCAAGTCAAGAAGAGGATATAAAGTTCCATGAAGCTACGTGCTTGGATCATCAATGGGATACAAGAATCAAACTCCCATCGACACCAAGAAGAACTCAGTTTTAAACAAAAGGGAAGGATCTCCGTCGATCCTTCTCTCTTTTGTAAATAGGGAAATTGATAATAAAAAATTATAATTTTTTTTCTAAGTCGGTTAGAGAGAGGTTATATCGAGAGATTGTATTCATTCTTTTCTTAAGTCAGTTAAGGAGAATTAATAATATTTCCTCTCGATATTCTCACAAATTTTCTGACAAACAGAAAGAAGGAACTGTGGATACAGATTCTGTAAGATACAAGACACGCTTGATAGCTAAAGGCTACAGTCAGACCGAAAGTGTAGACTTCAATGATATGGTTGCTCATTTTTATTTGGAGCTCGAACAACTTGATGTGAAGATAGTTTTTTTTACATGGCTAGCTTGAAGAGCAGATGTTTGTGAGAAAATTGAAGAAGAAATGAGAATAAAATTCGTATTAATCTCCCTAACTAACTTAGAAAAAGAATGAATACAATCTCTCACTATAATCTCTCTCTAACTTACTTAGAAAAAAATTATAAATTTTCTCTATCGGTTTCCTGATTTACAAAAGTGAGAAGAGATCAACAGAGATAGTCCCCTTTATTTAAACCTGGGTTCTTATTAGCGTCGATGGGAGCTTCAATCTTGTATCCCGTTGACGATCCGAACGTTTCGCTTCGTGAAACTTGGTTGATTGCTCTTGATGGGAAGAACTTGCAATGAAAGTTTTAAACTCTTAACGAGTTTGAGAACTCTGAACGAATTTGAGAACTCGGTGAAGAGTTAATTTGAGAAAGGAAATTAATCTCTTTTAATTGGAATTAGAGGACAAACTGATTTCCAGTTCTTCAACCGAGAATAGTTCAAAAGCCAAGGCCGAAAAGCTCCAAAGCTTTAATAAAAGCCTTCACAAAACGCTCCAAAGGTTCCTCCATGTTGCTGACCCTTTATCTAGCTATGAAACCCGCTATTTATAGGGGTTTAAGAGGTGTAACTAACCCCTATAATCGCTCCTAAGTGAGGATTTGATCCCCTCAAATCATGCAAAACGATTTTGGAACCGTTTAGATCGTGTTTGAACGAGTCAAACGTGAAATTCACGTTCTGGTAAAGAACTCCGCGTCTTGAACTTGGGTCGCGGAGGTGAGCTATGCATTTGGAGCTGAAAACGCGATGGTGAGCTCCACATTTTGTTCTTAGAACGCAGAGGTGAGCTCTACGTCTTGAATCTGAAGCGCAGCAATGAGCTCCACATTTTGAGTCTGGAACGTGGCCACGAGCTCCACGTTTTACTTTGAAGATATCATCAACTTGTACTCTCTTCTGTTAGAGCATTGTGAAGATTGTCATCTTATAATCTTCGTATTGGCTCTTTGAATGGTGAGAGTTGTCAGTTGTAACTCTTGCTGGTGTTTGTGAAGGTCGTCAAAGCAGTGCTTGATAGGGATCAGCTATTTGTAGTAATTTTTAGACAGCCTACAACAGATCTTTATGCATCAGCCAGAGGGGTTTATTGTGAAGGTAAAGAAGATCATATGTGTAGGTTGAAGAAATCTCTTTATGGCTTGAAACAGTCTCCGAGACAGTGGTATTTGAGATTTGATACTTTTATGTTTGAGCATGGTTACTCTAGGAGTAAATATGATAGTTGTGTTTATCATAAAAAGCTAAATAATAGCTCTTTTGTGTATTTGCTTTTGTATGTTGATAACATGTTGATTGCAGCTAAAGATATGTCAGAAATCAATGAGTTGAAATCTCAACTCAAACATGAGTTTGAGATGAAGGACTTAGGAGCGGCGAAGAAGATTTTAAGAATGGAGATCCACAGGAATAGACGAGAAGGAAGTTTATTCCTATCTCAGAAAAAATTACATCAAGAAGGTGTTAGAAAGATTTGATATGTTTGATGTCAAGCCTGTGAAGACTCCGCTTGCTGCTCATTTTCGTCTTTCAGCAGATTTGTTACCTCAGATAGAAAAGCAGCAGTACATGTTTTGTGTTCCTTATGTGAGTGTAGTTGGAAGCATTATGTATGCTATGGTCTGCACCCGTCTAGATATTTTACGTGTTGTGAGTCGGTATATGGATAAGCCTGGAAAAGTTCATTGGCAGGCTGTGAAATGAGTACTTAGATATTTGAGAGGATCAGTTAATATTGGTTTATATTTTAACATGAACACAAACTTAGATTGCAGAATACTTGGCTATTCTGATTCAGATTATGCGAGCAATTTGGATAAGAGACGATCCCTGACATGTTATATATTCACTCTTTCAGGTAGTGCCATTAGTTGGAAGGTAACTCTACAGTTGATCGTTGCTTTGTCTACCAAGAGGCAGAATATATGGCAGTGGTAGAAGTAGTGAAAGAAACTATTTGATTGAGAGGTTTGGTTGAAGATCTCGACTTATACTAAGGTATTACTACGGTATTTTGTGACAGCTAGAATGCCATACATTTGACGATGCATCAGATGTATCATGAAAGAATTAAATATATACATGTTAGGTATCATTTTATTAGAGAAATTAAAGTCATCAACTTTGAAAAAATTAATACCGCAAATAATCCATCAGATATGATGATGAAGCTCATACCTTCACCAAGTTCGAGTATTGTCTCGAATTGATTAGAGTTCAACAAGGCGAAGGTTAAATCTGTAAGGGGTTTCTAGCGAGACAACAAGAGTTAAGAGAAGAATTATCATACTCAAAGTCAAGGTGAAGATTTGTTACATGTGAATTTGAATGAGAAATCCAAATTGTATTTTAACCCACCAAACTTCACTGTTTCACCAACCCAAAATACTGTTCCACCAACCCTTTTGAAGGTTATATAGTGGTGAAGGATTAGAACATCGAACAAAGATCCAGAATAGAGAGAAAAAGAAAGAGAGAGTTGAAGAGAAAAAGAAAAAGAAGGTCTTTGAGTGTTCTTTTCTTTGTGTGAGTTTGGTGAGATATTAGAGTGATCTCCTTTTGTAATATTCTATTTTGTGATTAGTGAAGTTCTTTGCTATTCTCGCTCGTGGACGTATGTTATACTGACCAAACCACGTTAATGTTGGGGTTTCGAAACAATCAAATCGAATATGTGCCCTTTCGGACCTTGTGTTGAGAGTAGGAAAGTAGAAAAATCACCAAAAATAAAAGATAAAACTTGCAGGAAAGTAAACAAGAAAGAACACAACAGATTTAACGAGGCTCGGCAATGTTCCTACATCCTCGGGAGCCACACTATACAATTCTTTGATTAATTGAAGAAGATTACAATGCTCATAATAGGCCTCTCTCTCTCTCTCTAAGAAATTTGATCTCAAAGAGCCGTCAAAAACTCTATTTTTTCGTGTCTTATTAAACCCTAAAACATATAAGAGTGATATGTAGAAGTCTGGGTGGAAACAGAATCCCGATCAAAACAGGAAACTAGAAAAAACATCGTCGATCGACTGGACCTGATGTTTTGGTCAACCGGCCAGAACGTAGTCTTCTTACAGGGTCTGATGCACGTTTTCGGTCTACCGGATGACCACTCTCGATCGACCGTCATCTTGCGTCGGTCAACCAACCAGAGTGATATCTTCTTCTCAGTTTTCTACAGGGTTCACGATCGATCGGACATCCTCCTCCGGTCGACCGACCAGCGATTTGATTGTTTCCTTCTTCTTTTGATTCCAGCTTTGGGTCTCCCACATAGAGACCAAAGCGCCATCAACAAGCTCTCCCGGAACTTCTGACTTCTTTGCAAGCATTTTCTCTTCCCGGATAAATCCATTGTTCAATCATCATCTTATCGACGACCCCACCGATCCTCCTGGTGTGGCTCTGCCTTCATCTCCTACGCGTGAAGGCCAACTGAAATTGCGCACAACTCTAATTTCTCGATGGTCACTGCTTTCGTCAACATAACCGCAGGATTTTAACTCTCCAAAATCTTCTCTAGCTGTAACTTCCCGTCCTCAATCAGCGAGCGTATGAAATGGTGTCATATATCGATGTGCTTCGTTCTGGTATGATATATTGGATTCTTGGCAAGGTGTATAGCGTTCTGGCTATCACAATAAAGAACTCTGTTCCCCCACTTCAGATCTACCTCTTCCAGGCACCCAGTCAACCAAATCATCTCCTTACTGACTTCAGTCACTGCGACATACTCTGCCTCAGTTGTGGACAATGTTACAATCTTCTGCAGACGTGAGACCCAACTCACTGCTGTCAACACCAAGGTATAAACATACTCTGTGGTACTTCGCCTCGTATCATGATCACCGACAAAATATGCATCCACGTATCCCCACAGTATCAAATCCTTCCTCCTGAAATTCCTAACGACTTGTCCGTAGTCCCTCTCAAGTAACGCAATATCCACTCCACGGCCTCCCAATGTTGCTTCACTGGATTGCTTGCAAACCTGCTCACAACTCCCACTGCATGGATAATATCCGGTCGCGTGCAAACCATCACGTACATAAGACTACTAATGACTGATGAATATGGCACTCTACTCATATGATCCTTCTCTACATCTGTCTTGGGTGATTGCTCCTCGGATAACTTGAACTGACTTCCAAGAGGCGTGGTAACAACTTTAGTATTCTGCATGTTGAACCTATGAAGTACCTTCTCGATGTATTCAGTTTGACTCAACTTTAACGTCCTTTCAACTTCATCTCTATTGATTCGCATCCTAAGAATTTACTTTGTTGCATCCAGATTCTTCATAGCAAACTCTTTCGCCAATTACTTTTTCAAGTTGTTTATGTCCTCTAAACACGGTCCTGCAACTAACATGTCATCAACATATAATAATAACACGATATAGCTAGACTCGAACCTCTTGAAGTAGCAACAATGATCTGAATTGCATCTTGCATAGTCATTACTCTGCATAAAGTTGTCGAACTTCTTATATCACTGTCTCGGAACCTGTTTCAAACCGTACAAGCTCTTCTTGAGCTTACACATCATCTCTTCCTTTCCTTCTTCAATGAAGCCAACAGGTTGCTTCATGTAGATTTTTTTTCATCCAAGTTACCATGAAGAAAGACAGTCTTCATATCTAACTGCTCAATGTAGAGATCTTCTACAACTACTAAGCTCAACACAACTCTAATGGTTGTAAGCTTCATAACGGGAGAAAATATCTCCGTATAATCCACTCATTCTCGCTATTGGAACCCCTTCACGATTATTCTGACATTGTATCTCTTGCTTCCATCACTCTCCTGCTTGACTCGGTAGACCCATTTGTTATGTAGGGTTTTCTTTTGTGCAGATAGCTGGGCTAACTCCCATGTCTCATTCGAGTTGAGAGAATCCATCTCTTCTTACATCGCATGCTCCCACTGCTGAGATTCACTAACTTGTATAGCTTCCTTATAGTACTCTGGTTCTCCACTAGCTGTCAAAAGCAAATAATCTAGTGACAAAAGATATCTACGATTCGGTTTGGGTACCCTGGATGACCTCCTAAGCTCCACGTCCTGGGTAGTCGTCTCTACACCTAGAGTCTCCTCCGTTTTTCGGTCAGAACTAACATTATCTCTCCTATCTGGAAGTTCTTCTAAATCCATGTACTCGGATCCACCTGCATCCTTAGTACTGTTCCCACTGTTTTGGCTATCCTTGGTATTATTCATGTCCTAGTACATCACCTCCTTATTGAGTATCACATCTCTGCTCCTGATGATCTTCCTGTTCTTCTCATCCCAAAGACGATATCCGAACTCATCAGTGCGGTATCCAATGCATGTACACTTATGTGACTTAGCTTCTAACTTGTCCCTGGCATGGTCACTAATATGAACATATGCCACACAACCAAATACTCGCAAGTATGAGAGATTGATCTTCTTACCACTCTAAACATCCTCTGGAATCCCGTAATCCAATGGAAGTGATGGCCCATGATTAATCAAGTAAGTTGTTGTATGCACCGTATCCACCCAAAATATCTTAGGCAGACTTGCATGTAGACGCATGCTCCTCGCACGCTCTGTCAATGTCTTGTCCATTCTCTCTACGATGTCGTTCTGTTGTGGCATCCCTGGAGTAGTCCTCTCCAAACGAATCTCGTTTAGAGCACAGAACCTCTTGAACTCCTCCAGCTTGTATTCTCCATCGTTGTCTGATCTTAGACACTTCACATTTAGATCTGTCTCGTTCTCCACCATGGCCTTCCACTTCTTGAAAATCCCGAACACTTTTGACTTGTGTTTCATAAAGTATACTCACACCTTCCTCGAGTGATCGTCGATAAAGGTGATATAAAACGTCGAACCGCCAAGAAAAGACACACTAGCTGGACCCCATAGATCTGTATGAACTAACTCTAGCTTTTGAGCTTTAGGTGGTCTTTCACCCTTCTGGAAACTAACTCTCTTTTGTTTCCCAAAGATGCAGTCCTCGCAAACACCGACTTTCACAAAATCGATTCTGGTTAGCTTCCCCTGTGAATGTAAAATCTTTATCCCCTTCTCGCTCATGTGTCCCAATCTATTATGCCACAGATCCGTACTTTCTTTGCTAGCTATAATTACGAGGGTGTCACTCGCATGTGAGATGAGGTAGAGAGTTCTTGTTTTGTTACCACGGGCAACAACCATCGTACCGTTGGAGATCCTCCACGAATCTCCGGTGAATGTTGAAACATAGCCTTCTGCTCCAAACTGTCCTACAGAAACAAGATTCTTCTTCAGCTTCGGTATGTGTTTCACGTTTTTCAGATTCCACTTGGAGTCCTTCATCTGTATTTGCATGTCACATCTTCCAATAATATTACAAGGCTCGTTGTCCCCCAAATATACTTTTTCTAAGGTCCCCTGCTACATAATTTTGGAAAAGCTTTCTATTAGCAGTGGCGTGAAAAGAGGCTCCTGAGTCGATGACCCAAGAATCAGAGTCACTGTCCATAACAAGGATCAATGCATCCTACGCGATATGAGCCTCCTGCTCACCTGTATCCTTCTTAGGCGTTTTGCAGACTGAAAACATTTGGCAATCCTGGCCGTAGTTCCAACACTTCTCTTTGATAGGCCTAACGTTCGAGTTCGACCTCTTCTTAACTAACTTCGATCGATTCTTGTTCTGGTTCCCTTTCTTCTGGCTTTTCCCTCTTTGCTCAAAATTTAGAGCTGGACCTGAACCTTCTAATTCAGATGTTTTTCTTCTAACCTCCTCGAATAGAATCATGCTCATAATTTCGCTCAGCTTCAACTTGTCCTTCCCCGTCAAATTCCTGATTGCTGTCATACAACCTGCCCAACTATCCGGTAACTGTGATAGTAATAATAGGGCATGCACTTCGTCATCGAAAGTAATATCTACGGAGATAAGCTGATCAACAATCGTGTTAAACTTGCTGAGGTGCATCGTGAAGGATCGTCCTTCTGTCATCTTGAGGTTGAAGAGGGTTTTGACGAGATGCACCTTATTTGCGGCTGACGGTTGCTCATACATCTTCGTGAGCACTTCCATAAGCCCCACCATCATCTTCTCCTTTAAAATATTGTGGGTGACTGTCTTAGCGAGCGACAACCGGATTTATCCTAGAGTCTTCCTATCCAGTATCTCTCAATCCTCGTCTAACTCTTCTTTTTTCTTTCCCTTAACATTGCCCTTCAACGGGCGATACAAATCCTTCTAGTACAGATAGTCCTCCATCTGCAACTTCCAGTAGGCAAAGTCTGAACCGTCAAACTTCTCGATCTTAGATTTGCTTTCCTCTGCCATGGCTTTCACACAAACCTTTTGAACGAAGCTCTGATACCAGTTGTCGGGGTTTCGAAACAATCAAATCGAATTCGTGCCCTTTCGGACCTTATGCTGAGAGTAAGAAAGTGGAAAATCACCGTAAATAAAAGATAAAACTTGCAGGAAAGTAAACAAGAAAGAACACACCAGATTTAACGAGGTTTGACAACATGCCTACATCCTCGGAAGTCACACTACATAATTCTTTGATTAATTGAAGAAGATTACAATGCTCCTAATAAGCCTCTCTCTCTCTAAGAAATTTGATCTCAAAGACTTGTCAAAAAACTCTATTTTTATGTCTTATTAAACCCTAAAACATATAAGAATATATATAGAAGTCTGGGTGGAAACAGAATCCCGATCAAAACATAAATCTGTAAAAAACGTCGTTGGTCGACCGAACCTAATGTTTTGGTCGACCGGCCAGAACGCAGTTTTCTTACAGGGTCGGGTGCACGCTTTTGGTCGATCGGACCATCACCTTCGGTCGATTGGATGACCACTCTCGGTCGACCGCCATCTTGTGTCGGTCGACCGGCTAGAGTGATATATTCTCCTCAGTTTTCTACAGGGTTCGCAGTCGACAGGATATCCTCCTCCGGTCGACCGACCAACGATTTGACTGTTTTCTTCTTCTTTGATTCCAGCTTTGGGTCTACATCACTTAGACTAACAGTTAAATCATTGTGTGATGTTCTCTTTGTCTATACATTGTTTATTCAGTGTTGTTATTATCCACTTTTGTATAGACATCTTTTGTGTCTGTGTAGCCCCCCACCCACCCACACCCACCCACTATAGACGTTGTTAACGTACAAATATTAACGTATCTGATTCAAACAAACAATTAAACTCTGAAATATCATTCTGGAGATTTATCTGGAAAATGCGATGGAAAAATACTCCATTTACATCTTAAAGAATCAGACACACATGTTCAGCAAGTGTAACGACCCAAACCAAGGCACGACTTGACAATGTCACACATTGGCATCAGAGATGATTTGAATGTGGCCGATGATAATAACCTTGACACGAGAATATTTGTTTTGAGAAAATTAAAAATAAAAGACAGTATCGAGCGAAGACACTTAAATGGAAAGTAGACTCAGCTAAATCTAACTGCCTGCATTAATTGACACCAATGCAAACAAATTATTGACCAAGCATGAAAGCAGGGTGGCCCAGTGCATGAGTCTCCCACTGCTGTGGAGTCTTGGGAGATGTACGCAGCCTTACCCCATGCTGTCTCTGAGACTCGAGCCCCTGACCTCTAGGCTAGACTCGAGCCTGTGACCTCCATGCTCTTTCTAAGACTCGAACCCGTGACCTCTAGATGACAAGACAACAACCTAACCCGTTGCACCAAAGTTCACCCTTTCTTATTTACAAATTATTTACCAAGCATCACCCTAAAGCTCGCCCTTTCTTATTGACAAATTATTGACCAAGCGTCACCCCATAAAATAGCCGAATTCATCATCACCTGTTTGTGCATGGGAGCTTGTGGCTAATAATCTCATGAATTCTTCAGGGGCATTTGACTCAGGTGTCATGGACTATTTGGTATCTTCTGCCGACGAGAAGCTTTGCGGTTCAGGTATTGCAAGCCCGGCGGGCCGATTTGCTTGATATTTCTTCCTTTGTTTCTGAAATGAATAAATTAGGAAACATGGTAAATGATTAAACTGATGATTAATCTATAAAGCATAGGCAATAGGGATAAGGCAAAGCTCTCCAATATGAACAGGAATAGTAAAACGAAAGCAGCCTTCATTTGATAGGTCATATATCCTAGAAAATTGAAATACATTAGGAAAATTCAACATAATTGCATAGGAAGAAAGCCTTAAGTCGAGTTTATCGATGGTGGTTTCTGAAAAGAAGAAAAAGGATGTGTAAAAATAAACTATTGCATGTTTTATACTTCAAATCTTAGAAGATATTTGACAGCAAAGCACATTGCACGATATAAGCTTCTTTCGACCAACTTTTTGTAAAATTAAGGCGGATGCTAAATCTCTCGACTTCGTAATTGGACAAACTACCAACGGCTCACCAAAATACTACATAGGCATTTACAGAAAATGTGCAGGTTCCATGTTGTAATAAAAGAGGAAAATGCATGACATCGTAAGTGGGGCAGGATAAAATCATAAGCACACAACTCCATTTAAAATATAAGAACCTCTAATTGAAACCATTTTTAGCAACTTCTCACTCTCAGTGAATATTCGTAGAGAGTTCCAGCCACATACATCAGGAGAAAGCCAAACCTTCTCAAAGAATTAAGCTTTAAAATCACTTTAAAATCTAATAATATCTATATGAATCTACAACTAAACATAAATGTTTGATTACAAAAAATAAGGTGAATTCATCGTGTACGGGTAAAGTGACTGACTACTATTTCATGCACACTGATTCCTTTTATGAAATTCTAGTAAATAAATATTTCCAATCCGCAAGAAAAACTCAATCAAAACAAAATGGTTATAGTTTAAGTATGACCAAATTTGCAATTGATGTATGAAAATCAAGTTAACTACTCGTATTTCTGATGGTTGCGATATGCATTTTGCTTTATCTCTTGGTAAAACACTACAAGGGTTAAAAAAGTAAGTATTGTTATCACTAAAGCTCTCACGCATTTTCAGCAAGAACAAACCTACTTTTATTATGGACTTCAGATGAGAAAGTTGATCGAATATAGAGATGGCTCGTGTTGTATAAAGTGAAACGTTAGCACATATTTAAGAAGTTAGATTAATTAAGTACCTTTTCCACAAATTGATCATGGACCTTTAAAAGATGCGTATACCGCTGATGCTCATAATATAGTTGTTGGTTTTCATCAGAAACAGGCCTACGACCATTGAAAATATTTTGCCTGTGATCATGATTGTTTATGGAGGAAACAACCAAATCTTCATCTGAGAATCGAAAAGTTTCACCACTCCTCCACGATTCAGATTCTATAGAACTCCGGTTTCTCACAGAAGAAAGTGACTGACTTGATGCTGGTCGATATCCTTCATCTCCTTCCACTGGACCATTTATTTGCCATTGTAAACTCTGAGAGGTGTCTGCTGCAGCAAAGTTTGCAAAATCAGCACCCATACCAAATTCCCCATATGCTAGTTTTGATATATGATTAGTCAAATCAATTCCTTTGTTTCCTCCAACCCATTCTGAGTCAGCAGCAGTAGGATACTCGATAACAGCAGGCTCAACAACTGCTTTTTCTCTGAACAGCATTATTAAAGAACCATCATGGTAAATATTCAAAGCCACAAACAATTAAGAACTGACATAGGAAGAAAATGATGAGCAATATTCTTTCAATATCATAAAAATTCGCAGTATGGAGACATGGTTCGAGAAATCTAGTAAGCAGGATAATCGAGTTTCTTTAAGCATGGACCTAGTAAACCTTGAAGAAAAGTTTTGAGCACCAACATTAGAATAGGAGAATAGCAGACTACACATGCAAATGACTTATTTCTTGCCCCTCATTTTCCTTTCCTTTTCTTTTCCTTTCTTTTCTTGATTTCCTTTCCTTTCCCTTCTTTTGTTTCTCTTTATACTCTTCACTTTCCTTTTCTTTTTTTTTCCTTTTCTTTTTTTCCTTTCCTTTTTCTTCAGTTTTTTTTTTCTTTTCTTTTTCTTTCCTCTTCTTTACCTTTCCTCTTTTTTTCTCTTTTTTTTATTTTCTTTTACTTTTCTTTTTTATTTACTTTTCTTTCTTTTTTTTCTTTCCTTTTTTTTATTTATTGCATATGTTCTTGGAATCCTAGCTAATGTTGGCCAAAGTTTCGAGAAGATCGTGGCAGTGGCTGATATCAACCAGTTGACAAGGTTGACGTGGAAGAACACAAACAGGGTGGCTGATGCGACAGTGAGGAGATATACATTAAGGACGGCTATTGCGATCAATGACGACATCCGTTAGCAATGGCAGAGACATCATGAATCTATGAAGGCGGCGTGAGCAACAAGTTCCTGATGACAAGATTATAGGAGAAAACTTTGCTTAATAGAGTTTTTTCAGCAGACCTGAAGATGAAAAATGAAATCAGTCAAGATGACGAAGTCGCTGAGAGGAAGGACAGAGATGACAAGGGAAAACCCTTTCGCCCCTAGGTTGCCTTGAGGTTGATGAAGAAGAAAGAGTACTCCACGATCAAGAATTTGGCTACGATACCATATTGAAATCAGAGAATTAGAGAGAGGAGAGAGTTGATTTACCTCTCCTCTCTACCATTATTTATAATAAGAATATTAATCCAAATACCAATTACATCAAAATTAAATATTTCTAAACTAAATAAGCATAACAATTTTCTAATTAAATTAAGTCATCTTGTAACAAGGTTTAAAGAGGTTTCTTATTTTTCTGAATTATGACAGTGTAGAGTTATAATCAACAGATCACAAGGCCAATGAGATGGATATGGTCTACATTTAGCTGTTAGATGTGATGTAGGATAAATTTTTATAATATCCATTACCTTTGCTTTTGTCCCCCTTTTATTTGAGGGTTTAGACCATGTGAGATTTCGTAATGTTTGTATCCACTCATTTTCAGAATTGTTTTGTTGAATGCTTATAATCAAACATTTTGGGGACTTAAACCTCGAAGTTTCTCTCATGAAAAGATATGTCTATTATTTATGTTCACTTATACAACAACAAAACTTTTATCCCAAATATTTATGATCGGCTACATGAATTAGCTCTTCCATTCCTCTCTATTATGGGGCATCTCCTCCGTTAAGTTAACAATTATCATATTTTTCTCAATCGACACCAACATTATTATGTTCTTCTCAATTGACACCAACTTTTAGGCCTAGCTCTAGATCTCTTTGCCCCAATCAAAAAGATTATCACTTTTCCTAACATGTGCACTAAGAGGTCTCAGTTGTACATGACCAAATTACCTTTCTTCGATTCTCTCACATTTTATCCTCAGTAGGAGCAAACCTCCAATGATGCACTTATTTCTTATCATATCTTTTAGTGTACACTCGCAAGCCCATCGTAACATTCTAATTTCTGCTACATTCACTGTCATATAACCATCCTGTAGAATTTTTTTCTTTAGTCTCATTTATGTTCACTTATGTATGTCAAAATGAGATGACAGAATGCCCTGAACAGTCTTATACACAATTAGATTGGCTTTTACAAAAACTAATAAAAGGGTTTTGTTCATAAATACCCTCCAGGTCAAAAGTATTTTTAATTAACCTCAAATTATAAAAATGTCTGTTAACTTCCATATTAATGGCAGTTAAATATTTAACAATTTGATGTGATTTTTTATCCAAGTTTAACATGAAAAGTTGGAGGGCTCATTACAGTTTCAACTTTCAAGGGTAAGATAACAGTTATGATAGTTCGGGAATAATGTTAATAATACCTACAATTTCCTTTTGACAGCATGAATACCTACAATTGGGAAGGTTTTGTTTCAAGAAAATCCTTAAAATGATACTGGTCTCTATGTATAATCAAAGTTTAGCATAAAAAGAATCAAGAATGTCCAAATTTTTACCAAACAAATTCATGTTGATAAAGTTCTATAAATTCTAATCATACAAAATTTCAGTTCATGTCTAAGTGATTTAACTGTATTCCGGAAATGTGTCTTTAATATTTTATTCTACTAGATTTCAGAGGATTTGACTGCTATACATCCAAACAGAAGAAATAATAAATGAAAAGATGAGAAAATATAACGGGTTCATCTTCAAGAGCGATTCTTTGATTAGCTTTATTGGTCCATTCCAGAATAAACAAGTAAAAGACAATTAAATATTCTAACCTGTCATAATTTGCAGCCCAGTTAACTTCGGGATACTCCACAGCGAAAGAGCACGCTGGATCAGTATCAAAGTACAAAAATTCAGGAAGGCCCTCAGTGTCGGTATCATTGCATGATCCCGCATAGGTCATCAACGAATTATCAAAATCTTGACCAGTTTCTTTACCCTTCCAATTCCCATAGCTATCAAGTTCATACATTTCTCCATGTTGCTCACAACCAAGACTATTAGCTTGGGACACACTATAATTGTTGAACTGAGGCTCCCCATAAAAATGATGGTCGTCATTGAACGTGTGATGTGCGTGACTTGACACATCCACCATATTCTTGACACCAGGAAAGCCGTGCATGCATGAAACACATTCTCTATTTTCCTGAAGAATAATAAAAGAAGACCCTTCATTCTAACTTTGTAAGTGGGATATAGAAGCAAGAAGGTACAAGCAGAGAGTATGAGTTAATAAGAAAGTGCCGATTTTGACGTACTGATGCATGCGTTCCTGCACTTAATGAGGGCAGTATCACTATCTTCATGTAAAGTACCAATAACATATGAATATGCGTAGTAGCATCACTATTATAAGATTGCATGCTTCATTAGTTAAAAAAAAACTGAAATGCATTTGAGTAATATGATTAAGTTCATGAGGCAACATTATGACCTTTATTACTAAGGGTGATGAGAGAAACAACGAAAAAGTTCTAAACTGCCTAAAAATTGTAAATCAAACGATTTCTTTTTAGCTTTCAGTAGTTAAAATATTGAAGAGATAGGCAAATATTTTTCTGTTTCGGTAGCAATTGAGTGACTCCAGTAAGCCAATATATGGAACAGGGACGGAGCTTATTTTATACATACAAAGTTATATCTTGGTCAAGTTTCATTTCAACCTCATCGCTATTTGTAGATTTGACGGGATAATTGAACAGCTTGAGCATGGTAACCTCATGGAGCCACTTAACCACATATTCTGAGCAATAGCTTTCAATCTGGAGTAGTTTTGTGAACAAATAATTTTTAAAAAAAATTGTTTGGTTAGATGTTGTCGCAACATCAAACAGTAAAGGTTTTTGCCACAACAAAATAAGCCAGAAATAAGGGTGTTAGACCAACAAACTATGGTCAAATTCAAAAGCATTCCAGCAGCAGGAGTTGGAGAAACATGATGTTGGAACTTGGAAAAGCATTCATCGTTCCGACTTACTCCCAACCAACCTCGCCTTTACTGAGTGACACTCGGTAAATTTCACTTTTGAGTATACAACAGGCAAAGGCCTTACAAGTTCGAATATAATTAAAACTGTTAGTAGACTAGTTCTGCAAATCTAGCAAAAAGGTAAATTTTACCAGGAAAATCTGTAAAAAAGAATTGCTCAAGATCTTGAGCCTATGTCTAGCCATAATTATATGCAAGAAAAGTACTGAACAAAGCATGCCCACTTACCTGAAATTGTGCTTCGCCACCTCCTGTAATTGATGAAGAGTGTTCACTGGGGAAGACACTATATTCACCAAGAGGATCAAATCTAACTTCGACATCACCATTCAAGTGGGAGTCTGTAATTATATTAGTTAAATTGCCGGGAAAATTAACTTCTACATCAAGATTCAAGTGGGAGTCTGTTATTATATTAGTTAAATTGCCAGGGCAATTAATTTCTTCGGAAGCAATTCTGTCATGCATGCCGTCAATTCCCTGATCTGTTCTAAGCATTTCAGAGGATGTGGATGCCAGATCAGCATAATGGCTAAGATTAGATCCATTCAACAAACCTGACAAAAGAAACTCTTTCAATCAGATCAAAAGAGCAAGTGACGGTTCAAAAGCCAAGTGAATTATGATGTCATTACTCTTATCTTCTGTCATCACTAATTCAATAGCCTAACGAGACATACACAACGAACAATCATTAACAAACAGAAAGAAGAGATTAAAAAGATGATAGGTGTTTTGACTCTCCTCCACTATTTTGACAGCCTTCAATCAGTTCAGTGTTTAGCAAGTTCATCCGATTCGTGGAAGAAGAGTTGAGGAATTTATTCAAGCTTGTGATACTTACTATCGTGCACTGGGTTGGATTCTTGAATCGCGAAATTCGAAGAGTGTGTGCTTGTAGAGGAAGCAGCTCGAGGAGGATCAGCTCCTTGTGAGACAGTTGTTGGATCTGTATCTGAGGAGATTTTGCTTTTCTGGATAGAAGAGCTATTATTAAATAGTAAAACAACAGAACCAAAAGTTTGCCTTCCCCCTTCCAAAATGAGAAAACTAAAAGAATACAAGGTTTGTTAAGATCCATTGGAAGGACAATATTGAATGTTAATTAATATTCATTTTTACTTGTAGAGCATAGAATTTTGGGGTGTGAAAGATGAAGAGAAGGGCATTGTGCTTTATGTGAGACTGTGAAATATGAAATTGTGATCAGTGTACTTCGACAAACATTCAACAGAAATCAAATGCATGGGATATATGCATTTCCAAGTAATGAGCACTGTAATATTCCTTTGCGTCAAACCTATGTGTCGAAGGCATTAATACTCAAGGGAATGCAGGCAGGAACCATATCACCAGAGTATATCTTCATACACACAGAGGGGAAAAGGGAGGCTGCTGTGTCACACCAATCCCTTGGCTAGCAGGATGCTGATGTGTATGAAGATATAAAAATATAATAAACAGAAGGATCCTTTGAAATTGAAGAAAACTCCCTTCGATAATAAACACAATTGTGTGTGTACGTGTTGTTTGTTTATATTTTGAAGTACATAAATGTTAGAATATAAAAATATAATCATCAACCCTCAACATAACTTTGGAGTTGTAGTATAATGGTTAGATGCACTTTGTATTAAAGCAACCTAGGTTCAAATCCTATTGGTCATGAATTTAATGCAGATTTTTAAAAAAAAATGAAACTGCAGCGTGAGTCCACATTTCGGCCCATAAAAAAGACCCTCAACCCACGGAAGCATGATAGAATATAGAATATAATCCTCAACCCTCAACATAACTTTAGGGTTAACTTTAGGGTTGTGGTCTAACGGTTTGAAGGACTTTAAGGATAAACAAGGAAATCACAAAGAGCTCTAACTCGTATTTATTTAAAGCTCAGAAAGAAAATGCCATGTAATTATACTTCAGAGAGGCTGGGAGATAATACCTCACTCAGATCCCTGTAATGGACAAGGACAATTTTCTGTAATCTCCTGGAAGCAACAAAGCAAGATAAATGGTAAATGCTAAAACTAAAATAGTCAAAGACCACAGAAAAATCACAAACCTTAACAAGGACTAGAATTTACTTTATAGTACTAGAGGCACAACTTTTTTAATAGAGAAAAGTTGCATACAAACAACTTCGCCATCAGGATTTGTTTAGAACAGTTTGAGCCTCTAATCCAATGTTCGCATAGAACCAACTTAAACACTTAGTAGGATCTGCAGCATATGTTAAATCACATGCTTGTTATCTGCCTTACAATGGGCTAGTTTCTCCTGCCTTCACTATCTGACTATTCACACTTCAAACCAAGCCAAGTTAGGCAGGTGAACATTGAGTAGCAAGAAAATATGAGGTATGGTCCTTTATCGAAGTATACTCGTGTTTAAGCTTTGTGTTTAAGCCAAAGGGAAAGTCAAAGTCGGTATTATCGAACGACAATGAAACTAACGCAATAACATTAGTACAAAGATGTTTATGGACCACCTGAACTTGAACTAGGAACTAAAAATAAGTACGATGCAAAATAATTCAAATAGTTAAAGCATTCCGTATGGAAGATCCAAAACTAAAAACAGCGGTATTTTACATAGTAAATTTTGAATAGAAAATTCAACGAAAAAGTCAAAACCTTCTATATGTGGTAAAAATGAAAGCAAAATTCAAATCAAAAGATAAAAGACTTACTTATCAAGTAGCCAATAAGTTCTTCTCTGGAAATCTTTATTGTCCTCCCCATGAGCATAATAGCAATGAAGAACAGTTTCATCACCTACCTGAAAGGGGAGAACCGTAAGGTTGAAGTAAAAAAAAACTGAAAACTGATATAGGAGTTGTAAAAGCAATTCAGATGCATATAAAAGTTTAATTAAGTGTTAGACCACCACAATCAGCTGGTTGAACCAGGTTGTAACTAGCGGAGACTGTGACGGACTGACTGGGAATACAATAATGTAAGTTGCCTACAAAAAATAGCAGGGACAACCTTCCGAACAATCCCATAATCAAAGAAGAGAACTTAATAGAGCTCTACAAGATTAGATGATTAGAAAGAAAATAGAAGAGGGAGACATAGACAGGGAATCATAGAAATTAAAACTCGAGTTCAGTAACTTATCTCATTGTTCTATTACAATCGTTTCTACGTACATAACACATGAAACAACTTCTGAAGAGGTAATAGAATCCTAGAAATAATTCTAACTATGACTCACTACCAAGGTCAATGGGGTTATTATATGCCAAACACATAACTGGCACATATACCATGTGGAGCTATCAATTTGAGATCAGCAAAATCCTAGTTGTACAGATTCGAAGAATATGCTTAACTGGTGTTTTCGCGTAGTTCCTCAAGAATGCTTGTGGAGATAAATACAAGAGTTATAGTTGCAATCATATATCATAAACCTTACTGTTGGATATTTAATGTGCAACTGAACGATGATGGGTTTTGTCCTAGAAGCAAACATACGACTTATACAGAATGCCAACAACAGTCAAGTAACCAACCTAAAAATTAATCTTCAGTCTCAAGTTAAACCTAAGCAAAAGGATCAGAGACATAAACTTAATCTCAAAACACTTAAAACCAAAGTCACCTCAGATCTTACTAATCAAAAAAAATTTAATCTAATGAACCAACTCGTATCTTTGGGAATTATTTCTGCCTTAACTGTAGTATAAAAGCCAGAGACACCAGATTTGCGAGTATAAAACCTCTGAATACTGAATAAGCATATACTACTATAGATAATGGACGATGAAATGCCTTTAAATTTTCATGAGCTTCGCGAACAGTTTTCCCATCTTTCTTTTTTCTCCAGCAATGGCCATCTTTGCGGAAATATCGATTTTGCCCCCGGTTGAATAAGAACCAAGAACCACCTGAAAGTTAAAAGCATTCAAAATACATGTTAACTTTGCTAAGGAGATCAAAAGAAACTCTCATACATGACCAAAGGGAGATGGACAAAAGAAACTTATCCTCAAAGTTGTTTACACATGCAAATTATCTATTAAGTTTTAACCTGAAATATGCAGTAAGAGCTCATTTACAGTAGAATCAATGCAACCAATGTCAATAAAGAAAATTTTAAAATATAAATACTGCATGTAATCAGATTTATGTTATATAATTGTAAACCCAAAAAATTTCACCACTTATTCACTACTACAAATAACTGATGAGAAGATATCATATTCCCTTTTATACATCAAGAATTCGAAATGTATACCAAGATTAAAAGACATGCAAGAATGTATAATGTAGCTGGGTCGCCGACTATTTATTGTTCTTTTCTTCGCATGGGGTAGATAATTATCTAGAAGTACAATTTAAATTACACAAGAAATGGGGTTTATTAAGTCAATCAAAACATCGGAGTATGTGCATGTAGAACTTAAGAAAACAATAGCTTACTTGAGAATGCGAAAAATAAAAACTAATTATTCCAGCATATATAGCTAAAGCGCGCTATTACGAACAATTAATGATGAAGATGAAAGATATAAAATTGAGTTCAGCATTGCCGTAAACTCACCGGGAGGCTTATGAGGAGTATCCACATGCAAATGAAACTTTTCATGGTTTTGGAGAATTTCAGAAATCTCACTCGGGCGAAGCCATCGAGATTTCGCCTCCAAAGCAAAGTACTCAATTGCTGCAAAAAAAAAAAAAACACACACACACACACACATGGTTAATATTCGAATCTCCAACGTAAAGTTTGCTTGCAGTAGAATCGCATTATATACGCTAATATGCACTGCTCTACAAATCATACTGTTGAATTTTGAAATTTTTGAGGGCGGGGGAGAAAAAAAAAATCTTAATTTCTGTAGGAAAAACTCACTTAGATTACACGTCTTTGCGAGATTCCTGTTATCATTATCCATCACGAGCAAGAAAGAATTTTGAAGAAAAAAAAAGGGAAGCTTTATAAAACCCTAATTAGGGGGGGGGGGGGGGAGAGAGAAGAGGGAAGTTTTTAGAGGACGCTGGTGTTTATATGAGCTTGAGGGAGTTTGGTGGTTAATTTTGCAACTGACTCCCCTCCCTGGATTTTGTTTTTAGGCTCTCCGTATTTTCCGATAACGTAACTAAAATCCTTAATGTAATTATTACATGTAATCTGTAGATAGATTTTCGAATATTCTATTTTCTTTTGGAAGTGGGCTTGGAAATATACAGCATAAAAATGGAATCTTTGGTGTGTTTTTGTTTATACTTTAGTAACAGATTATTTTAAAATGTTTCAGTTTTTTTTATTTTTTATTTTTATTAAATGAGAAATTTTCATTATCTAGAACTCCAAATTTGCTCACCGTGGGCGATGGGCTGTGTTCAGAACGTAACTTATCGCGTTCAAAAAGAATTTTAAAGAATTGCGTGGGAGAACAAAGTTTCATTTTTTTAAAGAATTACTATATGTAGCAGAATGAACCATAAAATATTCAACCTCGTGTAAACAATTACTATATGTTAAGGTTGATCACAAAATTGCAAAAAAAAAAATACAACAAAGTGTGACATCAACAAGTCTACTAAGATAGTGATACTCCTTGTTCACCTTTGCAACTGCAGTTGTCAGCGGTTGTTTCTCTTGAAGGGAGAGGGATTTAAGGCCCAGCACAAGCATGAGCCCGAGACTTTCCCGGGCATTCCCGGAGGCCTGGATCTCTGTATTGGGCCGGGCTCAGTTCCTGGGTTCGATATTGGCGGTAGCCCGTGGCGGTAGCCCGTTTGGGCCCGGCAGAGTGGTGCCTTTGATCGGCGCTCCGGCGATCCCCGGCGGTAGAGCCGTACGCGTGGTTTGATTTATTAAGTAGTGTGGCTTGTGTTTTTGGTTTTACTAGTTTTTACACACGTGCAATGCACGTGATTTAATACCATGATTAAGTATTTTTAACAGTTTGTGCTCATTTTTTTTCTTTAAACTCTTACATCCCGATTATTTTTTTATGTTTGTTTAAATGGGATACACCCAATTTAAATTTTCATGTTGATATTTGAATTGACAAAAAACAAATATAATTTAAAAATAATTTGAATTTTTCATATTATTTTTGACCGATATGAAACTAAGCTTTATTTGAGAAAGTATAGCATTGCAAAGTAAAAAATATTAAAATAGTGTTATACAAGGAAGGTGAATATTTAAAACCAATATGGCAAAATGATTGATTTAAAGTATGTTAAAACGATGCAAAAGAGAATATGAAGTTTATTCCTAATCATTGATAGACTTCATAAAAAAATATAAATTAAAGATTAATGCTAACTCTAGTATACTTTTATATGATAAAAACATCCACATAAGAATATAAAAGTACTGAAAAAAATTCATGAAACTCCCTTCTAAAGATTCCTAATTTCACTCAAAATAATTAAACTATTCTATAAAATATTCATAAAATATTGTTTTTATTTCTTCTATTTTATTTTTTATTGAGTTAAGATCAATCCTTCTTCAGGTTTATCATTTATCATTTCTCGGACAATTCTAGAGTATTGTCTTCATCATCTACATCAATTGTGACATCAGGCTAATTTTGTATTTTTATGCTATTATCTTTCCTAGGCTCGTTAATTTTTTATCATCTCATTTAACTTTATAAAGAAGTCAAATGTACTTATGATGTTCAACACAAACTGCTCAAAATATAGACTTTGGTTTTTTTTCTATTTCAATAAGAATAAACATTAATTTCATATATATAAAATTCTTTGTGTTCCTAATTTATTACTTAAATAAATTAGAATCCATCTCTTTATTTTCCTCTAAAATGAATTCTTCTGATGTGCATCCAATAAGAATTTCTGTTATTTTAATAATATTACATTTGCTCTATCCCTGTTATTTTCCATAAATATCTAAACTAAATACCTGCATTATTCATTACCAATTTCTCTTAGATTATAATATTAATATTTAATTTGAAGAACACAGTATGGAATTTATGAATACTTACTAATTTTTCTTATGTCTTCCATGGAGATTTTTTCTTTGATTAGGATAAAGTTATTAAATTATTTTTTAATGTAACTCATTCAGTGCTTCATTAATAGATATGTCTTATGTTAATGCCAATTCAAGTGATTCATTGACGTTTTCTGAATTTTAGATTTATTTCCATCACTTTCCCATTTGCAATGGAAATAACTCATTTATTTTAAAGTTATCTCTAAATATTCTAATACTTTCTCCATATGTAATTTCTTGTATTCTTTTACCCTATAAATATTATTAACGTCAAAGATTAAAGTTTCTAAATTAAAATCAATTAATGCTAAGGTATAATATTATAGTGTTTTATCATTTCTACGGATTTAAACATCTATCAATTAATGTTACGAATGTATTTTGGCTACCCAAACTTATTAATAAAATTATATGAAATTACTTTAATTTATATGGTGCCGATAATTTTTAATCTATAATATTTTTAAAAATTTTATCCATTAACCGGATGTTTTTAATCAATTCTTATTGTTTTTGTTTACCAGTATCAACTTAGACTATTCTTAGATGCTGAAAATGGATAGTAAATCCCTAAATTAGAAATTTTAATATATATATATATATGAAAAATACCAAACAATTACACTTTTCTTTGCCAAGTTTTAAAATTTTAGCCCATTTTTGTGGTTTTGAACTTTGAGGGTGTGATTTATAATTTTTAAAATTTTGAAAGAGTTTTTAAAAAAATTTACTTTTAAGTTTGGTAGTTGTAAATTCTATGTTTCATGTGTTGGTGGTAATTTTTTAAATGTTAGTATATTTCTTGTAACTCTAAAATTTTAAGGGTGTCTTTTGCAATTATTAAAACTATAGATTAATTTTGAAAAATATTAAATTTCAGCGGTCTACCAATCGACGAATTTGATGTGTGCTAGTTAAAAATTTTGAAAATTTAGAGTTTTTTTTACGATTTTTAAATTTTGAAGGAGTTTTTTAAAAATTTTGAGGTTAATTTTGGCAAATTTTAATTTTTTAGGTGTCTAAGGGTAATATCTTGAATTCATCTTATTTTATTTACAAATTTTAGAATTTTAGGGTGGCTTTTTATAATTTGAACTTTTGAAGGTGTTTTTATAATTTTTGAGATATTGATGGTGTTAATTAAAAAATTTAAATTTAAATGTCAAAAATTTTAGGTGTATCATGGTAATCTCTTGAATTCATCTGTGTTGTTTGTAAGTTTTAAAATTTTAGAATTTTAATGTGCTTGTCTGTAATTTAAACTTTTGAGGGTGTTTCTATAATTTTTGAGACATTGAGGTGTTAACTGTAAAATTTAAATTTTTTGCAAACTGATGTTAGTTTTTTAATTTCATGTTTTTTATTTTAAGTTTTGAGACATTTGGATGAGTTTTATAATTTTAAACTTTTCAGGGTCTTTTCTGCAATTTTAAAACTTTTTATGGTTTTTTGCAATACTTCATGTATTATAATATGTTATCTACTTGTAATTTATTTATCTTAACAAACTAATATCATTTTTATATTTTATATATTTTATTAATATTAGTTTTTTAAAATTGTTAAGCTAAACATGGTTCACATAGGATTAGGATAAGATATGATTATGATTAGAATAGATTAAGATATAAATAAAATATTCAAAATAGTGAAGAGTAATATTGACCATTGAAAATTAGAATTTGATTATAGATAAGGTAGTTCAAACTATAAAGGGGTATATTTGTCTAAAAAAGATTTTCCGAACTCGTGCTTTTAAAGGGAGTATGATGGAAACTTTGACCACTCTATCAAAAAAATTTCTAAGTTGTGGTGGTGCTTGGCGGTTATAATTTTATACTTTTATATGTTTCTACGGGTTGAACCTGGACTTTCAAAATAAGATTTAAATATGCTTCACGAACTCTCAGTCAATAATACTCAAATCTAAATTAGCGTGGTGCCACGTCCAAAACTCATGTGCTATTAAACAAGAATCCCAAAGTTTTAGCAAAAGTTGATGGTTATGTGTTCTGATAATTTCAGTTTTAATAGCAAAAAATTTTGAATTGCTGCACCATCTCACGCACATGTTGAAGTCCTAGTCCGACTGCATGTGAATGTCAGAATCCTAACTCGATCGGAGACAAATATTAACATCAGTTTAATTTTTAAACAGGATGGGTATATAATTTGTTTAAAACCTCTGACAAATCTGAATATCTGAATGCTTGATAACAGGATTTTTTTCAAATTTGGTCCCTTAAAAAGTGAGATATTAGTCTCCCCACTCATTGAAACTATTATCAGGTTCCCCAGCCTCTAATAAGCTGTCTGTTTTTTTTTTTTTTTTTTTGACAAGGGAAACCCGGTCAGCTCTCCCAACAATAACTCCTTTGGAGTTCGCGAACGGCCCTGGTTCGAATCCCTCAGGTTCCCATTTTTCTGAAAGGAGCTACCCTTACTACCAGGGGCTCATCCCCACGTGAATGGGCGATCAGCGTGGGACCCTAAAGACCTCGCACTGGTGAGCATACAGCGGGTTAGGTTAACTGACCAGTAAAACCCCGGTTTCTGTCCTCACCCTTAATCTACAGAAACCAGGTGAATGCGGAAGCGGGGATTTGAACCTCTGACCAACTAGGGAGATGAGGAGATCTCCTCCCTCACTCTTCGTGGCGCTAGCCAGAAGTCCCACCCGCGGGTGGTAAGCTGTTTTATATTAATCCCCCCAACAAGAGAATCCCTGCAAGATATAAAATTTGAGGGATCTAATAGCATATCCAATGATTCTAGACCAATTTCAGAATGTCTATCTATCTATACGTACTATATACTTAAGAGAGACATCTTCTTTAGCTTGGAACAACATTCTGAATATCAAAAACACCCTCACACTTACTCAGAAAATGCTTTCCTGCCTTGAAAAAGAACAGGAAAATGGATAGGCGCCGCCACTTAGAGAAAAAATAAAAAATAAAAAAAAGAACAAATTTTTAAAACAGACTCAAACAAAGTTTTAATTTTCAAAATCAACTCATTTTTTTAAATTACTAAAATCGACCAACTTTATGCCACGTAAGCTTAATCTCATTTTCTAATTAGTTGGAGTTACCAACCCGGACAGTTTAGGAGATTGTTAAATCCCAATTAGAAGCCTTAAACCCGATTTTTAATGCTCTAAATAGTCGGGGTTGGCAACCCCGACTAATTAGAAAATAAGATTAAGCTAACTTGGCGTAAAGTGGATCGATTTTAGTAATAAAAAAATGGGTCGATTTTGAAAATTAAAACTTGGTTTGAATCTGTTTTTAAAATTTGTTCTAAAAAAAAATACCCAAAAATATAAAAAGATATTTCATATTCAAGAAGCCCACAAAAGCCCACCCGAAACCGGGTTTCAGATAGCCCACGTCACTTTAATAAAACGCATTAAATTCACTACTAATCCCAATTCCCAACTCTTTGCCTTTCCAGCAAAATAATAATTATTATTATTATAATAAGGGGGATAAAAGGAAAACACCCACCGTAGGTTAGGGTTTTTCTTCGTCTCCATCGACGGCGACGGCGTTTGTTCTCGTCACCGGCGACGGCTGCGATTGCCCACCAGTAATCCCCCTCCCCTGCTCTTCTCTAATTTCACTTTCGTTTACTGTACAATTATCCATGTTTTTTTTTTAATAATTACTGGATTAAGGGATAATTCTTGGCATTTGCTTGGTGTTTTGTTTCTGATCAAAAGCCTTGTTCAACATTCTGCTGTCAAAGAAAGATTTTTTTTTTTCAATTACAATTATTGTTAGTTTCTGTTTCTGAATCTACCAATCAAAGTGTAAATTACAGGAGAGTATCAAATGTGATCTACGAAATTGCGCTGATTTCTGTCACGTAAGTGGCTTCAATTGGATGTCTTGCACAAAGTTCATGTACGGCTAAAAAAACCTTGGTTGGATTTTGTCCTCCGTTAAAATCATTTTCAATGTTTACTGTCAGCAACTAAAATTTTGAATGTGGGTTCTTCAAGATTCGTTAATCTGCGAAATTGGAATTAGAATTTGAAGTTTTGTTATTCATTTGGGATTTGGATTTGGAGTTAAATACGACAACAACAACAAAGCCTGTGTACTATATGTCTGGGCTGGGCTACATGAATCCTATGCTTTCATTTTGTTCTATTATGGATCATCTCCTCTTTTAAGTTAACCATTATTATATCCTTCTTAATTACTTCCAACCAAAATCTCTTAGGCCTATATCTACATCTATTTGCCCCATTAACTATAATATTATCACTTTTCCTAACCGGTGCACTAAGAGGTCTTCGTTTTATGTGTCCAAACCGCCTTAATCAATTCTCTCTCATTTTATCCTCAATAGGAGCAACTTCTAATTTATTATGGATGTACTCATTTTTTATTCTATTTTTTCGAGTATATATCCACAAGACCATCGTAACATTCTCATTTATGCTGCACTCATTTTTTGTACACATGTTGTTTTTGATTGCCCAACATTCAGATCCATAAAGCATTATTGGTCTTATAACCATCTTATAGAATTTTTCTTTTAGTTTCATAGGTATTGGATTTCATTTGTATCTGTGATTTCAGTTAGATGTCTCGAGCAAAATTCATGTTCAACTAAAAAAAAGGTTGATATTTCCTTCATTAAAATCATCTTCAATATTTATTACCAGATGTAAATTTTAATTTTGAATGTGGGCTTTGCAAGATTCCTTAGGGCAGGAAAATCCTTGGAGATGTAATCCGCAAAACTAGAAGTAGAATTGGAAATTGTGTATTTGGGATTAGGATTTAGATTTGAATATAAGGTGTTATTCGTTGGCTAGAACTACGATTAATACTGGATATTCTGATTTCAAACCTACTATATATATTACGAGTGGAGATCCAAAAAAACTAGGAGATTATTTAGAAGTTCTTGTTCCCATTGTAGGATTTTCTAGACAACTTCCCAAGAGATCACTGTCTGTTGCTGTAAAAAGATCATTCACTCGCAAGTACCTACTTCTTTTCTGATTATTTTGTTTGTGTTCTCATTAAAAACAAAGTGATTTTTGGCTTGCTTGCTGGTTTTTTAGGTATTTGAATTAATGGATTAAGGCCAATGGTTGTTGTGTATGACCTCCTCTCCTGCTTCACATTTTTTGCAACATATAATAGCCTTCATCTCGGAAGGTACCTTAGTTAATTAATGGATTGTTGATTTTCTTTTTAATTAAGCTCAGCCATATTCAATAAAATGCAATTAATGTTGGAAATTTATCAAATAATTAAGATTATAGCATGCAGATAAATCCAAAAATTAAACAATTAAAACTGGCCTGAACGGGAGCAGTCGTGTATTCACTGCCCTAGAAGATTGAGACCCCGCCTATCGCCCTGGCGCAGATGGTTCCCTCCCCCCTAGCGGTAAAAACCCCCGTAAACGGCTGACCTCTACACTCGGGCGAGAGTGCAGAGCTTCAGCTCAGATGAAGGAAGTTGCCCATAAAATAAAACTAAGATATAATGAAAATAATATATGTAGGGGAGAGAAGAGAAAACAAGAGAGACTTCTTGTTATTATTTTGAGCTCAACATATGGATATATATATATAGGGTTGGAAAAGACGTTACAAAACCCGTAATTAATTCTGTAACGTTCGTCATAAATTTTGTAACGTTCCCCATAATTATATATCTGTTACACATATTTTAATTGCATGTTTTAATTATAATATTTATTATAATTCATGAAGGCAAAATTGCCTTTTTGTTAACAAAATATCTAACAGCCCCCCCAAAAGGCAATATTGACTGAAGACTCAGAAATCAATAAATAAATCAAGAAATCATAAAACAAATATAGGTTGGGCAACCTTTCGTATCGTGAATTCGGGAGAGATAGCTTTCGGCTTTGAACATTTCCTTAGTGAGTTCATCGCCACCTGAGGGACATAATGGACTAGGCCTTGAATTAGGCCCCTTTAATCAGGTATTGATGAAAACACACACAATACGCTTCATCTATTGAGCAAAGCGGGTTGAGCGTTAAAGGTCATGCTCACAATATACCGACTCATGAGAGTTTCTAGGGGTTAGCCCAGTCCCCCCTAACCGCGGCCATCACGGTTCCTCTCACGTAGGTAAGTCCTCAAAGGGTACTACAGCTGTTTATTTAATACCCCCCATAATACACGCGTTGGATTTATTAAGAGTAAAACTCAGCCTAGCCAGCTGTATCATAAGAGCATCGTCATCATAGAGAAGGGGTAGTAGCAAATGCTACATAATGATATATAAATATATCTAGGTCGATGCTCCACACGAGTGTCACTAGTCCAGCTTGTTTCTACCACATTGAACCGACATTGGGACTACGTCTCCAAATAAGGGTTGGGTTGCCGCTGTCAGTGACCTCATCTATGGGCTTAACCCCATCTCCCTCGATGAATCCAGAACCACACTCCTGGATAATCCCTTAGTCAAAGGATCAACAAGATTCTTTTCACAGACTTTATAAAGTCTAGAATCACAACTTTACCTAGCAGGCGTTGTATTTATTTATCAAGTTCTTATTTTATAATTAGTCCATTATATTGTTTGAAATTGACATTAGGTCATGATCTATGATCATAAAAGATCATAGTCTATGTCTGAAGAGATTGACCTTAATATCTGAACATTTCAAACTAATGTGGAACTAAAAATTCTGCAGTTATGCATATGCACATACATGAATGAAATTAATAATAGATACATGCAGAGCATAATAGGATTTCGTATCTTAAAATATATTTCATACTTCATAATTCAAATGCATAAAATTTTTAAAATTCTTCTATTATAAGAGGTTACAAATTGGTTGCCTACAAAGGAGACCGTCCAAATTTAAATCGGTTGCCTACAAATGAGACCTTCCAAATTTAAATTGGTTGTCTACAAAGGAGACCTTCCAAATTTATGTTGCTATTTTCTAGTACCACCTCTTATACAAATAATAATAATAATTGTACATACGTGCTCGTGCTTTAAATTTTACAAGTGCATTCTTGCATAAAACCTTGTAATTAATCATGTAACAAATGCAAGTTATCTAAAAAGACATATGAACATTTATTACAATATAAACTTTACATTTGAAGGTTTGAAATATAATCCACCGTATAAAATAGAATTTTAAAAAATGCACCTCTTTGATTTGTTCGCTCATATATTGATCATTTATCATTAGGCAATATATGATGCAAGAAACGTAATTAAATAAATGCATATGAATTTTTCTCATAATTCCGGTCCTCTTATTCCAAACCAAAAACTCCTAAAGTGAAAAAATTAAAGTTTTACCCGGGTAGTTAGCCAGGTAAGGATAGTAATAGAGGTTGATCAAAGATCAATTAAGTACCTCGTTCCTTGCAGAGCGCGTTACGCAACCCTTAAACCTTGCCTTAGACACCAACTAATCCAAGAAAACTTGAATCGGTTCACTCAATGAGTTTTCGTTCCTTAACAGTATATAGAAACTTTAAATTATTTCCTGCAAGCATTTAATTTGCCTAGCAACTATACTGCAAACATATGATGGATAAGGCCGAGGAGGGGTTTACCTATTGATGTTCAAACCTCATGATTTTCATGTCTTGAGAGTAAAAACTCATCTGCTGCAGATAACTGCCACTTAAGTTGCTGAACAAATCTGCATTCACTTTTACCACCTTCTGTACTAAGCTTATTAGATGCATAAATACACTAAACTATGGAATTATTAATAGAAGACACCATATTATTGATAGCTTAAAGAAATGAAAGTATTAAACCATGAACAAATCCAGATATTTCAAAGCATCTATGCATCCAGAGTTTGTTCTCTTTATTCTTGTCAAAACCATGCATATGAAATTTTCAAGAATAAAAATGTACACTGCTGCAAATTTATAGCATGTTTCAAATGCGTGCATATTCACTAGCACAAGGGGATAAATGTAGGTTTTAGATGATTATAACAAATATAAACTAGGCTTTTAGAAACCAATAAAGGTTCTTTGATATTCGTAACTTGCAATCTGATACTTGCTCTAACTTTAGAAGTTTTTTCAGCATTATGAACCAAAAATGTTTAAATGAACAGTGACATTTTTAATAAAATGAAACAGTATAGTTTTTATTTTAATTAATAGCAATTAAATAAATACAATAAATATAGTATTTATCAATAATTAAAACCGTTAATATACAATATGTTCATTTGTTGCGGTTCTTACATGAAACAACAAAAGGACAAGCTGAGCTCATTTGTTACAATCTCCATTTCCATAGCAAATTAATACTATTAACTACTAGATGAACAAATAAATAAAGGAAGTAATTATTTCGGATGAATGGTAACCGAAACAGAAATGAACGGAGTAGAAACGTTAAAGCTACATTAATAAATAGTAACAACTACAGTAACCAACATTAACTTTATTTGCTTTGATGTGATTTTATGTCACATTCTTGAGTACACCTGTGATATATCTGAAAAGAAAAATTATTGTATGAAACTGACAGCAGATGTTAACTACATAAACAATGTGGAAACATGTAACTTAGGGGTGCATACTTCCAAGCATATATTTTCAGTGAAAATACATACACCTTTTTTTTTATTTCAGATTCATTTTCTGGATTAATTTTCTGGATGAACAGAAAATTATAAATTATTTTTATTTCGGATTTATAAATTAACTTATTAAAATAATCAATTTTCTAGATTGTTGGAAATTTATCAAATAATTAAGATTATAGCATGCAGATAAATCCGAAAATTAAACAATTAAAACTGGCCTGAACGAGAGCAGTCGTGTATTCACTGCCCTAGAAGATTGAGAACCCGTCTATCGCCCTGGCGCAGATGGTTTCCTCCCCCCTAACGGTAAAAACCCCCGGAAACGGCCGGTCTCTACACTCGGGCGAGAGTGCAGAGCTTCAGCTCAGATGAAGGAAGTTGCCCATAAAATAAAACTAAGATATAATGAAAATAATATATGTAGGGGAGAGAAGAGAAAACAAGAGAGACTTCTTGTTCTTTTTCCTTATCATTTTGAGCTCAATATACGGATATATATATATATATATATATGGAAAAGACGTTACAAAACCCGTAATTAATTCTGTAACGTTCGTCATAAATTTTGTAACGTTCCCCATAATTATATATCCGTTACACATATTTTAATTTGCTAATTAAGACATGGTTTAATTATAAAAAATTTATTACTATTCATGAAGGCAAAATTGTCTTTTCTTAACAAAATATCTAACAGTCCCCCCAAAAAGGCAATATTGACTGAAAACTCAGAAATTAATAAATAAATCAAGAATCATAAAACAAATATAAGTTGGGCAACCTTACGTATCGTGAATTCGGGAAAGGTAGCTTTCGGCTTTGAACCTTTCCTTAGTGAGTTCATCGCCACCTGAGGGACATAATGGACTAGGCCTTGAATTAGGCCCCTTTAATCAGGTATTGATGAAAACACACACAATACGCTTCATCTATTGAGCAAAGCGGGTTGAGCGTTAAAGGCCATGCTCACAATAAACCGACTCATGAGAGTTTCTAGGGGTTAGCCCAGCCCCCCCTAACCGCGGCCATCACGGTTCCTCTCACATAGGTAAGTCCTCAAAGGGTACTA
>NC_033798.1:4422688-4423375 GCF_001876935.1 Asparagus officinalis | reverse complement strand
CTAATCATGTACTCTAGCATATCTTGTTTAGATTAGTTCTTAATGTCTTAAGCCGTCATGTTTCATTTGGATGCAAGTGAGAAAAAGATGTTGATGCCATTCTAAATTATGGAAATTGGAAACTAATATTTACTTTGCAAATTGGTATAGAGTAAGTGATTATTTATGCTAGTCTTTGGCAATTGTGGTAATCAAAATTAAAGTAAAAAAGCAGATTCTTAGTTTTTTTAGACGTATGTTATGTGATGAAGGATCCATGTAAAATATTCCAATAACTTATGATGATAGTCATATAGATTGTAGCTTTTGTAAAGAAAGAATAGCATGACCTATGCTGATTATTTATTTGATCTTGTTTTGTAATCTATGAACTCGTGTGTTCTCTTCCGGTATGTCAATGGGAATGTCCAACCATTGTTGTGAACTAACAACCATTGTTTTGTATTCTATGAACTAGTGTGTTCTCTTCGTGTATGTGAACAGTGTCAGCAAAGCAAAATATAGTGTTTTATTTTCATAAACGTACATTGAAGTCGATAGGTGATCCAAGTTCGATTCTTAATCTTAAACTAAATGGCATAGATGCTAATTATTTACAGAAATTAGAAGTGCAGAGATAAAGAAATTCGTAGTGTAAATGGATATGATGTAAAT
This sequence comes from Asparagus officinalis, assembly GCF_001876935.1. Classification (NCBI taxonomy): domain Eukaryota; kingdom Viridiplantae; phylum Streptophyta; class Magnoliopsida; order Asparagales; family Asparagaceae; genus Asparagus; species Asparagus officinalis. The sequence goes on along the minus strand of NC_033798.1, from coordinate 4,422,721 downwards.
TTTTTTAAAATTTTATTAAGATTTAGGATATGC
>NC_033798.1:4421500-4421935 GCF_001876935.1 Asparagus officinalis | reverse complement strand
GTTGGATTATTTCAAGTGGACACCAGAGATGGAAGATGAGTTGCTCCGCTTGCTTGTAGAGGAGGCCAAGAATGGGAATAGAAAACGAAATGCAACATTTAAAAAGCATATAATACAACAGAATGTCATTCCAGTTCTTGAAGCCAAGTTCAGTTGTCAATTTAAGTATGAATATGTTTACAACAAATGGAAAAATTGGAGAAGACGACTAGAACCTGTTGAGACAATCATGAAGACAAATTCTGGATTTCATTGGGATCCCCTGACTCAAAAATTGACTTGCGCGGAGGAGACATGGCAGAATATCCTGCAGGTTAACTTAGTTAATAAAAGAAACTTTGTGGGGTTAATTGCTGATAGATCCCCAGTTCTATCACCAAATTGAACTTGCTATTTCATGTAGTTCTATTGTTGCAGATACACCCCCCCCCCCCC
>NC_033798.1:4410981-4421493 GCF_001876935.1 Asparagus officinalis | reverse complement strand
GACCCTATCACAATAGATTGTCACTCAGAGGGTCTATCCGCAACAATAGAATTATAGGGGTATAAGTCTCGAGGTGGGGGGGTGTCTGTCCGCAATTAACCCAAATTTGTATGCTGTAATATTTCTCTATTCTTAATGTTTGTTTTACTCTAATGTGCATTCAACATGATAGGCCAATCCGAATACACCTCATCTGAAAGGCAAAGTATTCGAGAAATTTGAAGATTACAAAATGGTTGTGGGTAACGATGGAGTATCGGGTAGGCGAGCAGTTGCATCGAGTGCCCAAGGAGTGGATGATGCAAGGTCAGAAGATAGCAAGGAAGAAGGCGATCTTCGAGATGACATGGTTAGGGGTCCTGGAGTTTCCGCCGATAAACATGAAGATTTATCATCTCCAACTAGCACCGAATCACCCCGACCTAGTCCAACTGAATCTATTCCATCAGTGACCAACGGCGATGGACGACCAATTATCCCCTCGACTACATCACACGATATTATGTTACGCGAGATAGCTAATCAGCTTCAGGACGTGAATAAGAACCTTAAAGAACTGGTGATGGAACTGAGAATGAAAAGATGTGGGAATCTACCCTGGGTTGAAGCAGTGACGAACATGCCCGGGTTCAGAAACGTTGAGAAGTGGAAAATACTTGGTGATAACAACATCAACCAAGATTTGAAGGATTATTTCGTTATGCTGGATGAGGAGCAACGTCGCAGGTTTATGAATTGGATGCTCAGTAGATTCTACTGAATTGTATCTAGTAACCCTGTTTGAACTTTTATCTTGTTCTGATGGACTTCAGCTTTTAGCTTGTTTTTTTTTTTTTTTTTTTGTTTAATGTTTGTAAATACTGTCTTTATGTGGACTTTTAATTCATGTATATAGTACTATTGTTTACAGGATGCATTATACAACCAGCGTATCTGTAGTTGAATATTAAGGAATAAATTGATTCTTATAAGAGCAGCTGCGTAAATTGATTCTTATAATGGCATGGCATAAAACCTCCCCTTAACTTTAGATGATTATCGGAAAACCTCTTTTAACTTTCAAAATATGAGAAAATCCCTCCTTTAAGTAAAGGGATAATCATGAAACGCTTCATTGGGAAACCCCTCTTTTAACTTTGATATTTTATATGAGAACTCACCCCTAATGGAGGGGGTCTCCGATAAAATCTCAAAAGTGGAAGGGGTTTTCTGATGACCCCTAAATGTAAGGGGGGTTTTCTGACATTTATGAAAGTTAAGGCGGGTTTCGTCGTGGTTGTCCAAAGTTGGAAGATGGTTATACTTCCTAGTCCGGAGCATCTATCAGCCCACCAACCCTCGGAATGAGTTGGGCCACCCACCCGCGAACTGGACCCAGCTCACCAACTCCTAGCGACCGCCACGTGTCAGTTTCCAGATCACCACCGCCACCACGGGGTAATTATTGTCCAAGTGGTGTAGAATATTCTATTCTACTATGGGTTAGTCACCTAGAACTTAAAATTAGAACTAGGATAATCTGTGGGATAAAATTTTAAGGTGTTAGTCACATAGAACTAAACCTAGAATAAAATTTTAAGGTGTTAGTCACATAGAACTAAAACTAGAATAAAATTTTACAGTGTTAGTCAAGCAGAACTTTAACAAAACTAGAATTGGGATGATTGTACAAAATTATCCCACTTTTTTTATTTTTCTATACAAAAATGAGAGTTCTAGTCTCTCAAATTATTCCAAGTTTTAGCTTGGAACTATGTGGTAAAAAACTAGAACTCGTATTTATTTTGTTATTTTTTATTTTTTTCTTTACTTATTTCCTATTATGGTTATCACCATCATTAGACCATCATCATAATAATAATTATCAATATCTTATAGTCTAACCAAAAGTTATTTAATAGTAACGAACATTCTTGTAAGCAATTATCAATTAATAATAGTAAGTTTAAAATACATAAATAGTATTTATATCTTCAAAATGCATAAATATATACTTCATGATTATAAAAATTTATCCCACATTATTTTATCAAAATATCATGCTTCACAAAATTGTTCCTAGTTATCCCACTAAAATATCCCACTAGCGAAATATTATTCCACTTTAACAATTATCCAATTTTACATGAAAATGTCCCAATTGACTAACACCCCCGGCTACAGCATTCAAACTAATATTCCACCAATCCACGAAATATATATATCCATTTATTATATGCGAATGGTCTTTTATACGAAAGATGTACTTGAAGCCGTGTCTCTTGTGTATTTATGACAGGCTATTTTTCCTTTAGCGATACATCGCTAATGTGTGAGATTTTCTTTTTTCTTTTACCCCCTTCTCTTTTCTTTTTTTTTTAAGGAAAAATTTGTAAAAAAAGTCTGTTTTTGCTAATTATTTAGCAAAATAGACCGTTTTGCTAAATAATTAGCAAAATAGACCTTTTTGAAAAAAAGAGGTCGCTTTTGAAAAACAATACTCAAAAAACATACGGGACTACTAGTCCCGTATGTTTAGAATCAACTTAGTCACGGATTAGTGACTCAGAAAAGTCCCGTATGTTTTCTGAGTTCATCTCAATGTTTTGTAAAATTTTCTGAGTTCACTAATCCGTGATTAACGTATGTTTTCTGAGTTCATCTCAATGTTTTGTAAAATTTTCTGAGTTCACTAATCCGTGATTAAAACATACGGGACTACTAGTCCCGTATGTTTTCCTTTGTAAAATTTTCTGAGTTCACTAATCCGTGATTAAAACATACGGGACTACTAGTCCCGTATGTTTTCCGAGCTGTTTTGCAAAATAGACCTTTTTTGGCATGTTGGCAAAAAAAGGTCTATTTTGCTAATTATTTAGCAAAACGATCTATTTTGCTAAATAATTAGCAAAAACAGACTATTTTGTAAATTTTTCATTTTTTTAAACGATGGGAAGAAACTTGATTATGAGACTCTAGAGCATCTCCAACAGCCTCTCTATTTCATGTCCTAAACTATATATAGGGAGTAGGAGGGGGGGGGGGGGGGNNNNTGCTCCAACAAACTTCCTATGTTGGAGACTAAATACAGGGAATAGAATTTGGTCTTCCAAATCAATGATAACAAAGTGTGTCCCTATATTTAGTCTCAACATAGAGAGCATTGTTGGAGCAACTTTTCCCTCTTCCTACTCCCTATATTTAGTCTAGGACATGATATAGGGAGCCATTTGGATAGCATTATTGAAGCACTTACTCCTTATTTGGCTCCCTATTTCTTAAGATGAGAGATTTGCTCCTCAAATATAGGAAAAACCTAAGATCACTCTTGGAGAAGCTTCATCTTGAATTTGAGTCCTCACACCATAACGTGTTAGGCAAATTCACTCTGCCTCTGTAGCCAATCAAAACTTGAAAAGAAAAGTCTATGATGGCGTTTAACAAACTTAAGATGACCCGATTAATGGAGCAATAATTAAAACCAAGATTAGTTTCGTAAGTAATCGGACGAAGAGTTAAGTCAAGGAAACTGATTTTTCTAAAAAAAAAAAAAGAGTCAAGGAAACTGATCCACTCCTCGACCAAACTTCATACTTCTTTTGACCAACCGCTGACTTGAAAAGAGCGTGGACCTAAAATTAGTTTCGGATCTATAGTTTTTATCAACTTTAGTAAATATCGAACGGCTCCAAGTTGATAAATTCAGACCATACCCATTTGATATTGGCTAGGATTAATTGAAAACCTTTTAAGGCACTGTTTGTCAAAGGGTTAAGTAGACTTAAGGGCTGTTCGTTTCGTAAAAAAAATTGAGAAATCAAAGAATAGGAAACCTATTTCCTATAATAATTGTTTTGAGGTTGTTTGTTTGGATTAAAAAAGAAGAAAACTATAGAATATGAGATGAGATGAGATGAGTTGTCAGCTTATTATTGGATGATGTGAGTGATTTTTTAAAAAAACTTGTTTTGACGTTGTTTGGTTGGTTAAAAAAATAAGGAAATGAATTGGAGGTATATTATTGGATGATGTTTTGAGATTGTTCGTGTTTGGTTCATTTTTAAAAATAAGAAAATAGATGAGATGAGATGAGATGAAGGTATATTATTGGATGATGTGACACATACTTAAGGAAATCAATTTTTTTTTGAGGAAATGGATGGAAATGAAGGTTTAATGAGATGAGATGAGTTGTCACAATATTATTGGATGATGTGTGTGATTTTTAAAAATGAGATAAGATGAGATGTGATGAGTTGGATGATGTGACACATTTCTTGTGTTTGATTTTTTTTTAACAGTAAGAAATGAGATGAAATGAGATGCTCGCGCGTTAAAGCGCGAGCCAAAAATCTTTTTCCTATTTTTAAAGGTAAGAAATGAGATGAGTTGGGGGATAAAAATATTATTTTATTGGATGTTGTGGGTGAGTTTTAGGGATAAAAATGAATAAAAATATTATTTTATTGGTTTCCTTGTACCAATTTCCTTTTCTTGGTTTTTAGGAAACCAACCAAACGGCCCCTTAACCCTTTCTTAACCCGCCAAACACAAGAAGTCTATACAATGGTTAAAGTGACTTAACCCTCCATAATTTGCCAAACATAAAAAATGTAGAATGGTTAAGCTAACCCCTCTAGAGGGATTAAAATGAGTTAACCCCTCAAAATGAGGGGTTTATTAATACTCGTGTTTTGAAGGATTAAGAGTTAACCTTTCTAATTATAAAAAAAATAGTCAAAATCATTGTTATTCTCAAACACTAAAACTGATTACAATGGGTAAAATAAAACTTATTTAACGGGTTAATAATTTAGTCATTCAGATTATCGAATGGGCTAAGTACATTGATCATTCTCTTTACCCCTTCTTCCTTAACCATTTACCAAACGGGGCCGTATAGTATAATATAGTACTAGTATATGGATTTAAATCTCGGATTCAGACGGGATTCGGATAATCTGCATCCGCTTGTGACCGTATGATTAAGGCCGTTTTCATCCCACTTAGAAAGAGAAATGTACCTAACCCACGTTTGCACTTAGGATTCACACCTACTAAGGAAAAAAAAAAAAAAGAGCATGCCACATTTTAATTAGAAACTTCAATGAAGCAAAGCAAGAATTGTGCCAACGTGAGGGCTACCAAAGGAGTTGAATTTGTTTGTAGGATCGCCATCATAGCTTACTCGGAAACGAAAAGGACATTGCTCATTCTGCTTGTACTTAAAAAAAATCCGGGGGGCGCTAGATAAGTTAACACTTTTTTAAATTTCGAAATATCATGAGGAGCCCCGTATGTTAGGGGTTATCAGAAAAACACTCTTTTAAAATTAACATTTTATTAGAAACACCCCCAGCAACGATAACCGCAATTTTTCACATGAGCGCGTATGATTACGCGGGGATGTTTTCGCTAGTAAAATTGCGGTTCGTGTTTTTCGAGATTTTTCGGATAAAATCTTAAAGTTTAAAGAGGTTTCAGATGACCCCCTGACTTAAGAGGGGTTTTCTTATACTTTCTAAAAACTATGGAGGGTTAATGGTCCGAAGTTAGAAATATTTTTTTTTTCTTAAATCCTGAGAAATGGAGAGCCTTTTCGTTTGAACAATTCCACATTCAAGTGCAAATGTATGCGCAACTTTTGTTTAGGAAAGCGTCATGGTCTGAAGTTGTTGGTAGCTCATTGTTAGTTCACTACCTTGACCTTTTGCGATATTCATTTCTATCCCGAACTCAAGTTAAGTGAGGGGGTTAAGGAGACTTAGTCCCTTCTTAACCTGCCAAAAAAAAAACTATACTAGGATTAAAGTGAGTTAACCCTTCATAATTTGTCAACCATAAAAAATATAAAAGGGTTTAAGTCAACCACTCTAGAGGGATTAAAATGAGTTAACCCCTCAAAATGAGGGGTTTATTAATACTCCCATTTAGAAGGATTAAGAGTTAACCCTTCTAACTATAAAGAAAATAGTCAAAATTATTTTTATTCCCAAACACTATAACTGATCACAAGGACTAAAATAAAACTTATTTAACAACGGTTTAATAATTTAATCATTCAGATTATCGAATGAGTTAAGTATATTAATTCTTTTTTTAACCCCTCTTCATTAACCTTTTGCCAAACTCATTCCATGTTAGCATTTGCTGATACTTTAGATACATAACTATTAGGGTTAGTTTATTTAATTTTGTTGTAGACCACGAGTGTATTTAAATAAATTTTATTATTTATTATCATGTCATGCATTTTAAATGGAGGTTCGCATTGTTAACTATGGTTAGATTTTTACTTACTTGCAATTAGCCTATGATATGAAAACACGTTTAGTTAAATCCAAATAATCATTAATTAAACCTAGCTCTCATATTATTCCTAATCAAATGCGGAAATCCTTCTCATATACTATATCTCGTGTCAAGAAAAAAGATCATGAAAAAGAAAAAAAAACACGGAGAGAATTTAAAAAAAAAAACACCAAAAAAAAAGGAAAAGAAACAGGAAACACACCGTGGCTTCAACTTGACGAGGACAAAAGGAGAAGCAAATTTTTTATGAAAAATAGGTAAAACTTCTATCTTTATTTGACTTTATTTGTTCCAACTAAATTTGCATAAGATTCCATAAAAAAAAATTGCATAAGATGTTTGTTTGAGGCAATTTTGGGAAGGATATTAAACTCGTTATGATAAAGACTCCAGAGATGACGAACAGGGATGACGAACATGGGCCTGAATGGATGAGTCTAAGCAGATGGACAATCCTTGACTGATACTGGAGGGGAGGTGTTGTAAACCAAACTTGGGGAGGATGAGATTCCATGTTTGGGAGGCCAGAATGCATGAAAGGAAGAGATGGTCATGTGATTCAAGTTCACTGCAGAAAGAGCACTTGGGATCAAATAACCAACCTTGCGATGCCAACCTATCTTTGGTCTTAAGTTTCTTAAGGCTCAGGAGCCAGAAGAAGATTTGAACTTTGCTTGGAGTTAACCCTTCTAATTATAAAGAAAATAGTCAAAATTATCGTCATTCTCAAACACTACAACTGATCACAAGTACTAAAATAAAACTTATTTAACAACGGTTTAATAATTTAGTCATTCAGATTATCGAATGAGTTAAGTACATTAATCCTTCTTTTTAACCCCTTTTCCTTAACCCTTTGCCAAACTTATTCCATGTTAGCATTTGCTGATACTTTAGATACATTAACTATTAGGGTTAGTTTATTTAATTTTGTTGTAGACCACGAGTGTATTAAAATAAATTTTATTATTTATTATCATGTCATGCACTTTAAATGGAGGTTCGCATTGTTAACTATGATTAGATTTTTACTTACTTGCAATTAGACTATGATGAAAACACGTTTAGTTAAATCCAAATAATTATTAATTAAACCTAGCTCTCATATTATTTCTAATCAAATGCGGAAATCCTTCTCATTTACTATATCTCGTGTCAAGAAAAAAGAGCGAGAAAAAGGAAAAAAAACCACGGAGAGAATTTTTTTTTTAAAAACACCAAAAAAAGGAAAAGAGAAAGAAAAAGGAAACACAGTATGGCTTTAACTTGAAGAGGACAAAAGGAGAAGCAAATTTTTTTTTTTTATGAAAAATAGGTAAAACTTCTATCTTTATTTGACTTTATTTGTTCCAACTAAATTTGCATAAGATTCCATCAAATTTTTTTTTGCATAAGATCTTTGTTTGAGGCAATTTTGGGAAGGATATTAAACTCGTTATGATAAAAACTCGGCGAGACAATTATAATTTTCTTTATTTTAACGTTAAAGTGTATTAATGAATTTATTTTATTAAATTTATAAATATAAATTTTATTTTATTTACACCCCCCACGTGCCTGTACTGGAGCCCTTTGGAGCCGGTGGGTGAGTTTTTTAAACGAGTCCTTCTATTTGTCACGCGAGACGGGATCACGCACCCATCTCGCGTGACAAAAATCATTTCCGTTTTTAAACGGGTAAACGGGCTACACGCGGTTTATCCGACCCCACCATCAGCGGGTCGTTTTCTCCCACCAACAAACCACATCTCTTCGGATCAACAGTTCAGGATCCGACCCGAATCCGATTAGCTTCCCCGACTCCCCCAAATCCTTCTATAAGTATCGAAGCCGAGCGAGGGGAAGAGATCGTGAAAGGGGGCTTCAATCTCTGAGTTCTTCAATCCCTCGCTCTCTCTCTCTCTCTCTCTCTCTCTCTCTCGCTCTGTATTCTCGACTCAGGGACGAGATCTCGTTCAAAGGTGAGCTTGATTTCGATCTTGTTCTGTCCAATTTTGCTTTAGATTTCAGTTGATGTGAAGTTTTTTACGCGGGATCTGGATCTCGTTTAGGCGACTCTAGACCGTGATTAGCTTTAGATTGGATCTAGGGTTTTTAGTAGGTTTGTTAGAGATTTGGGTGCTCTTGTTCTAGATCTGTGCATAATTTTTTTTTTTGAATTTTGAGCATTTTATCAATTTGTTTAGGTTTAAAGCAGTAGGGTCTGATCTATTGAACCTCATCATGATAATTTGCCTCTGAAACTGATGAGTTTTTAGTTCTGTCTCGTTTCGATGCATGTCTAGTGTTCGATTGAATGCTTTAAAGACATAATTTTTATGGTTTATGATGTGTTTTATGGCACAAAAATTACTGAAAGAAATTATCTTTTAAGCCTATTTACATCCTATATGCGCCTCTTTCAGTGTAGGGGGTCTTGTAATTGTTCAATTGAACTTTTTTTTTGGGGTACCCAGTGTCCGCTGTTGTGTTTCTATGCTGTCTAGTTCAGAACTTTGAGCTCTGTCCTGATCAATTTGTGTTCTCACCAGCAGCTCAGAAATGGCCTCAGAGGACACGTTCCTTTTCACCTCGGAGTCTGTGAACGAGGGCCACCCCGACAAGCTATGCGACCAGGTCTCCGACGCCGTGCTCGACGCCTGCCTCGCCCAGGACCCTGACAGCAAGGTCGCCTGCGAGACCTGCACCAAGACCAACATGGTCATGGTCTTCGGCGAGATCACCACCAAGGCCACAAGCGCCACGGTCGACTCGAGAAGATCGTCCGCTACACTGCCGCCAACATGGCTTCGTCTCTGATGACGTCGGTCTTGGATACCGCCACTGCCAAGCGTCCTGCGTCAACATCGAGCGCAGTCCCCTGACATTGCCCAGGGCGTCCACGGCCACTTCACCAGCGCCCTGAGGAGATTGGCGCCGGCGACCAGGGTCACCATGTTTGGATAACGCCACGATGAGATCCCGAGCTCATGCCCCTCAGCCATCGTCCTCGCCACGAAGGCTCGTGTCGAAGCTCACCGAGGTCCGCAAGAACGGGACTTGCGCCTGGCTGCGGCAACGGAAAGACCCAGGTTACGATTGAGTACGCAACGAGGGCGGACGCGATTGGTCCCCATCCGCGTCCACACCGTCCTGCATTCTCGACCCAGCACAGACCGAGCACTGTCACCCAATGACGAAATGTGCCGCCGACCCTCAAGGAGCACGTCATCAAGACCGGGTGCCATCCCCACCCATGTGACCTCGACGAAGAAGACCATTCTTTCCACCTGAACCCCTCTAGGCCGATTGCGATTGATCGGCGGACCCCACGGAGATGCATGGCCTCACCGGCCGGCAAGATCATCATCGGACACCTACGCGCGGTTGGGGGCGCCCACGGCAGGCGGTCGCTTTCTTCCGGCAAGACCCGACGAAGGCTCGGACCGAGCTGGGGCGATACATCCGTGAGGCAGGGCGGCCAAGAGCATCGTGGCCAGCGGGCGTCGCCCGTGTCGGTTGCATCGTGCAGCGTTTCGTATGCGATACGGAGTTCTCTTCCATAACGTGCGGTGGTGCCTGCACCTCTGTCGGTTTTCGTCGACAGCTATGGCACCGGAGGATCCCTGAATAGGTAGATATGAAGATTGGTGAAGGAGGAACTTTGATTTCAAGGCCGGGTGATGATCACCTCAACTCTCTCGACCTCAAGAGAGGAGGCAACGGCCGGTTCATTGAAGACGGCGGCTAATTAGAAACTGTGGGCACTTTGGCCGGGACGACGCTGACTTCCGCTGGGATGGCCGTTCAAGCCTCTCAAATGGAGAAGCCCGCGGCGTAAAGAGATCTCCTCTGCATAACTGACCTCCAAGTTGGCGTCGCTTACTTGCTTATTATTATGATGTTTGGTTATTAAAATCTTGGTGTTTGCTGTTGTGTATGCGAGGGTTGGGAGGTGTGGAGTATGATTTATTCGTTATTATTCATATTTTTGGAGGGAGAATCAGCCTCTGGCGTTTTTACTATGGAAGTAAAAAATATTTTTGGTTTTCTCAAACGATTTCTTATCTGTTACCAGTCAGATATGCCTCGAATCAGGAAACTTATATCTATATCCGCTAAAATTACGATATGGGATATTCAGTTAGTATATGTGCGGATGTTTACATGCCATACAAAATACCAGATAACTATATAAATTGAAGAAGATATTTGTTCCATTGTAATCAGATTCCTCTTCTT
>NC_033798.1:4410689-4410956 GCF_001876935.1 Asparagus officinalis | reverse complement strand
CATTGGCTTCGTCTCTGATGACGTCGGTCTTGATGCCGACCACTGCAAGGTCCTGGTCAACATCGAGCAGCAGTCCCCTGACATTGCCCAGGGCGTCCACGGCCACTTCACCAAGCGCCCTGAGGAGATTGGCGCCGGCGACCAGGGTCACATGTTTGGATACGCCACCGATGAGACTCCCGAGCTCATGCCCCTCAGCCACGTCCTCGCCACGAAGCTCGGTGCGAAGCTCACCGAGGTCCGCAAGAACGGGACTTGCGCCTGGCT
>NC_033798.1:4406561-4410277 GCF_001876935.1 Asparagus officinalis | reverse complement strand
GTGCATCGTGCAGGTTTCGTATGCGATCGGGGTGCCTGAACCTCTGTCGGTTTTCGTCGACAGCTATGGCACCGGGAGGATCCCTGATAAGGAGATACTGAAGATTGTGAAGGAGAACTTTGATTTCAGGCCGGGGATGATCACCATCAACCTCGACCTCAAGAGAGGAGGCAACGGCCGGTTCTTGAAGACGGCGGCCTACGGGCACTTTGGCCGGGACGACGCTGACTTCACCTGGGAGGCCGTCAAGCCTCTCAAATGGGAGAAGCCCGCGGCGTAAAGAGATCTCCTCCTGCATAACTGACTCCAAGTTGGTGTCGCTTACTGTTATTATTATGTGTTTGGTTTATTAAAATTTGGTGTTTGCTGTTGTGTGTGCGGGGGTTGGGGAGGTGTAGGAGTATGATTATTCGTTATTATTCATATTTTTGGAGGGAGAATCAGCCTCTGGAGTTTGTTACTATGATGAAGTAAAAAAATATTTTGGTTCTCAAACGATTTCTTATCTGTTTACCAGTCAGATATGCCTCGATCAGAGAAACTTATATCTATATCCGCTAAAATTAGATATGGATATTCACGTAGATATATGTGCGGATGTATACATGCCAATACAAAAACAGATAACTATATAATATTGAGAAGATATATAGTTCATGTAACAAAAGAGAAATATATGACTAAGCGTATGTCTGGATGTTTTAGATACGAATCTTAATATTTCACTACATATCTATATTACATCTCGTCAAATATAGATATTTAGTAAATACATGTGAATATTAACAAATATTGATACAGGTATGTCGGCGGAAAAGCATTTTTTTTTCACCCTTCATTCATTTCTAGCTGCCAGCGTGGAGACACGCAGGTCCAGCTTGTTTTATTCCAACAGGAGAAAGGAGAGACCGGTGCATGAATAAGAGAGCAGCATCATGTGCAAACTGCAGCTGTATCTTGTCAACACTCGCTCTCTGCTTGCATATTTCCGTAGCATTTTGGGTCCTCACAGGTTATATTTAACTCTGCAAGTTGAACTTTTTTCAGAATCGGATGGGACTAAATGATTAAAAAGGCAAGTATCACATGAGAAAATGCAACCAAATATGTTGTCGGTTAGGTTAGGGATGGAAGTCAACCGAATAATTAATAAATAGTTCGGTTATTGATGGAAGTGAACCGAATAATTAATAAATAGTTCGGTTATTAATATTCGCCAAAATATTCAGTCATGTTTGATCATTCATTTAATACTAAACAAATAATTTTCAACATTCAACTTATAAATGAATAAAAGTTAACCAAACATATCTTAGATTCGCTTGATTAGTAAGTATTTGATAATTTTTTATATTTTAGTCATTTTAATTGAACTTATGGCAAACATTAGCTTTTATGTATGTAAAATTTTATTTACAATGGTTCAAGTCTTGACGATCTCTTCCCCTATCAATATTTTTGCCCCCACCCCACCCCCCGAATCTTGACACTCGACGCACTCTTCATCTCAGAATCGAGTGCTTCATCGGCACCTCAATCATCCCCCTGTATATCTTTCGAAGAATTATTCTAGAATTCGATTCAATATAAAATATAAAATGTGTGTCGTTTGCGTTATGAATATATCAGCCATTTCTTTATTTTTCGATCGTCAGGAAGGGACAAAAGAAACATCTACATCTTGTTTTTTCTTCAAAAACTATTTTCTCGAAGCTTCTTGCTCATATCTCTCATCAAAGGTGCTATCATATAATGTCTCTTTAGCAGATCCCCTGCTATAGAAGATTTCGTGGGAACAATTATTTATTTGTTAAAAAAAGAGAAAGCGTGGGGAAAATGACAAGAAGATGATGAATATCCATTTGGAGCCGCCGATCCAACAATCGCCCATGTACGATCCATACTAGATCTGATCAACTGCCCATCCTACCGTTAATTCCGGTAAAACCCCCAGACAACATATTTTTTCGAAATGAGGTCCTCAGTAACAAGACATTGAGCAGCAGCCCGTAGACCACCTGAAAAGAAATATTTATTGTCTATCCATATCCTGACATAAGAAGTCCAATAAGAGCAATACTTGAAATGGAAATCCATAAAAAAACATCCGTACTAAGATCCAACGAGGTGTATAACGTATATGTTTTTCTTGTTTCATAAGTAAGAACATCCTACTTGTCATGTTGTTAAATGAATAGGCATCGAATATTAAACAAACAATGTAGGCAAAATCACAGTTTGTTGTTAAATGGATATACAAAAATAATCATCGAATGCTAATAAATGCTGTCGAATCAAATTCGAACGGTCAGATATTCGATTCGATCCGGTCGTTTACTAGCCCTAGGTTTTGGTGATCTAAGCATCATCTAAGATGCATCTATAACTCAGCCATCGTTCGTCAGACTACCAAACCCTTAACTTGATCGAAGATTGATAGGGGGGCTTCATGTTGCTCCAATCCTGGCAAGGGTAAGTTTCACATAGGAAGAAATTATTTTTCATCTGGTCCATATAATGGGGAGAAATTATTCATGAGTTTGTAGCCTTGCAGTCATTCTCTATAAAATCGAAGACGTAGATAATCTCTTTATAGTTTATTTTAACCATGATGTGTGAGGTGGTAAGAGCAAAATGGAGCCCAACGGCCCAAGTAGGATGCTTGTTGGGCCGGCCATCACTTTGAGATGACCATAGAAGTAGCATCTGATCCAGCCCAAATAAAATCGAAGAACTAAATCGTGGCTCGTTTTTCCGAGGAAACCATTTTCAAAATTTTCCCCCTCTCTCTCTCTCTCTCACGCACGCTCTCTCTCTCTCTCTCTCATCGTCATGGCTTCTCAAAGAGGTACATCAACAAAACCCTAATTCCTTCTCCCCCAAAAGAGTTTCGCTTTGCCCCCTTAAAATTTCTGCGATTTTCAGGTGGAGCGCGCGATCTGTGGGCGGAGATCTCGTCTCAAGAAGCAGCTGAAGAAGATCGAGGAGCCGCTCCAAAGCCCCAGATCGCTGTTGTCTACGGAAGGCGAAGAGTGGAGAGTGAAAACCCTAGAGAAGTTCAAAAGTTGCGAATGTTCTCACTTTACTATCTCAATTTCTTGAGATTTCAATTTTGGGGGAAAGTTGTGATTTTTTCGGGTATTTTTTTTGTTTTTTTCAAGAGAAAGAAGCCGGTCGAGTAGAGAGAACAGGGTGAGCTTTGCTCCGACTAAGAGGATTAGCTGGAAGCGCTCTCTTTCCATCAGGTATTTTCTTTTTCTTTTAATTTTTTTTTGTTTTATATGATATTTTGTTGATTTTACTTCACTTCACTGATTGATGTATAAGCATCTGAAATGGCTCATCTTTTTCGTACGAATATCAAACCTGTGTTGGTGAAATCAGCCCCTTTTTTTGATGTACAAGGTGATTGCTCTGAGACGGCAATTTTTGTCAACACTGTTAATGAACTTTCTATTATATACTACATAGACAGTCTTGCATGTCCCATTTTTGATTTTCTAATAATTTTTTTTTAATTTTATCTGGGTTTAGTGGGTCATGTTTGTCTGTACATGGATTATCTGAAAACTTAACGTGGCAGACTTATTGGCTTATTATCATCAGTACCATTGAAATCTATGTTATTAGTTTCAGCAATGTGATATTGCCATTTGCCTTTTTCGTAACCAGGCCATCTCGTGTTCTTGATTGACTCTTAGTATGTCATATTTTAC
>NC_033798.1:4398490-4406546 GCF_001876935.1 Asparagus officinalis | reverse complement strand
TCCAGGTCGTTAACCTCGAATCAGATTTTAAATTGTTTGTTTCATATGGTGAATTTTGTTCCACTTTACTGAGTTTGAACTCAATGCTTCAGATTGTACAGTAATTCATACCGTTTAGGTTTCATTTGAATCAAATCTGAAAGTTATTGTGCCTTGTAGGAAATTCTCCTTCACTACTGGCCATTACCATCGAAATATACAGCTTTATGTTTACTCTTTGCTACATCTAACTTTTGACTTTCTAATAGGTGCTTTTTCTAGACTACACTCATCTTTTTTGGGTTTAACTGTTTTCATTATCTGGAGTCCACGTACAGAAATATAATTCCTTAATTTTATGATAAATCGTTGAGATACTCTGAAACAAACATTTTACCGCTCCAATTTCCAGAGGAAGGGAAAGTATTGTTGTTGGACCAGGATATGATGTTAGGCCTCAGCTTAAGCAAAAAGGAGCCCAGAAGAAACTGAAACAGGTAACGAATCCAAAGCATTTCTTCTATCCTTTATACGAAGTTCCACTAATTATCTAACCTGAAGGGTATTTTGCATCCTTGGTCAAATTACAGAAGAAAGCTGGACAGCAACCTCCCGATTTTAGAAAGGAGAAAGATTACTTTGCAGAAGTCGACTCCTTTGAGCTCATAGAGGAGAGTCCTTCCCCCAATAACTTTTCCACTTGGGCAATGGGCAGGAAACATGATTATGTTATTCATGATCTGCCTGCCATTTTAGAGCGGTGGAGAATTTCAAAGGTTGCATACAGTAGACCCTCACAGCAGCTGTTTAAAATTTTGGAGACACCAATAATTCCTTCGGCAGACAGTTGCTCTTGTGGTTCCTCTAGTTTGATTGAAAAAACTCCAGACAGGACTTCAAGGTTGAAGCTCACCAGCCTTAAATCTTATCAAAGGAGCAGTGCTTCAATGGCCAGAGATCATAGTTCGGCTGGGGATCTGAATGAAAACTGCATCCTTTCCTCTTTTGATTCACTTCGAATAAAAGAAGAGGATGATGTCTGCGGAGAGGTAGATGCTTGGAAAGAAGAGGATGTGGGTAAAGAAGTAGATGGAGCTATCAGAAAGGAATCGTTGGATTTGCGCCCAAAGTCGTTTGGTAGTGAATGCCTCAGTGCTTTCACACAACTTCTAATGGTTTGCAGGCAGTCAGCTCCTGTAAAGCTTTCTGAAGTCTTCTCCACATATTGGTTGGTGCTACTGTTTTTTACATGATTTGGGTAACAAATTAACAACATGCTATTCGTTCATTATTTCTAAGATCATACACATTTTTCAGTTATTTTAGGAACTTCTCTTCATTATTTGCAGTGAAACCTGACAATTCTGCTATGACTTTGCCATTGATAGTTGTAACCCTATGATCTTCAATTTGATGATATGTATACCATGAATATCTTCAACTGCAGGTCACTTTTAGCAATTGACGTATTATCCTACCTGTCAACTTGGCACCCTCTGTTATCTATACTTTCCTGCACCAGTAGTTCAGTTTGTAACCAAAATTTCTGATTATAGTTCTATCATCAACACCTTTGAACTTTTTTATGCACATTTTTTTTGTGAGATTTAACTTTTAAAGTAAGTTGGTATTTGGTTTTTTTTAAGTGTCTTAGTCGGATCATGGATGTTTCTCTACTGAATGTCGAAATTCATTATTTTCTCTTGATTTCTAAAAGAGAGAACCTTATACATTAGCTTGATTTTTAAAACAGTGACCCAACTACCATAATGAAACTTGGTGAAGGAACATATGGAGAAGCCTTCAGAGCAGGTGAAACTGTATGCAAGGTAGTCCCTATTGATGGGGACTTACTAGTCAATGGAGAAGTACAAAAGGTTTGTATATCCTATGGAAACCTATGTATGTCCCATTAGAAGCCCCTCTGAAGATTTTCATCATTAATCCATATGTTTTCTGATACAGAAAGCTGACGAAGTGCTTGAGGAAGTTTTGCTTTCCCTGACACTAAATAGTTTAAGAGAAAAAAAAGGAGCTCATGCAAAGAATTTGTGCACAGGGTTTATAGAAACAAAGGAGTATGTGATGCAAAACTCTGCGCTTGTGGTTCATTTATGTAGCAAATCTATGTCCCATCAGTTGATATTCTTGTCTTTGTAATAGTAGTAATATTACTTGGTACTTTCAGCTTCCGTGTATGCCAAGGCGACTATGATGCTGACCTTATCAGTGCATGGGAGGATTGGGATGCAAAACACGGTTCTGAAAATGATCATCCTAAGGAGTTTCCTGAGGATCAGGTTTTCATATACTATTTTAGATGTCTATTTTAGCTATTATAAATAGAATTTTATTTTTCTCTTTTGATAACAATGACTTTTTTTTCAGTGCTATATTGTGTTTGTTCTTGCTGATGGTGGCAAAGATCTTGAAAGTTTTGTTCTTTTAAATTTTGATGAGGCTCGAAGCTTATTGGCACAGGTAAATTGAAATTTTCCTTCTTAGCATTTATGAACAAATGGCTTTCAGATTTTTCCCAGGTTTCATCTTTTTTTGATGCAGGTTACTGCTGCTTTAGCTATCGCTGAAGCTGCATGCGAGTTTGAACACCGAGACTTGCACTGGTCTAATACTGCCTTCTAATTATCTCGTTAGATTTTACATGATGCAAAGTGAATCTATCGGCTTCCTTTTTTGTTTAGATTTTGGTAATAAGTATTAAATAACCAATGCAGGGGAAATATTCTTTTAAGTAGGAAAGAAACCACAACGGTGGATTTCACCCTTGAAGGAAAGAAAATGACAGTCAAGACATTTGGAGTAACAATATCAATTATTGACTTTACCCTTTCCCGAATCAACACTGGTAAGTTTCCCTGTCAAAAATTTTCAAGCTGTACTGAGCTTCAAACGGGAAATTTAGACATGCTTTGTCAAATCTGGTACTTTGTGGTTCAATTCTCTGTGTTCTCAAGGTATTTGCAATCCTTTATCACTGTTAGATGACTCGGTATATATGGAGTTATGGACAATTCTATTAGTTATTTTCTTCTTCTGATTCTACCATAACTAATCTTACAAGTTCTTTTCATATCCTTGTAACCTATGAAGCACGGACACGCATAATATGAAGTCGTGTCGTGTCGTGTCCGTGTCGGACACACGTGTCGAACACACGTATCCTATGTATTTTTTAGGATTTGCCTCGTGTCGACGTGTCGGATGACCGTGTCGGATCCGTGTCCGTGCTACATAGCTTGTAACCAGTAACCTAAATCTGACTTCATTACTTATCTCGTAAAGTTTTCTGCATAATTAATCTGTAGTGTTTGCTTTACCCCACTGGGACAGTCAGGGTCCAGTTTAGCAACATTTGTTAGAGACAAATTCAGTTTGTTGCAATCATCCAATACAGTACAGTTACGGTCATCTCTCTTTGCACTTTGAGCACTGATAGATGCCCATTTGAACAGTCAACACCGTTTTCTTGCATTTATTCTTTTCAATCCTCGTTAGTTAATCTTTTGTAGGTATCATCTTATGGTGTTGGTAATGTACTTCAAGTTCACATGTCATGTATGCTAGCACAAAGGTGACTTGGTGTTATGTTTTGGAATTGGATGGAAAGAATGGCAGGTTGGAAAATACCATTTCAATTCTATCATAAGCCAAAGCATGTACACAGGCTACATAACTTTCAGAATACTACCATCCATTCACCATGCCTCTCTTAACTACAGATCTTCCTTAGCAAAATATGACACTTTAGGAGAAATTTCCTCTTCGGCTTAATCTTAATGCTTACCCCCTTACCTTTCGCTATATCTGCATGGCCTAGAATTATGAAGAGTTGGGACAAAGATCCGTCTTCATTATTTCTTGTCTTTCTCTTGTAGTATTTTAACTTGGTCATTACTTTGGTACTTGCTTGTAAAATTTTCAGTGAACATATGTTTATTTTTAATGATCTTAACAGGGGAAGCTATACTCTTCCTTGACTTATCTGCTGACCCTTCACTGTTCGAGGGTCCTAAACGAGACAAACAGGTTTGGTGTGATTAATGCGAATTCCGTTATTGTAATTGAACTTTAAGTTCTATTCATGATCTCTTTTATACTTTGTTACAGTCAGAAACATACCGCAAAATGAAAGAAGTTACAGAAGATTGCTGGGAAGACAGGTAAAATTCATCTTTTTGTAACAGATCAGTGCTTTTACAAAATGCATAGTTTACATGCAATTACATGTTGGAAAGGTACCATTGATCGAGGAAATATTAGACTTTTCTCAAGGTTGCTTTGTCTATGTAAGTTGATAATATTCGTAATAATGGTAATAATACCTTAAAACAGCCTCTCTTGATCAACATCCACTTTGGTTGGTAATATTGAGATTAGAGACAGTATCGCGATTGTATCTTTTTAAAAAAAATTGTAATTGTAACTGAAACTAACTCTTCATCTACTATTATTTGTGAACCTGATTATGTTGTCTTTAAGCTGATCTGAGTATATACGACCATGCAGTTTTCCGAGGACAAATGTCCTATGGCTAATATATTTGGTGGACATTTTGTTGACGAAGAAATCCTTCGTAAGTTCATCTGGCTCAAATAATTCAGGCGCTTTCTTTTTAACTCTTTTAAGATGCACTAAACTGTCTGAAGTTTTGTTTTCTAGAAACGAACTACAAATGATGAAAGGGAACTCCGATCCCTTAAGAAGCGCCTCAATTTATATGACTCTGCTAAGGATTCTCTTTCCGATAGCTTCTTCTGTAGTCTACTGGATCATCATGACACGGTGTGAATAGGATATTGTCGCGGTATCAGATCCTCGTTGTCAGAACTCGACCAAAAAATGTAAGTTTTATTGTAAAATATGAGCGTTTGGTAATATATTTGAAGAGAATATTTCTCTTCTTATGTGAACAGTTCTGCGTGCACTGGTCATGTGAGCACAGCACTCATATGCTTTGAAATGCAGATGAAGTCTTATTGCTTATTTATACTATATATATGTAAATATATATGATTTTACTAGCTCATATTCGGATGACATCCATGGAGTACCTGTTTGACTGACTCATGACTACAATTTTGGGAATTATATATATATATATATATACCCTAAAAATTTTATTAAGAAAGCGGTGTTCAACCTACAATTTCAGGTATCTTATGTTTCAGAATTGAACTTGTCTTGGCTGATTCATCAATTCTCTTGAAATGTATGTCACCCTCCAACTGTATGCTTGTAAATTGTCAGAAATAGAATTAAAGAGGGCTAATTTCTGAAGACCCCTCTGTACTTGTGGGGTTTTGTGCATGCCTTTTTAATCCCACGAGACCCATTGTATTTTGGAGTGTCGTACAAAACCCCCCAAGTTGTAAACTTTTTTCCAACAGGACCCCACTGATAATTGGCAAATAAATAATAAATGTCCTTGAGAGAAAAATCTTAATCGGGAGAGGCGGTTCGCTTTGTATGTAAGAGGGGGTGTTTGGTTGCACAATTTTATAGAAAAGTTTTCTTAAAATGTCTGACAATGGTAATTCTGTAATTAAATTTTTTTTGTAGATTTACGTAAATTGTGTTTGGTTCAAAAAAATTTACAGAAATATTTTCTGTAAAGTACAAAAAAGTACCAAAATTTATAGAAATTAATTTTCTCTCAAAATGGACGGAAATCATCTAGAAATCTGTCATCACATTGACACTTTTCTATAAATTTAGGGGGTGTTTGGTTCAATTTCTACAAATTATAGGAAATTTTACTATTTTCTATAAAGTTATGAGCCATTTTATTGTTTTGAACCAAACAAGCAAAGTAAAAAAAAAATAATTGGTACTTTTTTACTTCTCAAAAGTTTTCCTATAATTTTTTAAGAAATACAAGGAAACTATATTTTGGATGGAAAACATTTCCTATAATTTGTAGAAATTGAACCAAACACCCCCTAAATGGAAAACGAAAAGTTGGGAGTTCTCCTTTTTTTCGTACGCGTCAATTACATATAGGTGGCCCGTTGTGAAAGTTCTTAACTTTAAATGGTTTTGTTAAAACACCCCAAAATTTAGAGGGGTTTATGGGATGAAAAAAGTTCAAGAGGGTTATGTGTAAAATCCCTCAAAATATTACGATTTTTTTTTATTGAAATATATCCCCTTTGAGATAAACGTCTTCAACAGTTCAACCTCTTCCTCTTGTTGGGCCCGCTCATCACATGGGCTTTTGTTGGTTGGGTGGATTATTCCGACCCCATTGAGCCAGCACATTCCGCCTGGCCTGCCCTCTTGTCAACCGCTTTTCCTTTATCCTGGTCCAAGGGCGCATCCTAGCAACTTCAGGTTACCAGGCCGGTCTTCGAGGCTTAACCCGACAACAAATCGGATCCAAAAGAACAATGATCAATAAATTAATTTCCAACAAACCTTTGATGAGTTACTTATAGATAGTAGTCTATAAAAAAAGTTAGTTATAAATAGGAAACACTTAGGATTACTTTGCGTATATTTTAAAAACCCATGTTACAATTTTATGATTTTTTATATATGACAAGCACATTCCCTCTTCTTTAGAAAATAATAACATATAATTGTTGGTGGTTAATCTTATGAGTCGTCTAATTATCCATTAATTTTCACTCATTGCTTAGTGTGAATGATTAGTTTGTGTCTTAGTTTTGTCCAAAACTAATCTGCGCCCCGTGCAAAGCAAGACCCCCCAGTTTTTTAAGCACTGCATTTTGAACTTGTCTTCTTCTAAGTTTTAATACATTTGATTTAATTATTGTATACTTAAAATTAGAAATCATATCTACTCCTCTATACTTAAAAAATTATCCAAGTTTTAATACATTTGATTTAGAAATCATATCTACTCCTTTATACTTAAAGAATAATCCAAGTGTTAATACATTTGATTTGTTTTACTATTTATGATACAACAATATTGTAGCATGAACTGTAACTTTAAGTATGGAGGAGCAGATTTGACTTACTATTTATGGTAAAGTAAATCACTGTAGCATAAATAGTAACTTCGAGTCCAGATGAGTGAGAGGACCAAATTTGATTTAATGTTTATGCTACAATATTTATTGTATCTTTTACTATAGTATAAACAATAATTCTTTGGATTCTCCTTTAAGTATAGAGGAATAGATACGATGTAATAAGACATTTATAGACATTATTATAGCTCATTTTTGTATCCATCATGATCAGTGACGTTAATTTTTTTTTAAATGTTAATTTTGGTGGGTATCGTCTTCCTAATGATAAGAAAAAATGTTTTGCATTTGTTGAAAGATTAGTGTCAAGAAAAGTCAAAATTCACAAACAAAAGTACAAACAAAAAGGAATCTAGATATAAAGATTTTTGTTTCCTTTTTTCATGTAGAGGCTACTTTATCAACAAATCTCATGCCTAATGAAGAAAGGAATAACGTGTCAAAGCAATTTTGTAGAATTACTCCTCAAGAGACAACTAAGGTTAATTTCACCACACTAGTGCTATAGCACGTGCAAATGCACGTGAGACAATATCAATAAAATTTTCAAAAAAAGAAATAATGTATATCACAATTTTGTGGATGATTTCCCAAAGAAAACATCCTGGAAGCACTTTAGATAATGTTGAGCAGTAGACTTTTCATAGTTTATCTTCAAATTATAAATTTAGTTATTTTTAAGCTAAGTATATAGAATATTTTAACTTTTGATAGCATTTGCATAAAATATAGTCAAATTTCAGTATTTTGTTTGTATCGTGTTTACTTTATCTAATAAAGTTTTTTAAAAGAAATAAGCTTATCGTTCTCTATATATATATTGGTTATGATATTTAATTAGTGAGCTTTAATTCTATGACACGTCATGCTTTGGAATATTCCAGAAAAAGAAAGGGAAAGGAAAATAATGAAACATATCTTCTTTGAAATTACAATTTAAACTTTATGTAAAATGACCAAATTGTTCTGATGTTTTTAGTGAGATGAACTTATACATGTCCTTCAAACTTTTCTTATCCTCACTAAGTTTTTAATTAGTACAAATAATCTACATGAACTTT
>NC_033798.1:4383068-4397944 GCF_001876935.1 Asparagus officinalis | reverse complement strand
GTAAAAAGGAACACATTGATATTTGAAATTGTAAAAAATTAACATGTTAGTATCTTTTAGTAGTCATCATGCAAATATTCCTGAAAAATATCATGAAAATATTTCTAGAAATATGTCCCGATAACTAATAGAAGATATTATGGTGCTAAGGATATAAAAATGTCTCTTCAATAGGGTTATTTAAGTTCCATTTACCCTTAAAAACGCAACCGGATGTTTTGAGAACCGGAGCCAGTGTAGAATCCGACCCGCTGGCTTCCTGGTTATCTTGTCCCTTAACAACGCTTCAAGTTAAACAGCTCCAGCAAAGTGAGAACTCCCGCAGAAATCAAAGTGGTTTAAGAATCAAATAAAGTTTAAAAATTAGATCGGAGGTAGCCATTCCGCCCTCGGCTCTCTTTTTCCCTCTCCACCAATAATCCCCACGGTTTTGTATCCCAAACCCTAGAATCCCCCAAATTCAAAATCCTCCAAAATCTCTCGTATTCTCGGTTACTAGTTTCCTGATGGTTTGAAACTCGAGGTGAAATGGCGAGCGACTTTCCGATGAGCGCTGAACTGGAACAGATCGCCGGCGAGATCGCCGACATATTCCGAGCGCTTTCGTGAGATTTCTGCGCCTCTTTTGTTTGATTTTTTTTATTTCCAAAATTTCAAATTTTAAGGGTTTAGAGCGATTTGTATTACACATATGATGCGTAAAGATGAAAATTTGTATCTTTTTGATGAATGTTTCGAAGAATTATTATTGAAACCTTCAGTGAGTTTGATGAAGTCAGTGGTTAAATGAATCATTTTTTTTCAAAATGTTGATAATAGTGTATTGTAGTGGGTTTTAGTCACACATTGCTTGGGAGAACAAACATCACACTCCTCTACTTGTATAAATATATGTGCACACTCAATATTTAACTCAAGGGAAATTTACCCAAGATTCTCTCTCTCTTACTTTAACATGGTATCAGAGCTAGGGCTATTTCCCTTGCAATAAAAATTTTAACGCTTCTGTGTTTTTTTACCAAATCTTGACTTTATTGCTTTGCAGCCGTTTAATATTTTTTTTTTGGCGTTCATCTGCCAGATATTTTGGCATTGCCGCTTTGCGGCCTCTTAACGCGTTTCGCGTTCTCGTTTAACCTTCGGGTTCTATTTTAAACCTTCGGGTTTCATTCTAACCTTCGGGTTCTATTTTAACGGCATTACCGTTTCAAGATTGTCTCTCGGTCTCAAATTAACGGTATCGTCGTTTCAAGCCGTCTCTCGGCCTCAAACGAAAGGCATTGTCGTTTCGCAGTCAGTAACGGCATCTCGACGTCTTAATGTCTCAACATTGCTGTTATGGCTCCTTCAGAGAAGATTCTCAAACCATCTTTGCCCCTCAATGATCAAAGTGATTGGGCAGGGTGGTCCACCATTGTCACCAATGCCTTGCGTGACGCTGGTTTGCTTGATCATCTCACCAGTACGAGACCAGTTCCACCGTCCATCAGCACTATTGCTTCATCTAGTACTATTGTCTCTGACAGTGGTGATGTTGATCTTCAGACTGCTCGTGCTCTCTATGTCAAGAAGAGTTCAGAGTGGCAATTACAGGAATTTCGTGTCATGGATTATCTCACTCGCTGTGTTGGCTCTGGTCTCACTGTCGAGATTGGCTCACTTTCCTCTGCTCGGGCCATGTGGACTCGTCTCACTGAGCGTTTCACTGAGTGCTCGGGTGCACGGGAGGCATATCTTCTGTAACGCATTGCTCTACAATGCAAAGATAGTTCATCTCTGCAGTCCCATTTTGGACAAATACAAGTTTTTTAGACAGAGTTACGCTCTATACTTCCTGGACGTAATTCCACATATGAAGACTGACTAGCCTGGTACGAAAGGCATGAGATGCATCAACTATTTCAGTCACTTCCTGAATATTCAACTATGGCTGATCAACTACTTCATCGGTCTCAATTTTCGACTTTGGCCTCAGTTATGGGAGCTCTCACTGCTTATGAGACTCGGCAATAGATAGCACGACTCAATTTGTCAACAAACACTCCTACCTCTTCACTCGAGACTGTTTTGTCTGTACATGTCACTGCTCCTGTTATGAATCATACTTCTCCACATGCTCCCTCTCCACAGCTCGATCTAAGTTCTCTTACAAATATTACAAGAAGGAAGGACACCGCATTGAGACATGCTTCAAGCTTCATCCTGAGTTACATTCCTCATGTACTGGTCGTGGTCGGCGACCCCCTCAGTCTCAACCCTCTCGTACACCAGGATTGTTGGCCAATGCTATACCTTCTACTACTTCAGACTACAATTCAAGCTATCGAAAGTCTTCGTCGTCAACTTGATGCTTTTCAACATATCACCTCTACATCCGCTGCACAACTCTCTGTTATGCATTTTGCTGGTTCTTCAGCTAATCCTTCGGTCTCTGGTATGAATGATCTCTGGATTTTTGACTCTGGTTGTTCCTTTCATATGACTTGTAATGCCTCACTTTTATCCTCTGTCTTTACTTCATCCTCTCTTCCTCCTATCTACACAGCTGCTGGACAACCATTGTCCATTACTCAGTATGGCTTTATTACCCCCACAAAATAATCCATCTGATCATCTAACACTTGGTCCCGTCTATGTGGCTCCTCAGTTGTGCTTGAATTTAATTTCTATTAGCTCTTTATGCATGGCAGGTCTGTTTGTCTTATTTTCTTCTGATACTTGTATTGTGCAGGATCCACAGATGGACAAGACGGTTGGGGCGGGTCGTAGGAGGTACAAACTGTATTTTCTGGAATATCTTCACCTTCTAGAGTCCATACGTCCACGTTCTCTTGTTGCTTCTCTTTGTTCTTCAAAACCCTCTACCTCGCTTCCTGCCAATTTATGGCATAGACGAATTGGTCATGTGTCTAATAAAAGGCTGGAGAGTCTTATTCAGTCTGGAGTACTTGGTCCTGTATCATCTAGTTCTAGTATTGAGTCATGCACTGGTTACAAATTGGCTAAATTCACTGCTTTATCATTTAAAATGAGTACGTCCGTATCCACTTCCTTATTTGATTTAGTACATTCTGATATTTGGGGGCCAGCTCATTTGCCTTCTTCATCTGGCTACTTATATTATGTTAGCTTTATCGACGATTTCTATCGTTTTACATGGGTTTACCTACTTAAGAATTGCTCTGACGTACTTACTGCTTATCAAGCCTTCACTGCTATGATTTTCACTCAATGACAATCTCGTATTAAAGTTTTTTATTCTGATTGTGCCAAAAAGTACCTATCCTCTACCATGTGCTCTATCATGTCCTTTCGTGGGACTATCTTTCAACAGTCATGTTCCTACACTCATGAGCAAAATGGTGTTGCTGAACGCAAACATCGTTATATCCTCGATACTGCTCGATCAATGCTCATTTCTTACTCTGTTCCTCGTCGTTTCTGGGCTGAGGCTATTCTCACCGCGACTTATGCCATTAATATCACTCCATCTAGCTCTCTTTTCGGTGCTACTCCTTATAGTCGTGTTTATACTCATCCTCCCCGTTATGACCTAGTTCGCGTTTTTGGTTGTCGATGTTTTGTTCTTCTGCCATCTCATGAACGTGATAAATTGTCTCCCAGAGCTGTTTCTTGTGTTTATTTAGGAATTAGTTCAGAACATCGAGGTTATCGTTGTTATGATCCCGCAACTCGTCGAGTTCATATATCTCGTCATGTTCAGTTCGAAGAGGATTCTCCATATTATTCTGCTTCTGATGACTTTAATTTCCTCCACTCTACTGATCATGCTTCCCCGTCAACTGCATCACCCACTTCTTCACCTCAATTTTCTTTTCTAGATCTCCCTGACATCTCTTCCTCTCCCTCTGTTGACTCTTCCTCGTCCGAGTCTTCTCTTACACCATCTAATCCATATCCCGTGGACACAACTCTCACTCCAGAAAATACTGTTGATCTCCACACACCTGCGACAGCATCTCTCCCGCCTGAGGTTCCTCTTGCTCTTCGTCGAGGCAAACGCCCACATGTCATGCCTGTTCGGTATGCTTCTGTTACTTCTTATTCACCCATCTTTCATAACTTTCTTGCTGCCATTCATACTATTGTTGAGCCAAAGTACTATTGTTGAGCCAAAGTCCTTCCAAGAGGCAGTTTAAATACCAGAGTGGCGACAGACTATGGCTGAGGAATTTCAAGCCTTTCAGCAAACTCATACCTGAGATGTTGTTCCCTGTCCTCCTGGGATCTCTCTTGTTGGCAGTAAATGGGTTTATAAGGTCAAATTTCTTCCTGATGGTACCATTGAACATCGAAAAGCTCGTTTGGTAGCTCGAGGTTTTACTCAGCAACAATGTATTGATTATGAGGAGACCTTTGCTCCTGTTGCTCAGATGCCCACTGTTCGTACTCTCATTGCGGTCGTTGCTGCTCATCGTTAGCCCTTATACCAGATGGATGTCAAAAATGCTTTTCTTCATGGCTCTTTATCAGAGATCGTATATATGCAACCACCTCCAGGGTCAAATATTCCTCCGGGACATGTATGTCTCCTTCGTCGTGCGGTTTATGGTCTCAAGCAGGCACCTCGCGTTTGGTTTGAGTGTTTTCGCGATGTCGTGCTCAAAGCAGGGTTTATAGAAAGTCATCAAGATGCTTCTCTATTTGTTCGCACTACATCGCATGGTAGAGTTTTATTACTCATCTATGTAGATGATATGATCATTACAGGTGATGATATGACAGGTATACAATACGCAAAATCTCAGTTGCAACAACAGTTTCACATGAAAGATCTTGGATCTCTTCGGTATTTTCTTGGTCTAGAAATTTCTTAAGGCCCGCGAGGTGTATTACTGTCTCAACAGAAGTATCTCTCAGATATTCTAAATCAAGCTGAGCTAACTGACAATACAACTGTCGATACTCCACTCCAGCAGAATGTCAAAATTTGCTCTACTGACGGTGAGCCTCTATCTGATCCTACCCGATATCGACATCTTGTTGGTCAGTTGGTCTATTTGTGCATCTCTCGACCAGATATCTCTCATGTTGTTGGTATTGTCAGTCAATTTGTTAGTGCCCCACGTTCTGTACACTATGTTATCTTATTACGGATTCTTTGGTACCTCCGGGGTACTAGCACTCGCTTTTTTTTGTTTCCTGCTACATCTAAATTAGAGCTTTGTGCATATTCTGATACTGATTGGGTTGGTGATCCAACTACCAGAAAGTCTATCACATGTTATTGTATATTTCTTGGTGATTCCCTTATTTCCTGACGAAGTAAGAAACAAGATGTTATTGTTCTTTCCAGTACTGAGGCAGAGTATCGTGCAATGTCCACAACAGCTAAAGAGATTATTCATCTTCGTCGCCTTCTCTGTGATTTCGGCCAAGGTTGTTGATCGCGGATCGCGGCGCGTCGCGGCGAGGTACCGCTAAGGCTATTGCGCGCTATTGCGGCGAAATAGCGGCAAATAGCGCACAGTCAAATAGCGGTCAATATAAATATATGTAAATATTCTAAATAACAAGAAAAATTATATAAAAAATACCATGAAAAATAAATACCATGAAAATGAAAAATTATGTAAATGACCGAGACAAGCTAATTTACTCCATCATATTTGAGAGTTGGCTCTTCATCTTTGTCTTATGCATATGGATCTTCATCAATAGCTCCCCAGCAAGACAGGAGCACAAAATCACCAAGACAAGCTAATTTAATTAAATATAGTACAAACTCCACAATCACCAGAACAATCTAAACCCCTAAGTTTAATATCAAATAACAAAAGTATAATTCCAACAAGACAATTGTATTGTTTAATTAACCAACAATAATTATCAACTAACCAACAATAATTGCAACCTAAAACAAGACTGTTAAGGAAAAAATAAGCATAAACCTAATTTTATCTCAAAAGGGACTTTTTTTGACCGGAAGCACAAATCAACAAGAAAACACTAGAAATTTCTCAAGGCCCGCGGGGTGTATTACTGTCTCAACAGAAGTATCTCTCAGATATTCTAAATCAAGCTGAGTTAACTGATAATACAACTGTCGATACTCCACTCCAGCAGAATGTCAAACTTTGCTCTACTGACGGTGAGCCTCTATCTGATCCTACCCGATATCGACATCTTGTTGGTCAGTTGGTCTATTTGTGCATCTCTCGACCAGATATCTCTCATGCTGTTGGTATTGTCAGTCAATTTGTTAGTGCCCCACGTTCTGTACACTATGCTGTCTTATTACGGATTCTTCGGTACCTCCGGGGTACTAGCACTCGCTCACTTTTGTTTCCTGCTACATCTAAGTTAGAGCTTTGTGCATATTCTGATGCTGATTGGGCTGGTGATCCAACTACCAGAAAGTCTACCACAGGTTATTGTATATTTCTTGGTGATTCCCTTATTTCCTGGCGAAGTAAGAAACAAGATGTTATTGCTCTTTCCAGTACTGAGGCAGAGTATCGTGCAATGTCCACAACAGCTAAAGAGATTATTCATCTTCGTCGCCTTCTCAGTGATTTCGGTATTTCTGTTACGACTCCTACTCCTCTCTACTGTGATAATAAGAGTGCCATCCAGATTGCTAATAATCCAGTATTTTATGAAAGGACCAAACATATTGAGATCGACACTCATTTTGTCCGTCACCAAGTTATCAAGGACAAGACAATTCTACTTCCTCATGTTTCATACTGCTGACAAGCTTGTAGATTTCTTCATAAATGCCTTACCTGTTCATCGGTTTCAGTTTCTTGTACGCAAACTCACTTTGTTTGATCCAACATGAGTTTGAAGGGGGTTGTTGATAATAGTGTATTGTAGTGGGTTTTAGTCCCACATTGCTTGGGAGAACAAACCTCACACTCCTCTACTTGTATAAATATATGTGCACACTCAATATTCAACTCAAGGGAAATTTACCCAAGATTCTCTCTCTTACTTTAACACAAAACAAACAAATTCATCTTAATTTTTAGGTATGGATGAATCAATAATTCTGCTCCTTCCGACTTTAATTGTATTTATATTAGTAACTAGATTGTATATATTAACATCACTTTTTTTTTGCTACCTTGAAATCAAGTTCATTTTTGGATCAGTCTTGACCGTACATGCAGACCTTAGCTCAAATGATTCTCCTTCACATTCATTAGGCTGCTCACACAACTGTGCACTGACGACCTTGTATTTGATTCTATTCATCCATCTGAATGTTATTGGTTCAGCCATGTGCAGAGTCTGTTGGAAGTCATAGATAAAAGGACCAACTTTAGATGTTGACAAGATTAGTATTGTTGATTGCTAGAAGTGTAAAGCAGAAACAAAAACCTTTCGTGCAAATTTTTTTGGTTGATTAACTTAAATCCAGTGTTCAGACATACTATATAGTTCTAATTCGGACACATCCAGTTACCGGACATTCTATCTTTTAGTTTCCTGAATTCCAACAAATAAAGCAAGCAGATGTCAAATTTTTCCTCTAACTTCATGGATATCCTAAGCAAATGCCCTAGAAACACTTCTGGGCTTCCCAATCCCCACAATATCATTCTTAATATTGTCATTGTTATATATGGTAGCCATAGGGAAGAGTCATGTACTGTTTTAGAGGAATTACTGATAAACATAGTTAAACGACTAAGTACGTACTTGAAACATTTAATTGATTGGCCTGTAATTGATTGGCCTCCTGTCCACTATGACATGTTTCTATTGTTAATGATTCATGTGCGAGCTCATGTTTTATTTAATCTTTTATTTGCTTGTGTATCAACTACTTCTTGAGAAATTTTGAATGTTATTGGAGTCATTTCCATGACTGGTAAAATGACAGGTGTACAGTGACAAATATTTCCTGCCTAGCTGGTCAGCAGGTTAAATTTATTTTTCGTGTAGAAGTCAACTTTTATACATGAAAAAAATTTGATGGTGAGCTTTTGAGTGATATGAATAAGTGGCTTAAGGACAGGTTATTGAGATATGGACTACAGGAGTTAATAGGGATGTATGAAATTTAACTTCAATTGCGTTAAGCATCTTTTCAAATAAATAGCTTTTCTTATGCATTATTAGTTTTCATGTTTTGCATGTCTGCTTATCTTGGAATTTACTCTTATCTGTGCCATACTGCAATGGCTGTGGTCAAATTTATGCTTCTATTCATGCTTGTTTTCCTTTCCCTAAAAATATTACATGATTAGAAAATGAGTAAATCACTTATTAGCACGACATATCGCTGATTATTCTGTCTTTCTCACCCGGTGTTGGATGTTTTTATAAAAAAATAATTTTGCTTGTTGGCCACAATTAATTTGCTTATTATCCATAAGCATGGTGTTACATATGTTGTGCAGTGTCATCCTATTCTGACATCACATAATGTTAATATGTATTTTGTTATTTTTGTCAGAAATGGATTTCAGAAATTGGATAAGATCAAAGATCCTAATAGACAGACTAAGCAGCTCGAGGAACTCACTGGCAAAATGAGGGAGTGTAAGAGGTGAGTCACATTTATATTTTTTTTCGTTCTAATTGTATGTAATAGGACTGCTATAGCTACATCGTCTCCAACCAACATTGGTTGCAGATTTTTCTTGTTATCCTAGGATGATACTAGTACCTGACTATTTTTGCCCCTTAAATTTCTTTACTTATTATCTATTACTTATAAAGTTCCTGATTCTTACAGTAGAAACCCATTGGCCATGTCATGTAGATGGAACACTTACCTGCTGTCTCTTTTACACAGGTTGATCAAAGAGTTTGATCGGCAAGTTAAAGACGAGGAGAGTCGAAATCCTCAAGAGATCAATAAGCAGCTCAATGAGAAGAAGCAGTCAATGGTTTGTTCTTTCTGTCTGTCTATTTGCATCTATTTGTAGTATCACTGTTCCTATTTTACATTTTTCACTTTTGTTGCTGCAGATCAAAGAGCTGAACTCATATGTAGCCTTGAGGAAAACGTAAGTTTTGTCATTGAAAGAGCACAGTTCCTCTGTTAGACTGTGATCTTTTTTCAATTAAAAAATGAGTTCATCTATTTTAGACTGTGATCTTTTTTTTATTAAAAGGAGTTCATCTATTTAATTCTGGGACTTACCTTATACAATTCCACAACCTCAAATTTGCCTATAGAAATATCCAGACATTTATGTCTGAATACTCTGTGAAACATAGTGAGCTATGCACCCAAACTAAAGAAAACCTTGGTTTTATGGAGGCCTGTGGAGTTTTTCACACATGTATTTCTTATTCTGAGATCAATGTCGATCTTTTTTTATTTGGTACATGTTTGTGAAACGTTTATTGGAAATTTTAGTTATTTACGCGACAATTTTTTTTTTAATTTTTTGAGAAGAATAAAAGTAGCTTTTCGATTTTTTGTATGTGGTAGCAGGCAATACATTTCGAACTGACAATTTATTTTCAGACTGATGAGAATTAATATCATTTATAACATGATTCATGATCTTTGGGGGGAATATTAAAGGTAGCAAATCAATTAATTTCTTTACAGATCCATTGGAAATGAAAAGGTTCATTAAAAGTCGGTACCTTTCGCACACATTCTCTTATCTAGCATTTTTAAAAATATTTTTAACTAATCATTATGCATTGATTTGGAGCTTACATTGAAGTTTCACTTTTATATTGCAGTAGCTGCCTTTGCCTTATTTAAAAAAAGTCACGTTAGAATCTTTCTTGATCTTCCTTGATGCCAAATAGCTGACAGTAGTAATCTTTTGATTTGCAGCTATACCAGCAGTCTTGGTAATAAAAGAGTAGAGCTCTTCGATATGGGTGTTGGAAGTAGTGACCCTGCACCAGAGGACAATGTACAAATGGCGTCAGGTGATACTCTTTATGCTTCTTACACATCAACAACAATAAAACTTATTTATGTATGTCAGCTACTGTTTCCTTATTTGTATATTTTTATTAAGGTTGTAAGGTCAGAACTCATCAAGGATTATATCGAAAGATTGTTAGGAATTAAAACTTGCAATAATTGGAAGGTAATCAATTGAATGTTTTGATATGCAACATCAAGCAGATGTGGATTTACTAAGGGTGTAAAACAAGGGTCACCTGAAGAAAAGGGCTTGGAATTAAATAAAACTTGGGTTGGTATCGTGGAAGTTGGAAAGACTGGGAACATTTACATCTTTGAAACTTCCATTGGTCTTTGAGGAGACAAAAGGTTAAGGAGGCTCGTGTAATCAAGTTGAGATGATGAAGGCCTATTTATACTTTTTCAACATGCAGTATGACGGTTTTCCCATGTAGTTCATGTAATTATTTTTGGTGAATTAATTCTAGTATTTAAAGTGAAGTCCTGCCGATATTATTAGATTGATTATAACATGTTGGTTCATCTCTCTTTTTTGAGAGCTAGAAGAGTTGATAAATAAATATAAAATGTATTGATGCATAGACGTAACTTAGAAATCAAGCAATCATCTGGTCTCAGGGAAATAAATGATTAAATTCTTAATCCCAAAGATAAAATGGCATTACGGAAACATGAAATGGGTTATAGGTCAATACCAGCTGTTCAAGCTTCATGTACTGATTGCATGGTTGTGTATGATTGGATACTTTGTTTTCTTCTGCTGATCATCGACCAATCTTATTTACAGGACCTGTTCATGTAAAAGCTTTGATGTGCCACTATGAAATAAATAACTATTTGAAGCTTCGAAATATGGGAACAGGAGGATATGCGAAAACTCCAAGTGGGACTATGAATATTTTTTTCTAAGGCCTTCTACTCAAGCCAATTGTCACAATGTTGCACCATTCGTACCCTGCAATTACCTGAACTATTAAATAATTGCATTATAATATAGGTTTTTCTTCGAACTTTAATCTGGAAAACTTCTAAAACACTGGTCAATAGTTGCTCGCAAGCATGCCTATATGCCATTATTGATAACAGACATTGAGACGATATTTAGATAGATGATATCAGTAACAAAGAATTAGTTTGAAAAATCAGATGAAGTTGACTCGGAAATGTTTTTCCATGTTGAAGGTAAATCTCATGTATGCATCACGAACTCGAGGGAGATGCTGGAATGAGGTGGGTGTGAGAGGCAGATAGCAATGCAAGAAATTGTAGCGATCAAATGTTAATTGGCTAAATTACCAAAATTGGTATTTAAAGTAGACTCTCTTTGGCAATAATGTATTTAAAGAACCTCCGACGACAT
Organism: Asparagus officinalis; assembly: GCF_001876935.1. Classification (NCBI taxonomy): domain Eukaryota; kingdom Viridiplantae; phylum Streptophyta; class Magnoliopsida; order Asparagales; family Asparagaceae; genus Asparagus; species Asparagus officinalis. The sequence continues at coordinate 4,386,710 of NC_033798.1, read as the reverse complement.
TATCGTATTTTATTAAGGCCCTGCTTACCAATAAGACCTTTTTCTTGAAATTCTGGCAGGAAAATTTCTTCTAACTCCCTAACGTCTCAAAATTATTAAATTCACACCCAAGGTTATTCTTTTTTCATCTTTTTCTCCATCTCTTTCATTTAACTATTTTTAGAAGAACAAACCTATTGTTCAACAAATTTTTGACAGCAACATTAGTTACAAACCCGTTGCCGGAGCAGTTCAGCCTCCTCAGCTTGACCCCATATTAGCAGTAGGCAACGTCGCCCGTGTCGATCACATGAGGGAGCCTGATTCCCTTGGCCTTGAGCTCCTTCTCTAGCTGTCTGATTCCCTTGGTTAGTGCGCCGGATGGATGTGAAGAGTGAGGAGGGGAGGAGGGGACGGAGGGGAGGGAGCAGAGGGAAGGAGAGGGGAGGGCAGGATTGAGCGAGCGAGTGATGGCGGATTTGCTCGGGGTATAGGCGGGGATCATGGTGGGGATGGGAGTGGCGGAGGAGGAGGGGAGGGCGGGGAGAGGGATGGAGTTGGAGGGGGAGGCGGAGGAGGTGAGGAGAGGGGAAGGGGAGAGGAGGAGGAAGAGGAGGAGAGGGAGGGGATGTGTTTTTTTTGATAAATTTGGGTATAGATTTAATAATTTTGGGAGGTAAGGGGGTGAAAACAAATTTTCCTGTTGGAATTTTAAGAAATAGTGTCTTATCGGTAAATAGAGTCGCAATAAAATAGTGTAATGTCATCGGAGGCTTTTTAAATACCTTATTGGCCAATAGGTTCTAATTTAATTACCAATTTGGTAATTTAGCCATTTTTAATTAGCTCTACTTCCAAAGTGTTATTAGCTAAAGTAATCTGCTTAGCTTGTGATTAGTATAGATGTTATTAAAAAAAAGATTAAACATGACTTTTTATTGACATGGAAAAAGAGCATAGGTGAACATCTTGAAATTAGCACTGCTTAGTGTGTACTTAGGACTTGGGCATTACATTTAGTTACATCATTAAAAAAACATCTTTGATGTTGTGCCCTGTGCAGGAGCTTGTCATAGATGTAGATGTCTTGGTGATATCCTGTCAATCAAATTCTCATCTGTGTTCACTTTATTTTAGGTAAAGTTTACCATATAATGTACTGTATGGAGGCGGTGGATAAGTTGGTCGTAGAAACTTTGAGAGGGTGCCTTTGGGTATTGAGAATCCCAATTATTTTATGGTTATCATCATTACCGGGCTTTCATAAAGGATGATAATCTTGTGAATATATATAGAGTTTTGCAGGCATGTGATTGGCATCATAGAATCACATTTGATGCGTATCTGGTGAAACATAAAAGTTTAAGATGATGGACGAGGCCATTCAGGTAAAAATTGCTCAGCTGGATCATTTACTGCAGAATTGCAGAATTATGCTTGACATCATACTCTCACGTAGAGGAACTCCACATTTAGAATTTAAATTTGTGAGGCTGCACTCAGTCTGATAGAGAATCATGCCCTTGAATTGACAAGAATGCTTTGAGGGGACCATCTGACCTGGTGATATGAATGAATGGAAAAGGGATCTTTTTCCTTGAACATGAGCAAAGAACTGTGTATCATGGCTATGTTCACTGTTCACCAGAGAAACTTTGTACTTGGTTCATCAAAGGAAAGGGTTTCAAGACGATCCTCTTTTTCTCAAATTTCTAATATTCTGCTTCACATTTAGTAAGTGTAATTAAGATGCAATATCATGCATTTTCATGCTGTCACTAATCTGCCTTGTGTTCTTTAAAATTAAAATAATTTGGTGTTCCTACTTCCCTTGATTAATGTAATACATTTTTTCCTTCAAATTTCCATTCACTAGTCCATGGAATTGTTATGAACATTGCTGTACGTTGGAGAATAAAAATGCTTCGGTGATCATAAAGAGTGTTATCATCTCCGTGTTTTTTTTAAAGTTTTGAGCTCTTTTTGTGAAGTGATCCCTATTGACAAGCTGAAGGGGTATTTAACAACTTAAGAAATTGATTTTGGATTTTTCCTTGGGTGCATGTTAAATACTGTTCTCCTACAGCAATGTCTAATCAAGAACTTGTAAATGCTGGAATGAAGACAATGGATGAGACTGACCAAGCTATCGCGCGTTCAAAAATGGTGTACTGCTAACCTCGTATAATTTCATTATGCAATCCCCTTCCTTTGTTCTAACATGAACGAATTGTTAGGTCGTTGAGCAAACTGTTGAAGTAGGAACTCAAACTACTGCAACACTGAAGGGCCAAGTAAGTGGAAACTATCATATCTGATTTACTATCTGGAGATGTAGAACTCTCCTTAACCCATGTTACTTTGCTGGAAAACTTCAGTCCTTGTATTATGAACTTGTGGTCAAAAGTTTACTTCATTAGTTCATCCTGCCCTGGCTAAGGGCCTTTCTTTAACAAATGGAACCCTGAATGTACTTGGTTGGGTTGAATTAGGCTTTGGCTTGTAGTTTTTAGAAGTTTGTTCTTTATTGTTTCAAAGGTGCTATTAACTTATAAGAAACTGCTGAGAATTTGAGGGTTCAGCCATGCTTCTAGGTTTTAGTAGCCTCTGACAATCATATGAAATGCACTGATTGGAGTATAAGTTGAACTAGATAAATTTTAGCCCTTTGCTTGGTTAACTTAGTTCAATGTCACTGAAGCCTTGTTGATGATGGAGTGTCAAGGAAGTCTCTGTCTTTGCTTATTTTATTTCTAAACCTTCTAATCTTTAAACAAATGCAGACTGACCAAATGGGCCGCATTGTTAATGATCTGGATACAGTTCATTTTTCTATCAAAAAGGCCACCCAGCTTGTAAGGGAGATAGGAAGGCAGGTTGGTGAACCCTCAGCTTTTCTCCTGCAGTAATTCATCTTAGTTCTCTTGTCCAAATAAACTTTGCCGTGATAAGCCAAATTGCTTGTTTTCAGGTGGCATGTGATAAATTCATCATGTTCTTCTTGTTCATAATAGTTTGTGGTGTTATTGCAATCATTGTCGTGAAGGTCTGCTCTTGCTTCCTTGTGCACACACGCATACGTGCACACACATGCGCTTGTCCATCTATTCAAAGTTGAACTAGAGTTACTATCAGTAGTATTTAACATATCCATACTATTAATCCAAATTTAAGAAATCATCTTAAAATTTTGCACTAATAGATATGATCTGCTAAACATAGACTAGGAAAGAAAGAAAATTGGTTTCCATGTGATTTACCCATACATCAAACATCCTGAATATTGATCGCCTCAGAATTTAAAATCAATTTAACTTTTCATAACTTGATGCATGGTGAATCATTTCGAAACCATTTGATTCTTTTTTATTTCTAATATTATTTTGTTCAGCAAATCATATTTATCAATTTGGATTTTTAACACGCAAGTTGAATCCTTGTATTTGGGTTTTATAGTAGCGTTAACTCATCCATTTACGAATTCTGCTCTTACCACATTTCTATAACTTTAGATTGTACACCCAAATAACAAGAACATTAGAGATATACCCGGGTTGGCACCCCCAGCCCCAACATCAAGAAGGTTGCTGATTGCAGACGTGCCGAGAAGTTTCCAGTAGCATGTTCTCATCTGCGAAGATGTTGTATGTATCGTCCGTGCTT
>NC_033798.1:4378989-4383058 GCF_001876935.1 Asparagus officinalis | reverse complement strand
GTTCATGCTTCTCTTTTTCTTCGTCTTTTGGTTATGCGGCTGCTTTGACATGCTGCGTCATGTTATGGAGGTTGTGATCCTTCTCGTTGGATTTCTATTTGATCTGTACATGTAACAGAGGTATTGATGCTATTTTGCATACACTGTCCATGTGAAGGGTCTGAGTTCATATAAGTAAGTTATTTGTTCCTTCTAATTAAATAGTTGGGTCTTCAACTTCTAGTTTATTATGGCTACGGCAAGAACATATCCGCAATATTGGTGTCAAAGTGTTATAGTTATTTTTGTTTATTATTATTATTGTTGTTGTTGTTTGGGTTTGTGTAATAGAGAATGGAAATTAAACCTTACCAGATAATTGATTGATACTAGTTGCTTGATCTAGTAATCGCTAGTTTTATAAGGCTACTGCATTCTGTTTTGTTAATTTTCAACCAACGTTCGTACAAATTAACTGGGGGTCAATTTGATATTGCGGGAGCTTATAATAAGTTGCTTATATAATCAGCTTATAAGAGCAATTTATATAAGCTGTCTTAGGTAGCTGTTTGGTAATTATATATCATGAGCTACTTTGAAAAGCAATAAAGTGTTATTATAAGTGAAAATACTAAAATAGGTATATCTTTAGCTATCAAAATATACAAGCTATGTTAAGTATGGATACGGTAGTAATGTCAAAAGCTAAAGGGTATGTAGGGAATTATAACAATAAAAAGTTAAAAACATGCTTCTAAAGCACCTCCCTAAAAACTTAAAAGCCTTTATCTATTCAAAGAGAGGATGATACGGCTCCTGACTTTACAGTAAATTTTGCTGAGACAAAAGATAAGACTTTTCTCTTGGTGGAGGAGATGAGGGGGCTTGTAGAGATTGCATTAGATGATATTTGAGGTATCTTGTATTAAAAAACAACAGAGAAATCAACAAACGTGCAAGGGTGTCACTAGGGGCACACCCCCAACCACACCTTCAACCACACCTCTTCTCTTATTTGCTACAGTGCACCGGCTCTCACATGTGATTTAAAAATTTTAAAATCACATGTGGGGCCCGGTACACTGTAGCAAATGAGAGAGAGGGTGTGGTTGGAGGTGTGGTTAGGGGTGTGCCCCTATCATTTTCCAACGTGTAAACTTAAAGCCTCAATAGTATAATCCTAATACCCCACCATCTCTAATTAATTCACCACTTAGCAACATTCTATCTTTTATTCTGTACTATATGTGATGATCTCAAGGATTACATATAGTACTCAAATGGAACAGGGGTCAATTGCCACCACGGGCGAATCTTCTTTTTTTCCTATTTTTCTTCCACATGTTGAGTTGAACTATGCATCTACGTCCTTATCAATCCAATGTGTCAAAATCTAACGCGAGGAAAATGATAATCTAAGTTTCTAGTTATCCAAAATTCGTGGAAAACTTAGAGAAAAACTTTTTCATAATATTTTTTTTTGGGTGAAACCATAAAAAATGTTAATGTGTCAGATTATTATTGATTGACGTGACCCACATTTTAGGACGCACATTCCATAACTTTTGTCGAGGCAATTAGAGAAAACCTTTTTCGACGTTTTCATCACCTCCTTACTTGTTCTTTCATTTTTAGGAAAACAATCAAACAGGTCCTAACTTATTATAGAAATAAACGTGTAGGTTCCGTCTTCGTGAATTATGATCGGTCCTATTTGTCAGTTTCTAATAATCAAATTGACAATAATGTTAGTATGTTATTTATAATACCCTCTTTAATTTGTGATTAACCTACTAAAGTTTTTTACGTGGTTGTGGTCCCTTGAAGAGGATCGAGTGGCTAGCGACGTGGACACTAGAGTAAGAGATTCCAAGTTTTTGTTTTCTTCCCAAAAAAGAAACAGGAGAGAGAAGCGTATGAGTAAAAGATAATTTTGATTAGTACGTGACATAAACATCATGTTTGCTATATCCACTCCCAAACAGTAATTTTGGGAGTTGGATTGTCGAAAATACCCTTTTGATGTTGAGGGTGTTTCTGGAATGGACTTGTCCTGTTTTGGTTTGGGAGAAGGGCAATTTAGTCCTCACACACCCCCAAAGTTACTGTTTAGGAGTGTGAATAGTTGGACCCCATAAACATGTGCTGAGTAAAAATGTTCTCGTAATTAAACCTCCCGGTTACTCGAGTTTATTAGGACATGATTTTATTATTATGACTTTTTTTTTGCAAGTCAAGAATATTATCCAATTATCTATTATTATGACTATTCTTCTTCTTCTTCTTCTTTCTTTTTTTTTTCTTTTTTGGGTTTTAATTTGTGGGATCATGACGAGTCAATCTCCCACGGGTCAGAATGAAATTTTTAAACAGCATTCTAATCAACATTTAATGCTACAATATCAACGTCATATTTCCGACGTGAGAGGGCGACAGTTACAAGCTGTCGAATGGTGTTTTGGGCATTTCGTGAGGGGTTTAAACGACATTTCGTCTGGGGATTCGTTTTTGGTGCTGGAAGAAAACCGCGGCAAATTTTTGGAGCAAAGCACCCGTTGAAAAAGTCTTGTAAGAAAAGTACATTTTCTTTGGTTTTGAGGGCTGGAAGCATTTTTCCCAATTTTTAAACACGCAAAGGATAGTGAAAGAATCCACAATCAGGCCAATCTCCTGGCTACAATTTCTCGCTCAAGGGAGCGCCTCACAAGTCGCAATCCAAATTCCCCCAAACTCCCTCTGGATATTATTATTAGCCAACAAATTCACAAGCCGCGCCGTCGTCGCTCCACTTTTTATCCTCTTTCTCAACGCGGGCCCCACTTCACGGGCCCAACCTCAGCCCAAGCATGACGACGAGTGTTTTTTTTAAAATAGAGTTTTTATAGATCGAGCGATAAAATTTAGCCAGAATCTATATGCTTAAAGACCCCATAAAGCATAGTGAAAAAAAAAAGATATTAGAATACAAATTTAAATAGCAGGAATTTTCAAAACAATCTCGTTTACACTTTTAATCCTAAAAAAAAGACTCGTTTTCAACTTAATTTCAGAAACCGACCTGGTTTCAACCTTAGCGCTGAAACCAGGTCGGTTTCTGGAAAAAAAAAAATCCGAAACTTCACGGGAGTTTAACTCCCGTGAAGTTTAGTAAAACTTACTAAACTTCACCTCCCGTGAAGTTTCGGAATTTTTTTTTCCAGAAACCGACCTGGTTTCAGCGCTAAGACTGAAACTAGATCAGTTTCTAAAAATAAGTTAAAAACGGGTCTTTTTTGAGATTAAAAGTCCAAAAGAGGACTGTTTTAAAAATTTGTCCAACTTAAATAACAAGCGCTGCTAAAAACAAATGAGAGGTATATTAAGCACGGATCCGAGAAATCTTGCTCCGTTACGTTACCACGAAAGCCACGCTCATCTTTCGCCTCGAAGTACGCGACCACCGTTTTCGGAAGGAACCGTCGTACAGCTGTCAGTTTGCTCTGATCAGGTGGGCCCCGCCTTCGGCGACGCGCGAGGGATTTTACTTACACGTGTCAGCGGCGCAAGGGCGCTGTGCGGAGCTTGCACCGGTTCTTACGTCCATCGTGTGGCATCGCTTATTTAATCGTGTGGCTATTTATCATTGTGTTTATCACTCAATTGGGAATTTATGCTTTATAGTTTAACTGTTCCGATGGCTGATCATGTAATTAAATTATTTTGTTGACTTTAATAAAAACAAGTCTTGTTCGACATAACCCATTTTATCTCTTTGTGTAATTTCTTAATCATTTAAGGAAATGAAAATTTGTGGCATGTCGAGCAACTTGTATCGGTTAGTTATAACGCATTTGATATTTTCTTCTTAAAATTATTAACATTTGACATATTGAGTAAGTTGTATTGCTTCAAAAGGAATGATATATACAATTTAAATAGACGGTAAACGTTAGAAGTGACTAGCAGTCCTATTAGGATTTAATTACATGACCTGTCATCCAAAGCAATTAAAACATGGGTATGAACGTCCATTGCTAGATAAATACAACCACCAATGATCCAATGAGCCCTCGCTAAATACTTATATGCACTAAATTTGAGAGAGGAGATG
>NC_033798.1:4262243-4378979 GCF_001876935.1 Asparagus officinalis | reverse complement strand
ATTTTGAAAAAGATAAATTTTTTTTGTAAACGAGCAAAATTGACCTGCACGTTGCCGCGACATTAATGAAAAAATCTCAGAATTCATTTTCAACAAATTGCAAATTATTCTAGAATGCATACATCAAATTGTCCAAAGATACAACAACAACAACAACAACAAGGGGAAATAAATATCTAACAAGGAAGTAACTAACCTGAGTAGAATGAAAGAATAAGAGAAGGAATTACCTTTAGGAGCTAGAAAATAATCTATCAAAGACCAAGGTATTTTATCCATTTCTAGTGTGAAGTTTGAGATAAGAAGAAGACGAACTTAGAGGTTCGGTGAGGTGTGAGGAGAGGTGTTTGTACTGAGAAAGACACGTGGTTTCTATCGTTCACATCCACTTAAATAATCAAGCTACCGTCTTTCAACTTTCAAATTTCGTGGGCCAAAATTTCAACTTTCAAATTTTGGTGGGCCCACGTCCCCGATATGTAAATGTCATAGCTATAGTTTGCTTATTATTTTAGATAGCAAGGCTACATGTGAACTTTTTGATACGGGTGTATCTTCTTCTCTACTTCGGAAGCTTAGCGATCCTCATGGGAGCTTGAGGATAGACGATTCTCATGGTATCTTGAGAATATAAGCGTGGATGAAGCCGTTGGTGGCGGCGAAAGAAATCAGAAGCAAGAAATCAGGAAAACAGAAGTTCAGGTTCTTGCCGATCGATCAGACTGTAGGCAATAAAAATTACATTTAATCCCTATCAGAAAAGTTCAGAACAAGACTGCTAAAACCTCACCCGAAAGATCAAAAAGGGGGAAAACGTTGATATCTCTCAAACCGTAAGAAATTTAGCGAAATGGAGGCGGCAAACCCCCTTCAGAGGTTTGGTTGGTCCTGTCTCGTCGAGATAGGCGATTTTTATATATAATTCGTCCAATTCAGAGTTACGGTTTGAAAGTTACGACCTGTTCTTCGTAGCATGTTCTGGAGCCCGCCTGAAGAGCAACCCCGCCTGCAAAGGAGTTTAGCTCGTCTGAAGGCTTTCAAGCTTTAAGCTCGCCTGAATGAGGCTGGCTCACCTGCACAGCCTCACCTACCAAGCTCACCTACATATTTGAAGCTCGCCTACACAAGGAAAGCTCGCCCTGACAGTTGGGAGCTCGCCTGCATGACCCAAGCTCACATGAACGCTTAAAGCTCGCGCCTGCATGTTTGAAGCTCGCCTGCACAAGGCAAGCTTGCCTGACAGCTGGGAGCTCGCCTGACGATCCCCTTGGGCTCTCCTAATGCTTGAAGCTCGCCTGACGATCCCCTTGGGCTCTTCTAATGCTTGAAGCTCGCCTGCATGATACAGCCTTGCCTGCACAAGCTCGCCTACACAGCCTCGCCTGTGGAGCTCGCCTGACAGCTTGAAGCTCGCCTGCATGATCCAGGCTCGCCTGAAGGTAAGCTCGTGTGACAGCTTGAAGCTCGCATGCATGATCCAGCCTCGCATGCACAAGCTCGCCTGCACAGCCTCGCCTGAAGACCAAGCTCGCCTGCACAGCCTTGCCAGCTCGCCTAGCCTGTCAGCCGCCCACTTGAAGCATGAGAGCAGTCAAATCCCTTGAATTAAGGGATTGGTTATCCTCATGACCATACCCAGCACGAGAATAGTCATTTCCCACGATTTAAGGGATTTGATCATGATTCTCCTCAGGGTCATACTCAGTATGGGAATGGTCACTTCCCATAATTTAAGGGAGTGATTATACTCTCCTTCTTCTCTATAAAAGGCATTGAGCAACCATAGAGAAAGGGTCTTAGGACCTGACCTCTTTGAGGACGAATTATAGAGAACTCAAGACCATCTTGGACTCGAGATCAGCCTTGTTCCAGGCACGTCGTCGACGGAGTCTTGGTCTTTGGAGATCAGACTTCTTATCATTCAAGAAGACCGAATTCTTGGCATCTTCGGCCTATAAGCACAGACACTTGTTTGGCCTCGGTTGATCGAACTCATCCAATCAAGTTTCTACTGTGTACTGAAGCTTCAAGCACTCGCTTGGCCTCTGTTGATCGAACTCACTCAATCAAGCTTCTACTGCGTATTGAAGCTTGGCCGTAACTTTGATCGGATCGTCCAAAGGAAGCAAACTCGGCATGAGCACTGAGGGAGACGTCCTATCACTACCAAAGACCTCACGTTAAACAAGGAGAGCATTCCCTCCGCTTCTGTTGTAACTTTGATTCATTGGTTTGTAATAAGCTATTCTTATCAATACAAATGAAGTCCCCATTTCGGGAAATCAAATTTTACACCCACAAGAACACATTGTAATACATAAGGACACTTAGAGGAGTGGTTAGTGAGAGACGGAGTCAATTCCAATAGGAGTGGCGTTGGTTGTAAATCCTAGGGAGAGGTGGTAATTCCGATCACTTGAGGAAGGTGACACGGGCTAGACCAACACTTAGAGGAGTGTGTTGTGTATTGACAATTGTGTGAGTTGTAAACGTTTTTGGTAAACTTGAAAAACCGATTGTGTAGTTGATTTTGAGTTAGCGGAGATTCTCCTCGAATGTGAGGAGCGAAGACGTAGGTCGTGGGTCGACCGAACTCCGTAATCATTTCCTTTGTGTTTATGTTTGGCATTGGCGCACTTATTCTTGCATATTTTCATATATCGCCTATTGTCTCATATTTATATTGCCCTTTGTTTAATTTTATATCATTATTTATTTCATTGTATATCGCATTGTTAGGATATATTAGTTGTAAAGTTTTAATTTGGCATTAATATCAGATTAGATTAGCAAATACTCTATTCAGCCCCTTCTAGGGTACTTTCATTCATGCTATCCACTTTCAACCCTCAAATTACTGTGCTTAGGAATAGTATAAAGAGAATTTTAATTACTATAGTTTTATACCAACATCCACCAAAAATTCATTCTATCCACTTCACCCCTCAAATTACCGTGCTTAAGAATAATATATAGAGAAATTTAGGTTATTGTAGCTGTACACTAAGATCCACTAAAAATTCATGCTATCCACTTTCAACCCTCAAATTTCTATGCTTAGGAACATCATATAGAGAAATTTTGGTTACTGTAGTTTTACACCAATATCCACTAAAAATACATGCTATCGACTTTCAACCCTCAAATTTTTGTGCTTAGGAATTGTATATAGAGAAAATTTTTACTGTAGCTCCAAAGAGTTGCAGCTAAATGTAACCGTGCCTAGGAACAATATATACAGAAATTTCATTTACTGTAGCTTAGGAACAGTGCCGAGCTGTTAACTTTAGTATATAGCTAATAAAATGTCTGTTTTTTGGTGCACACAACCCATGCATCATATGATAATAATGAGATGCTGAGGCATCAAATCGTGTAGACGGTGAAATGGTGAATCGCACGAGTGTTGAAAGCATTTTTTTTCCCCTTCCAGATTTAACCCTTTCTCCCATAAATATATATTGGCACCTGTGGCTAAATCTGGAATAAAACAAATATAAATCAGAGAGAAGTGAAAGAAAGCTGAAATACTATATTTTAAAACTTTTTTAAGTTAGTTGTTGTGCGTTTGTGAAACATTGTGCTTAAAACAATATTTGGCCTATTCCGGTGCAAGAATCCCAAGGCCAAACTGCTTTCAGAAACAACAGTACAGTATAATGGTGTGCACCAATCAAGTACTATCAAGATCTCCTCGATCTATAAGACATTTCGGTCAAGGCAACGATCTCCTCGAGCTGTTAAAACCTATCAGTTCAGGCAAAGATCTTTCAATCTGTAAATAACCTTTCGGTTCAGAGGTATGTTCCTTCGAGCACAGACTAAAGCTTGCACACTTTTAAACTCTGCAGTAGCAGCACAACAGCTTAACAGATTCAATCTGTTCAAGTTTTAAAACGCTTCAGTGTGTTTTTCTTCTCTCTCAAGAGCTGACCCAATGTGTACTATTTATAGGTCTCTAAGGTCAGCTTAAGGGTCACCCATAGTTAATTTGATTGTTACAAATCATATTAACAATTATGATTGTAACAGTAAATGACTTAATTGTTGTAACTATTACATGCAGTAACGCCTGAACGTGAGGGTCACATTTCTACGCAACGCGAGGGTCACACCCTCGCACGAACGTGAGGGTCACTTGCGAACGCAATGCTCGTCCACATGCTGCGAAGCAACCTGCGTGACAGCTGGCAACCAACGTGGCGCCAAAGAACGTCACCTAGCCCGATGCATCTGTGTGAAGTGCAAAGTGCGCCTTACAAAACGCCTCAGCCCCGATTAGCCCCGATCCCCGGCCTATTAACCCACGGTCCATGAGCCCATGTCCCACGACCCACGACCCACGACCTACTAGTACTTATGAGAGATTAATTGATTTATTTAAGACAAAACAACTCTCGGCTTGCCGTAGCAAGCCTCGAACTGAGGAACTTTTGAAACACCAAAACTTTTACTTTCCACTACGTTGGTAAGAATTTCTGAAAAATACCAGTAGTTAGTAAATATATAGTTTGAAAACTTATTTTGGAAAGCGGTTTTGACAAATAAATCCAACAAATATATATTCTAAATTATGAGAACATTTTCTGAATTTTAAAAGTGTGACTTATATGACCAAAATCGTATAATATTTTTAAGCACTGAGATATGGTTTTGAGCTGCAAACGAGTTTTATTTTATGTATAAAAGCAGACATAAGTATACACCTGATATTCAATGCTAAAATGTTAACTTAAAAGAAACGTCCCCATGATCGATAGTAAACTAAAGAGATTATTTTTAAACAACTTATAACATTTGGAATCTAGTAGCCAGTTCCATGATTTGAGGGACTAATTCAAAATATTAGGAATATAAGGGACTAGTTCGAACAAAACCAACCTTTCTTCGGGTTAGTTTCACATAATAACACACGTGAATTTTGTAGTGTTTTACACATAACCTCCCATAACGTTTGTTTATTTCATTTAACCCCATGAACTTTGGATTATCTTACAAAACTCTCCTAATTTTAACATTCTCTCACAAGACCATTACCTATAATTTGCAAATAACCAAAACATTGTTAAAGAAAAAAAATCTCCTACTTTGTCACTTGCCATTTTAGGCAACATGCCCCTTCTCTTGAAACTTATACATATTTTTTCGCTTAAAGAAGTATTATTTATTTATAAATTATATGTAAGAATGTCCTGTAAAGAAAATTCGAAGGCAAGTGTTTATAAGACGCCTCAAAAGTACACGGGATTTTTTCGAGATAAACAAACAAAGTTTATGAGGGTCACGAGAAAAATCCGCTTTAAAGCAGGGGGTTATCATGAAATTAACGCCTTTTTCTCTCCTTGGAAACAAACCACAGAGTCATCCAAAATAACCCGTCCCTCGCAAATCCTTCACATTTCAGTCCACTTATAATCCCCTCGCTCTCTTCTCTCTCTCTCTCTCTCTCATGGCGGCCAAAAAGGCATCAGAGACATTCTCAAAGGCCCTCGTCGACGAGGTCCAGCGATGGGGAGAGAAGAAGCAGACGGGGGTGAGCTTGAGGTACATGATGGAGTTCGGAGCAAAACCCACCCACAAAAACCTCCTGATTTCGTCGCAATTCCTTCACAAAGAGCTCCCCATCAGGATCGCGAGGAGAGCCATTGAGCTCGAGAGCCTCCCCTTTGGCTTGTCCCATAAGCCCGCCGTCCTAAAGGTGATTCTGATTGATTTCTGTGCTCTCGATTCAATTTTGGACATCTGGGTTTGGTTTGTTTTCTTCTTTTTTTGGTGGGTTTTCTTTAATTTTTGGGTTTTTTGGGGGAATTTAGTTTTTGGGTGTTTGATGAATTTACTTGGGGTTTTCTTTTCTTCTTATGATAATTAGTTGGTTTCTCTCAGTGGAGTCTAAATTTTAGATTTTTCTGTTTAAATTAATATATTTCCTCAAGCGGAAAGGGTCTGACCCAAATTGGGTGGGGTACTGAATTTTGCCTAGAAATGTTTATAATTTCCATTTCAAGGGTAGTCGATGGATTTACTGAGTTTGGTTAATTTTCTTGGTTTTCTCTGTGAATTTGTTTTTTGGTGTTTGTTTTTCTAGAGGTCAAGGATTACTTCAACATTAATATAATTTACTTATTTTTCTTGGTTAAGTGTTAATTTATGTATTCCGTGACAAGATCTGAGAGGTATCAGGACGTGGATTTTTGATGATTATTGTGTTTTTGGGATCTAAAAATATGGATTCTTTTGTATATTCTAGTGAAATATTTCCTCAAGTGGAAAGGGTTTGGTTGAAATTGGGTACTGGGTTTTGTCCTGGAATATTTCCATTTGAAATATCCTCTCTCTTCTCGGCGTTGCTAGTGATGCCTAGTTTGATAAGATATGTGCTTTATATTTGAACGAAGCACTTGAAAAAAGCCTCCCTGTTCTTTGTAACTTTGAAATTATATTCTGTTCTTTTTATGTCTAGGATGTTTAATTTGGTCTAGCCTTTTGCATATGACGTGATCTTGAAGCATTTGACAATGATGTAGGCGCTAAGCATTGAACCTTAGCTAAGCACTTTTCTTGTTTTGAGTTTACTTTTAGGGTAAATTACAAAAAAAGTCCCCTTATGGTTTGCCGGAAGGACATAAATTCTCCCAAGGTCTTAAAGGTGACATCTTAGCCCCTCACTTTCAGTTTCTACTCAAATAATCATCACTTACTGGATGTAGATATATAGTCATTAGGTTTATATAATAACCATATACATGTTTATATAGGTGTACATATAATTGTCATATTTGTCATATGCTAAGATCATAGTTTCTTCTCCAAGTCAATTATGTAGAAATTGAGCTGCTTTTGAAACATTATGAGGGTTTTCTGTCAAACATGCAAAGCTTGGGGGATTTTGTAATTTACTCTAGATTTTATCACTTGGAACATGAACTACAAAAATGATGTCAATTGTATGTGTGTGCTACCAGGAATATTTCGACTAATTGTTACCACGATCGTCTCTCTGTTGACTGTTGAGATGACGGAAATGATCTTTTTACCTTTTGTTGAAGACGTCCAACAAACATATTTAAACCTTTCGATGTGCATTTTCAGTTTGCGTTTCACATATCAGGTTTCTTATTAGGTTGCTGTATGTGCTCACTTTATGAGTACCAATCACACATTCTGCTTATGGTTACGGTATTCTAGTGGAAGTGATGCTATTGGGTAAATTTTGATGTCTGATATATTCAGTGACGGAGTGGACTTCACAGATTTTCGGTCAATAAGCTTTGTCATCCCTTAACTGTTTAGAACTTTAGAATTTCTGATTGTGGTGTCTTGAGTATGGACTTTGTGTAGTCGGTACTCAGGTTTAATGACAAGGCAAATCTCCTGATATCCAAATATGAAACTGATTAAGTTCTTTGAGATATTACTGAACTTGCAAGATATTTTCTGAATTTGAACATCCACAAGTCCACCAGAAAATTCAAAAATAGTAAGATAATTTTAACTTTTAAGAAGTAGGATAATTGTCAATATACAAATTGGACGCACTTATTTACTAGTATAATGCACGTGGACGTACTTGTTTTATAAATATTACGTTCTTGTTAATTAAATTAATAATTATAATATACGAAAAAATTGTTTCAAAAGCCCCAAAATTCAAGTTTAACTGTGCCCCGAGCGCCCCCCGCCCCCTCCACGCCACCTTCCCAACTGTGCTCGCCTTATAATTTGGAAAAAATATGTGTCCAGCGCCCTCTCCACAAGTTCCAATGCAAATCCTCCTCAAAATTTCAATTTTAACACCGTCTCCCGCCTACACCTCCCTCCTCCTCCTCCGGTCCCACTCAGCCCCCTCCCCCCCGGCCTCCCTCCCACGCTCGGCCCTCCTCCTCTCCCACCTCACCTCCCTCCGTCAGACGGACACCCTCTCCTACACTCTCCGCCTCCTCCGCCTCCGATCCCGGTGCCTCGACCCCCCGCCCAGCTCCTCCTCCTCGCCTCCCCTCCCCCATCTCCCTCCTCCTCCTCTGGTCCCCTCAGCCCCCTCACCGACTCCCTCCCTCCTCCACCTTCCTCCTCCCCCCTGTCCGCCTCCCCTCCCCTGCCTCCCTCCCCCGTTGCACCTCCCCCTACACCTCCCTCCTCCTCCTCTGGTCCCCCTCCCCCACCTCCCTCCCCCGCTCCGTCGCCGGCGTCGTCCCGAGGAATTTCGCGTCTCATGTTAACTATTATAGTTAACATTGTTAACTATTATAGGTAACATGTTAACTATTACAATTAACACATTGAGCTCAAAATATATTTATAAAATTATAATAGTTAACATGTTATCTATAATAGTTAACATGTTACACATTGAGCTCAAAATATATTTATAAAATTATAATAGTTAACATGTTATCTATAATAGTTAACATGTTATCTATAACAGTTAACATGAGCTGGCACTATAATAGTTAACATGTTATCTATAACAGTTAACATGAGCTGGCATGAGAAAGAGAAAGGGTAAAATTGAGATTTTAGGAGTTGGCATGTCTAATCATGATGGAGGGCCCTGGACACAGTTTTTTCAAAAAAAAAGGGGTTGCAGCACATTAAAATAAATGTGAGGGGCTGTGGCACATTGAAACTTGAATTTTGGGGCCTAGAAGCAATTTTTCCTTATATATAACCTATTTTATAACTATCATTATTAGTACGAGTTATTAATTATAACCCAATATATTATTTTTAGTTATTATTGCACTATTAATTTATTATAATAATTATCTATACTTTTATCACATTGGTTTAACATTTAATTGTTTGATAATTAACAGTGGATTGAAAATTATCAAAATCGAGAAGGTAAAAGCAGCAATCAAAAGTTTTTGAGATAGCAATCCTCTTTTATATGTAGTATAGATAAAGATAGATAATAACTATTGTCTCTTGATTGATTAAGTTGTTCCTGTCAACAAATATTTCTTTTAGCAGATTAATTTTGTGTATTGTTTTCATTATATGGTAACATACAGTGCTTTCTTTATTTACTTGACATTCCATTTTTATTTTGAATTTATAAGAGCAGTAGATTTTATGTTAGTAGCATCTTAAAAGAGATGTGAATTCTTCCAAATGACAATGAGTTTCTGTTTGTAAGGTCAGAGATTGGTATTTGGATTCCTTCCGTGATCTTCGATCCTTTCCAGAGATAAAGGATTCAAGCGACGAGTTAGCATTCACCCAAATGATCAAGATGATCAAAGTGAGGCATAATAACGTGGTACCCGCTATGGCTTTAGGAGTGCAGCAGCTAAAGAAGGACTTGAACCCCAAAGTCGCGACTAAAGATCTACAAGAAATTCATCAATTTCTTGATCGCTTTTACATGTCAAGGATCGGAATCCGTATGCTTATTGGTTTGTGAATATTTCTTCCCCTATGTTGTCCTTTGGGCTCTTTTTCTTCATTAATATTCTCAAATTTTTTTATAGTCCCTCTTACCATCACCCAATTGCGGATAGCCCTCTCTAGTTCTATAGTTGCTGATAGACCCCCGAGTGATTTTTTGACCCTTTTACCCTCAACATGTCTATTTGTAGAAAGAAAACAAAATTCTCTTTCTCTGAGGGTAAAAAGTCAACAAATTTCACTCAAAGAGGGTCTATCTGCAGCAATAAAGCCACAGGATGTTGATCCATAATTGTGCGGTAGTACAAGGTGTCTTTCTGCAATTAACCATTGTTTATATTTTGTTTCGCTTCTAAATCAATAGTAAAAGGCAACTTTTTGTTAAGAGGTTTATATCTGAAGACTAATTTGGTAGTTGTACTAATAAGACATTGACGTGATGGAAAATCCAGGACAGCATGTGGCTCTGCATGATCCTGATCCGGAACCTGGAGTTATAGGTCAAATAAATACTAAAATGTCTCCCATGCTCGTGGCTCGAAATGCTAGTGAAGATGCTCGCAGTATATGCTTGCGGGAGTATGGAAGTGCTCCAGAAATTAGCATATATGGAGATCCAAGTTTTACCTTCCCGTAAGTCTTTGTCCTTGATAATTGTGATCATTCTGACTGACAGAAGTCACCGATATTTGCATGTTATCATCAATTCGCCACTAAGACCTCATTCATCCCTTTTATTGTTATGGGTTAATTGTGGATGGACCCCCTATAGTATCTCCCAATTGCGGATAAACCCCATGTAGTTGTGGGTATACCCATGAGTGAAATTTTCTCTCTCTTTTACCCTCAGAGAAAGAGATAATTGATTTTTTTATAAATAGACCTCCTCTGGATAAAGGAGTCAAAATTTTCACTCAGAGGCCCATCTGCAAAAATAGACCTCCTGTGGATAAAAGTTCTTACTTTCTTACACGCAATTATGAGGTCTATTAGCTGTCCAATTAGTATCGGTACATGCTGATAGTGCTTGTTTGTATTTATGGTACTCTTTGCTGCACATATTAAAAACTAGGTTGCATATTTTCTAGAAAATGTGCTATCCATCATTTCGGCATTTGTATCCAGGGAGAAAGAGGGCCTGCTTTAGCTATACCCTTCTTCTTCATTTTGAGTTAATGACATTAATGAGCATGAATTCTGGGTATCTATATTATCTGACAATATTGCCCTTAAATGAGTTTTGACAAAGTATGATATATGCAACAAATTACATTATGTGTCTGTCTTAAAATTCTCTGTAGATAGTACATATTCATATTTTTACATCGAAGAGCGGGCTTTCAAGTTGATTCTTTTTTGCTAAAGGACGCTATGTAAACTGTTGGCTTTTCTGCATGCTACAGATGCTATTTCTTATTTTGTGAATGTGTGTATTTATATGTGTGTGTTTATCGTCTGTAACTAGTAAATGCGAATTTGATGAGCAAAGAACTGACATTTGATATTTACTCCTTCTTTTTATTTATTTTTATTTATTTTAAACAGATATGTCCCTTCACATTTGCATCTTATGGTATTTGAGTTAGTGAAGAACTCTTTACGTGCGGTTCAAGAGCGATTCATGAATTCAGATAAAGATGCTCCTCCTATTAGAATAATAGTGGCTGATGGTATAGAGGATGTTACAATAAAGGTATGCTTTGTTATAGTTTCTTCTCTTGGACTAATCAATTCACATCCTTCCTGCCAAGTTCAATACCGATGATCTAATATGTGAATTTGGTTGCACAAGTATATTCATGTCATATTCCCACCCTGACCGTTTAGAACTATGTCTTCTTCTCTCCTGTGTTGTCCTGTTGTGTCGTCAGATGGAATGCAAGTCCATGCAAGTTGAATAATGTAAATTATAAGGAAATTTGCAAATTGATTTCATTCTGAGCAAGTATTACTGTTCTCCTTTGATCTCTGAGTGTTATGTGCTTATAGCTTACATTTTCATTTTTGTTCATGTTTACAGTATTCATGCTTTTCTAGAAAAAAATTATTATTTTAATTCCCTCGATAATGTGAGAACTTATCTCCTGTTATTTTGAGTTTTTGCATGGCAAGGCCTAAGAATGAAATGTCATTTCAGAATGTAAGAAGACATAACTGTTTAGTTTTATAGGCATCCCCTGTAGCGACAGTTTAACATGCAAGATAGGGCACTTTGGAGTTGATCTTGTAGTTGTGCATTGAGTTTGTTAGTTCAAAGTTATGTTACTTGGGTATTTCTATATTGATGCCATACCTGTTCCCAGTGGCGAAGCCAGAAATTCATAGTTGTAGTGTCATGATATATATAAAAAGATGATATTATCATCTTTCCTCACATTTAATATTATTGAGAGCTTAATAAAATACAAAAGATATTTAACGAAATACAAACAATATATAGCCTATGTGTCTTCATGTTTGAAATCTTTGCATAATAGTATCATTCGACATACCACTACATACATTGTTTTCAATGTAAATTTATTTATCTTTTTTCCCCTCAAAAAAATATTGATTGTAACTCTTTGATGGGTGGTGAATAAAGCCATTTAAATTAATGGGCCTTGGGTCACTTTATCCTTAGGTTTGGGCTACTAATATTTAATGGGTCAATACTCACTACTAGTCGCTACGCAAATAATTGAGGGTGTCATTTTTGTTCACAAAGTCACCTATACTTCTTTAATGATATGATCTAGGGTGGTGTCACTTGACACCACCCTTTATACACTAGTTCCGCCCTGCCAGTACCCATACCCGTACCCGTACCCATACTCGTTGGACACTCCTTACATATATACATACATTTATTTGGGAATGTACGCAATCAAACAATACATATTTTAATTTAGAACACTTGGCACACATTTCTTGGACGTACATCCTACACTTCACATCCACTTCTTGAAACTCGTTGGGTTCCAAAATATGACTTTAATGGTTGTTTGGGTATTTTGTTTAAAAAACGCTCGTTTTTACAATTTTTAGCCCACATAATAAAAGAAACATAAAAAGGCTATAAGAATTTTAATTCTCATAACATGTGAATAAAAAATATTGATATCATGGAAACTATTAATTTAAATATGTGTGCGCGTGCGTAAATATTTGTATAGTTGTGTCCTCATACCCTACCTTTTGCAAATTTACCGTACCCCGTATAGGTACCCGTACTCATGCAACATAGGTTCAAACTAACTGTCTTAATTTGCAAAAAAATTTCCACATATCCTTTCCTATTTTGATGGAACATATTCACCCTTATTTGTGTTTGAATAAATGAATTACAAATTCTCTCCTCTGACTACCATTTCGTACTATAGATATCAGATGAAGGGGGTGGTATACGGAGGAGTGGTCTTCCAAAGATTTTCACTTATCTTTATAGTACCGCGAAAAATCCACTAGATGAAGACCTTGGAGTAGTGGATGGGGTAACTATGGCTGGATACGGTTATGGGCTCCCAATCAGTCGTCTATATGCTCGATATTTTGGAGGTGATTTGCAAATTATCTCCATGGAAGGCTATGGTATGTGTAATAGCACTTCATCTGTTTCCTGCCTCTTTTGTCTTTTTGATAGTATGTTTTGCTTGATTAAGATGTTCTGTCAGAACAACGAAACTATGGAAATATAAGACTAGTCAACACGATTGCATGAGATATTGAAGATTCATGTCATTTGCTTGAAGAACCAGTGTGTATTTAGCTATTTTTTATAACTGCAGTTGAAGTCAAAATTATCTCGGAAAGCAGAAATTATGTTGTTTTGCTGTGTTTCAAGTTCACAATTTTTGACATAATTTAAGAATGATATCTATTAATTATACTAGTACATTGACTTACATAAAAATATTTTCCCCAAAGTATGGATATTCACTATGTATGTGCATAATAATCTTTGAAAAAAATATATTAATTTATTTAAGTTGAATGTGCCAAGGAGAATGCTAGTTGATTCAGAAGTTACTATTCATTGTTGAAGAAGAAATTGGGACTGGAAAACCAAAGAAATTGTGATATGGTTAGGAGTGTGATGCATCTGAGAAATTAGGGTCCTGTAGTGGAGAAGAAAGGTGTCGAGGACTAATAACAAGCATACCTTTATTGTATATCTTTAGAACAGTCTATATTTTCTCCCTTCATACATGCTGACATGCCTTATTCTCAAGTATGCTTTGTCCTTCTAGACAAATTTTACATTATGGATGTCTTTTTGTACCAGTTTATTTACCTAAACTCTACAGAAGAAAATTTGTAATCTGCCACCGTGCCAACACTCATTGTCTATTAAATGTAATGTTACCCAGAGTCCTATACAGTTAATTCCTTTTGATTTATCAGATACTCAGGCATCTAAGGACATGGAAACACATCAATGATACTTCTAGCAACAATTATGAGATATCACAATTTCTTGGTCATGGTAGCTCTCGTATATGCAAACTAATAGAGTCTAGTCTATGCTAAGTAGAATGCTGGCTAGCTATGTGCACTTTGTTTTTTCCTTTCTATTTTTTTTCTCTAAAATGCCATCTCACAAAATATCACGTGTGATTAAGTGGACATATCTGTAAGCAAAAACAATGTCGTACATACCTGAGCCCTTGTGTTAATGGGCGTTCAAACTAGAAAACCTCTTGCGTGATATAAGAGGCTTTCCCTTTTTGCTACATGCTGTGGGGTGATATTTGCACGAGCAAACCTTTCATATACTGCTGATTCTTTATAGGTTGCTGTATCGTACTTTGAGGGAAAAGAGGGCCTTAATGCCTTAGGTCATATCATATTAATATATTATATAAAATTCAAAAAACCAAATATATAAGACGTTTACATGGTAATAGCTTGATATCGAGAGATATACAAGAAGATCACAATGTTGCACTTTCCTACTAAAATGCGTGACCCAGAATTCTGCAAGTTTGGTTGAATTGTAGATAGCTATATTGGTGTTTCAGTTCCTGATGCATGAAGGAACAGTAGCTTTTACATAGAACTTAGCCGATCTCTAATTATTCCTTCTTATGTTACTCCTCTCTGAACCTAGATTAGAGCATGTAGAAAGCTTTCAAATTTCACTCTAATCACTTCTGGCGTATTTTAGAATTCTTTTTTTAAACCATAGCTTACGTATTAGTGACTTCCTACTTGTTCCTACCAATATTCACTAGACCAAGATCATTTATGATTTAGTAAAAAAATATTATTGAAGATGTATCTATTAGTAAAACTGCAATGGATAACATGGATGCTTCAGTTCAACATTGATAGTAATGCAAACATGCGTTGTTAGTCTGCTCAAAAGTTATAAGCACATAATAAATTAAGAAAAACACCTAGAGGTTGGTGATGTGATATATATGCATTAACCTTATACTTTCACGATATAGGTTTTTTATTGAGAATTTGCATGTTCTGGATATAAAGCACGTAAAAATTTTCATTCCAACTGCATTAATCATTTGTTTTTATGCTCGCATCGTTATGTTGGCTTTTTACAGGAACTGATGCGTACCTCCATTTATCTCGCCTTGGAGATTCGCAAGAACCCTTGCCTTGATGCTTCACAAGATTGTTCTCCATTTCTTCTGTTTGGAGCTCAAAAAAAATTGTACATCACAACATTGCTGTAGCTGACTTTGTGGCTAATTCTCTTAATTTAGAAGGAACTTCAGTAGATATCATGCTCTGTATTCTCATTGTTCTCTATTGAAAATCTGCAGAAATTTTCAATTGCCATCAAGTAGCGAAGAAAGAAAGAAGGTAGTTTGTACATATGCATTAAAAGTCTGCAGAAATTTTCAATCGCCATCGAGTAGCCATATGCATTAAAAATCTGTAGCCTGTAGAATAAAATGTGGAATTATCATCGGATTCAATCGGGAGAAGGAAAGTGTTTACTACACCTTTTTACTCTGTCTTATACCAAATACTCTCTTCTGCTGCAATAATATTGTTTTTGTTGATAGATTCTTTAATAAATGTTCTATAAAAGGAAATAAGACAGGTGAAAGAAAATGTTCTATCAAAACGCTCCTATAGAATGAATTATTTACGGGTGGTTAGAAGATAAAATTTTGAGAATTTTAGCTGTACTTTTTTATGGTGCTCTTCTATAGGGATATGGTTCAGAGCAGCTCCAATCGTTCTGGAAAACTGCAAAGTGCAGCCAAACCAAATTCCAACCGGACGGCAATTTTTAGAGTTGAGCTGCAAAAATTGATTTGAGGCTGCAAATTTGGAGATTTCTCTCCAAATTTGCAGCCAACTCTATATTACTATTCCAAAAAAAAAGACAATCTTACCCCTCAATCTCTTTAACAACATTGGATTATTCCAATTGTGTCCCATTATTTTTTTTGTTACTTACTTAAAATCTATATATATATATATATTAATATATTAAAAATTTTTAATGAAAATAATATCATTAGAAATGTCTCGTCGATACCTTCAAAATGAGACTAATATCGAAATATAAAATTGCAAAAGAAGTAATTAGAAATGATAATACATTGAAAATTAAACGGAAATAAAAATACATTAACTTAGAATTTCGAGGAAATTTAATAAAAAAAGTTACATCACTTCATTGCCGTGTCTCTCCCACATATGAATGTCTGTTTAATTTAATCAGATTGCCTATTTTATATTAATACATTTAATAATATTATTTATATTATATAACTTTTATTTTTTTATTTTTTAAATATTCAAAATGAGAGTAATATTAAATAATATTAATTGAAATATAAAATTCCAAGAACCAAGTAATTAAAAATAAAAATATATTATAATTTAAAGACAATTATCTATTTCTTATTATCAATTCATTAAAGAAAATTAATTTTATTTAAATATATGATTACATTATATATTTTTAAAATAAGTAAAAGAATTAAAAAATTGAGAGAAATTGAAATGGAGTTGGAAATAGAGGAGTGTGGTTGGAGTTACATAACTCTATTTTAGCATATTCTAAGGAATATGCCAAAGTTTGGGCTCCAAAATAGAGCCTCACATTGGAGATGTGGTTGGAGTTCCAAAATGGAGCAAGATGCTTGTGTGCTTCAATGAAATAAGATGGTGAAATAACTTACCGATTTTTGATTGGTAAACAAGGTCATAAAATTGATTACGTCGATAAAGAATTCATAAGAATCTTATATTATGAGAAACAATAATACGCAATAGAAAATGATCATAAAAATTGATTTTGTTGGTAAAGAATTTATAAGAATCTTATACGGAGAAACAATAATACGCAATAGAAAATTAATGAAGCTGCCCAAACCTTTTTCGAGGTTTGCTATGGAGTTTTGTTCTTCTGTTCATTTCGTCATTTGCAATCATTTTTCATGGTTTTAATTTTGATGCATACATGACTTGTCGCTCACATTGACGAGCAAAAAGTATGATTCCAAATAAAATCAACAACTTTAAATGTGATCAAGAATGATGGGAGGTGTAAGTAAGCAATGAGAGAAACAAGAAAAATTCTTCACCGAAAACTACAATTAGGTAAAATGTTTTTTTTTTGTATTGGATAATAAGAAGAAGCCATATGTTGCTTGACAAAAGAAGATTTCAGAAGCATATATGCCATGCTCGATTAACTATTGATATCTAGTATCATGTTTTCTAAGCGTATGCATATTAAAATTTTTAGAAATTGCCAAATATCATAATATCCATTAAAAGAAGCATATAATCTTCAACGAAAACCTTTATCGTACATAAGACAACTATCAATTCACATATTGAAGTCTTCCACCAAATATTAGACGGATAACTAATAATAAAAGTAATAACTCTAGAATCAGGTTTTAGAAGAGAACAAAATTTTGATTTAAACTCAATCCATTTTTTTTTAAAACAGACCCAGCCTCCTTTTATTTACAAGGATCGACTCACTTCGCGGCCACGTCAGCATCATGACCGCGAAGTGGGGCGATTTTTTTAATCGTCCTGACTAAATAGTCGGTGTTGCCATCCCCGACTATTTTGCTAATATACAGGCTAAACTAGTCGGGGTTGCCAACCCCGACTAATTTAGCTTGTATATTAGCAAAATAGTCGGGGTTGACAACCCTGACTATTTAGCAACGAGTTTAAAAAAAATTGCACCCCACTTCATGGCCACAAAGTGGGGTGATTTATTTTAATCTCGTTGCTAAATAGTCGGGTTTGCCAACCCCGACTATTTTACTAATACACAAACTAAATTAGTTGGGGTTACCAACCCCGACTAGTTTAGCCTATATATTAACCATGGCGTGCAAAATAGTCGGGCTTGGCAACCCCGACTATTTAACCAGAGCGATTAAAAAAAAATCGCCCCACTTTACGGTCACGATGTTGACTTGACTTGGCCACGAAGTGGGTCGATCCTTGTAAATAAAAGGAGGTCGGGTCGGTTTTTTTTTAAAAAAAATTGGATTGAGTTTAAATCAAAAATTTGTTCACGACTATGCATAACTCTTAATTTCCTTAAACTCATGTAACTAGTGAGTTGATGGGGCTTTCGGTAGCTATGTTTGTAACATGTAATGTATTTTTAGGGCTTCAGCCCTCTTGATCTACCCCCCAAAAAAAAATTGTCATTTAATATCAGAAAATAATAACAATGAAGTATGAAAAATTCTTTAAGGGCCCAAAATATGGGATCAATAGGGGGGACAAGTGAGGTGTCTCCCTCCTATTGGATAATGAATTGGCCATCATTAATGATGGCCAACTCATTATCTAATAGGAGGGGGACACCTCACTTGTCCCATTTATTGGTCCCATATTTTGGGTCCATGTAGCAAAGCTCATGAAGTATATATGACAGATTTGACCGGGTCAACCCGCAAGCATGGCAGTACGGCTTCTGTGAATCATTGATACTGTGATACGCTTCCCAAAAAGCCCGAATGGGCGTCTTCCCGTTTTTAATTCTCAACGCCGGGCCCACCAGAAAAACAGCAAGAAATCCCGCGCCGGATCCGGTTTGACTTAAACTGGCCCCGCACGCTCACCAGAAACACCTCACCATTTTTTTCCTCCTCGATCCAAAAGTTTCCCCGCTTTCCCATGAAAATTTTCGGGGGTTTCTTCTCGTTTTGGGGATAAAAAATAATCTCCTCTTGAAGTCCCATCATCGAAACCCTAACTTCGCCTTCTCAAGGTTGCAATCTTCGTCGAAACCCTAATTTCTTGAAATTGTTGGGGTTTTTTTTGGGGGTTTAGCGAAATCGATCCGTCGAATCGCGCGAATGACAATGGCGGCGCGGCGCGGGCGGCGAGAAACCCGCCGGAGTATGCGGCGGCGATGGCTGCGACGTCCGAGACAGCAGGCCGTTACATAAGATTCACCACCGCGGGACCTTGTGGCGGCTCTGTAGCTCTTGCGTTCTCAAATACAGCACTGGATCATTCTGTGCTCTCTGCTTCTCTCTCCTCGACGCCAGACCTCCGGCGATCGTCCGATGTGCAAAGTGCCCTTCGATCTCTCACCGTTCTTGCTTGCGAAACCCTAATCTTGCATTTATTTGCCCTAGCTGCAAGAATCCTGAAGGAACGAGGAAGTTGATTGACGCTGGATCGAAGAAGGTTCTTTTGGCGGCTGGCGAATTGGCTGCGAATTCAATGAAGAAGGCTGCGGCTGCGGAGAGGGCGAGGCCGATATGAAGGTGGAGGCCAGCGGTGAAGGCGAGGAAGCGGGCGAGAGAGATGCTAGAGAGAGCTCTTGTTGTTTGCAAGAGGGAGAGGGAGAGGAGAAAAAATGCAGACTGCGCGCTGACGAGGAGCCGAAGAGAAAGTTTGGGGAGCAGAAGAGAGCGGGGAGTAGAGAGATTGAGAAATGGATGAGAGTTCATGAGCCGATACCGATGATGATGGGTCAAGTGAAGGATGAGAAAGTTGAATTGAAGGGGGTAGCTCAGGCGGAAGTTAGGGCTAGAGTGGCTAGCAATTTGGGGCAGGATGAGAAGGATATGAAAGGGATCCTTTTGAGTCCTGAAAGTATCGGGGTTGTTAAGAAAGAGGAGAGAAGTTTGCCAGGAGGTGGGGAGAAGGGTCCTAGGTTACCAAAATCAACTCAAGGTGAAGAATTTTGTCAAGTTGTTATTTCAATTTGTTGATTTTGGATTCCTGTGTTTATATATTCTTCAATTTGAATTAGGTCTGCATAGACCTTCACATGCATTTCTTGACATTGTAATTGTGTTGTGAGTTTTGAGTTTGTGGGCTATTGGAGGATAGATGTGTTTAATTTCGCATGCATTTCAATTCCATTTACCTGTTTATTACTGCTTTGCATGTTGAAGTAGAATGGGAATTGAGGAGTTTTCAACTGTTTATGAACTTCAATTGGATTAAAAGTGTTGAAGAATTATGGCTAAAGTCTTACAAAAGCACACACTTGTGCCTGAGTTTTTATGTATGCCAATTTTAGTTAGTTGCAAATTGTTTACTTTACTACCGAAGATTGTGATCAATCCGTTTAATTTTTGCATGCTGCCAATTTTACTTCCATGAGGATGAGGTTGATATATTACACACTAATAACACTGTCACATGGAATATAATATCATTTTAATTGGTAGGTTTTACTCTTATTCGGTGTATTTCTTGTGTATCTTGAACATGATTATTAGCTTGTTTTTCTTAACATGATGTCTTTTTGTAAGTCATGTTAAGTTTGTAAATAGTTGATGTCACGTGTGATTTTTTCTCCTTGTTTGCTGTTTGTGACTTGCTTAAGTCTGAAAATGGTTAAAGTTTGATAATGTTTTGGTGGTGTGTTGCAGATGAATTGGTTTCTAGAGCAAATTCCAGATCCCTATTCACAGGCTCACCAAGCATAGCTAGATTAAATTCATGAGCTGGATTTGTAAGTACATCTTCTATTCTACATTTGTTTATTTCTTTTTGGAGACGATTGCCTGCAATTATTTGGCTATTGTTGATATGTAAAGCATCCTTTTGCTAGTCAATTGAATATCATGGTTGCATGGCGTTATTTGCTTGAGATGGAGCCACACACCTTCTGCCTTCTGTCTAAGATGTATATCTTTTGTTTTCTATTTTTGTAAAACAACTATTTGGGATGTGTTTTCTATTATAAAAGAAGGCTTTAGGTTATGTTTGGTTTGAGGGAGAGTGAGAGGGAGGAAACACAAACAGGTGGAATATTGATTTCTCTTGTTTGTTTGAAAGTGAAATAAAGTTAGAGAAATATAAATCATATGATTTTCACCTGTCTTTCTCCACCAAATCCCAGAGAAGAGAGAAAATATATCCTCTTTTTCCCTCAATTCCTGACTCTCTTCCTCCCCTCTGTGCCCTCTCTCTCCTCTCTTCATCTTCTCTTTCTCTCAATTAAGGATGCTTGCGAGATTTCATCAACAAACCCCAACAAACCCCAACGAGATCACCTCGGTGACTTTCAAGGATGTCAATGAGAGACAACACCAACAACGTGGGCTATGATCATATTCATTTTCTGGCTTCTAGTAACTGTTAAATATGAAATTACAAACCCCATAATGCTCCAGGGTTACTTGGATTCAGGGTAGTACCTTTTATCAAATTCCAACATGTCCCGAATCCCACTATTGCAATTTATCTCATGTAGTAGTTGAAAATCCTGTTAATATTTCTTATATTTTGTTTGTTTGTTTTTCTCACATTCATAAAAGAGGGGTTCATCTAGGGTTCCTGTTGCTCTCACAAACTGCTGTGTTCAGCGTGATCCAGATTCAACCACTTTCACTTAATGGCTCAAGAAAAAATATATTTTTTTTATTTCATCAACAAAGGTAAGTTATCATCTCTGATCTCTTCTCTCGTGCCCTACATGTATGCCATCGTTCTTTAGTTGTTTCATCAATTATGTATTAGCAATAAGGATCTTTCTTGTTTTTATATATGCTAGAATTGCAATAGTGGGTTTTGGAACTATCAATGCATCTGTTGATGAGAATTTGTTATTGGTTGAAGATTTACTTGTTGTCAGAATGAACAGTGACTATGGTATTAGGTAGTTCAATTGTATTTCATCTGGCTATTTTGCTTGGTAGCTCAATGGTCTGTGTTTGATTACCAGCCAACATTTACATTTATTCATTTGTGTCAACTCCTTTATTTTTGGTATTCCTAGTCTTGGAATTAGGCACATTTGTTAGCGGAATAGTAGTTGCTGGCAGGGGCTGGGGCTGCGGCCGCTGCCCGCTGGGCATGGTGTGCTGTTTAGTTTTGGTTGCTGCTGCAGGCAGAGCAGTGGTTTATTTTTATAGACTTGGTTATAGCTAGTGTTATGTGGGCTATAATTTGAACTAGTCAAGTTGAAAGAATGTTGTACAAGGAACTTCTGTAGATTTTGTTATTCATGATTGAGAGTGTTTGATGCATTGTTTAAATGTTGATAGCTCAGGTTGCTTTAGAACTTAAAACTCAGTCTAGTTCAAAGGAGAACCTTTGCTAACGCACTTAGGGAACAAATGTGAAAAAGACAAAAGCCCACTAGGAACTCCGAGCAAAAGCAGCAAGGTTATGTTAGTGCAAGTTATTGAATCATTAGTAGTAATATTGGTTCTGAATTATGCAATGTATTATATAGGGTATCAGTGATTATTTTGTCTATTGATTCTTTATGTTTTAATTGATACATACTAGAGCTAAACAGTTTCAGTACAAAGTTGTACAGAGTTTTGAAACTTTACAACTCTTTCATGGTAATGATAGAGCTACTGGCTCAGCTTCTGTGATTCTCAAAGAAAAACTTTTTCCGCCAAGAAAATGGGGATTAGTCGTTTTCCTCTAGTGTTGATCAATGTGGTGATGTTATCGTGTTACTGATGTAGGAGGCCATTAAGAGGTTGATGTAGAATGTATTGGACCTTCAAATAGTAATAACAAGATTTGAATGTACTTTCTACATTGGGAACACCTTCTAAATTGGCATGTAAAAGAAAGCATGGAGCCAATATGAGTGAGGAGTTTGAGCCAATGTTATCATTTATTCCCCAACACAAACCTTTAAGTTCGTGGGTAGTAACCACCTTACTTTAACTTTCTACTAGGATACATGTGGCTTTTGAATTTTCTAACTAAGATGTCCGCCAAGATACCATGGCCCTCTATATTATTTTCTGTTGAGGACCAACTATAGGATTTTCCAAAGTCGCAAACCATGGTAATCCCATGACCACTGTCTTAGGTAAACCCTCTGTTCTCATAATTGATGGCCTGATCTTGTCTCGGGCAATGAGATTATCTTCCAGCATCATCAACAACAATGAGCTTGCACTTTACAAGGCCGAAGAAGCCCACAGAACTCCTCTTTTGTTGGATCTTCAGGAAGGTTTTTCCACTCATCGATCCATCAGCTGTTTGCGATCTCCTTGCGGCTTCAAAATATCCCAAAAGAATTAAAGTTTACTACGTGTAAGAACAACAATGAAGTGTGAGCTTCATGAGATTAAATAGTTGCCAGACCTAGGCAATGAACTGTAAGCAATTTCAAGCCCTGTAGGGGAGAGGGAAATTGTAAGCTCGAAGCTCCACTTAGTTCATTCAAATCTAAATCAGTGTCAAGACGCTAAGCCTGGGTAGTGAGGTGTAATCGACATTAGGGCCCAGAATAGAGAAGGAAGCTGTGACTGTAAGCCCTGTTTGGTTGAGAGAATCTGCAAGGACTTAATGGATTCTTGTAGGATCGGGCCCCAAAGCATGGAAAATGTCCACTTGATTCAGTCAAATCTATGCCAGTATCAAGATGCTAAAAGAGAGAAGACAAAGTCTTTCACCAGCAGGTGCTGTCATTAGTTGTATGAAAATCAGATAAAGAGGTCTTCGTGAATTTGTGATAGGCGGTTAATTACAAGATTTCCGTAAACTTTTACTTCTTTTTGTGTATTTTAAAGTTGTGTTGGATCAGACAAGCAACAAAGTTAGCAAGGAAGTGATTGAAGAGTTTCATCATTGATGATATTGTTGGATGAAGATGCTAATGTCATTGGTGATTATCAGAACAGGGATTTTAAGGGAGACAGGCGATAGGACTCTCATGGAGTGCGTGTTTGCAGTTTTTTGGGAAAATATCCTACAGGGGGTAGTACTATAGGGAGCAAGGGGATTTTGACATTTGTCTTAGTAAGTTCAGAAGTGAAGCGTGTCTCATTAAAAAGTTAAAGTTGGATGGTTATTAACCATCAACTTTAAGATTTGTGTTGGGGGATAATTGATAGTTTTAGCTCGAATGATAGAGCAGAGGGTGTTGCTGTTATGGTTGCTTTGTTCTGTACATATAATTGCTTTTATGTTGGGTGATAATTGATTTTTTCTATTCAAGTTCATGTTGGGGGATAATTAATTGCTTTGGCTCATATGAGTAAGCAAAGGGTGTTGCTCTTTTTGGTTTATGGGGGTGTGTAGCTGCTGCAGTGAAGTATACAACTTGTGCTATATTCCAAATAAGGGATTAAAAGAAATGGCGTCGGAGACGCAAGCTATGGAGTTCCTGACAGTCCTTCATATTGAGATATCTATGTGTGTTAGAAATTTAATGCCAGTAATCAATTAAAAATTTTCTATTTAAGATTCATTTCACACTCATTATTGTACAAAGTTGCATTGTTGCTGGCTGTCTTCGTCGTTTTCATTGTATATTATCTACTAAATTTTCTAAAGCAATCTCTTTAGTTCTGTTTTATTTTTGTTAAAGGAATGGTTAACTTCTCGTGTCCTTTCCTAAATAAGGAAAGACAACTATAAGCTTGAAATATCTGCTTGAAACCTTTCTCAAGTTTCTAGAGCTGACTTGCATCAAGGATGATGAATCCTGTAAGCTTCACAGTTCATGCCAACTTACTAGAGTGTTGTATCCAATGTACTGCACCTTCAGCTGTTTGTCTGTATCCAAGTTCATTTATGAAAGATCAATGTTGACGATTCTAAACCTTTAGCAATTATCTGCCATTAATTTTTTGTCTTTGAAAGAGATTCTCTCGTCCCATTTTTTTTGGGTTGTGCTAGTTGACTAATGAAATTTTTTTGATATACTATTTGATCACCATCTGTTACCAATTCCACCATGTTCCCTTCATGTATTTACCATTCTGAGGTTATTTGTGTTATTTAATGCCTAATAATGTACTTTGGTGACACCGTCGCAGAATTTGGGCTGTATACTTGAGGGCGATAAAAGTTGATGTCTTATTCAGGGGATTGTACAAGTTTTGCTGAAACCATTGCAGAATTTGGGATGAGCACTTAAGGGCGATAAAGTCGATGTGTTAATCAAGGGATTGTATAAGTTAGCAGGTCTGTTGCTTGTTAATTATATCTTTTTTTGGCACATATATACATGCTCGTTTTTCTTGGAGAACTGCTGAAAGGAACCTTTATTCTGCGTTTCTTATTTTGTTTATGCAGAGATGTTACATGAAGCCTGCGACATGAGATCTCTTCTGTAATATTTTAGATGTATAGCCCTTTAGGTTACGAATATTATTGTTATATTTCCAATATTGTTCAATATTTCATGGGTAGATGATGGTTAACTTAGCGGAGGAGATATCCGGGAGATATCTGTCGACATAATTGAGTAGTATTTTTGTGTTTGATGCCAAAAATTTGGAATAAAGGTTTTGTTGATGTGTTTTCTTTACTATTATATATTACCCCTTGCTGCTGTTGCGGTTCTTGTTTTCTGGATTGGTAATGTTGGGATAATTCATGGGTGTTGACGCTAAAGTTTGAATTTTAATGACATGAGGTGCCTCATGTGTTTTAAATATTTTTCATGGGAACTGAAATCAACCATCGTATGTACAAGATATTTGGGTTTGCATTTGAAGCCAAAAAAATTCAGTTTGGTTGGATCTTGGCTTCTTACTGTTGCATTGCTGTTAATATATATTCCAGTTTCTAACTCTCTCTTTCTTAGTTTCTAAGCATTTAAATTTTACCATTCGTGAGTATAAGAAAATTTATCTTTACTTCCCATGTTGTATTTGTAGATTATGGTTCTTATTTATTCTGAGAATTTGTTATGCTTAGACATTGTTATCATTTTGCTTTAGGAATAACAAGAGATCTTGTTTTTCGCAGAAATCTCCACTTATTTAAGGACGTTTTCTCACCAAATAAAATAAAGTAAAATCTCTCTCGGGGAAAATTTGGGCCTCTAGCTGTACTATTTTAGAGACAATCGGGCTTACAAGAAAGCCTGTAACCATTGGGTTTGGTGTACAAGCTCATTCGGTGGGTGGCCTGCTGGCTGGGCCGCTACAATACTGCATGTGAATACTCTCTGACTTTACTTGTTACCTAATTATCATAAAGTTTCTACATTTCCATTCTTAGTTATTCAAATGCGACGCATACATGTTATTTTTTAGAATATTTGAACTTTCATATTTTGTTAAATCTATCAAAATTTTATTATTACACCTAATAAAATTTTATTTAAATCTATCCTGACGCTATCTTAAAATAGATTTTGATAGATTTATTGACAAATTAACAAATAATCATACTCCCTTTAAAAGCACGAGTTCGGAAAATCTTTTTTAGACAAATATACCCCTTTATAGTTTAAACTACCTTATCTATAATTAAATTCTAATTTTCAATGGTCAATATTACCCTTCACTATTTTGAATATTTTATTTATATCTTAATCTATCCTAATCATAATCATATCTTATCCTAATCCTATGTGAACCATGTTTAGCTTAACAATTTTAAAAAACTAATATTAATAAAATATATAAAACATAAAAATGATATTAGTTTGTTAAGATAAAGAAAATATAAGTAGATAACATATTATAATACATGAAGTATTGCAAAAAAACCATAAAAAGTTTTAAAATTGCAGAAAAGACCCTAAAAAGTTCAAAATTATAAAAGTTATCCAAATGTCTCAAAACATAAAATAAAAAACATGAAATTAAAAAATTAACATCAGTTTGCAAATAATTTAAAATTTACAGTTAACACCTCAATGTCTCAAAAATTATAGAAACACCCTCAAAAGTTTAAATTACAGACAAGCACATTAAAATTCTAAAATTTTAAAACTTACAAACAACATAGATGAATTCAAGAGATTACCATTATACACCTAAATTTTTTGACATTTAAATTTAAATTTTTTAATTAACACCCTCAATATCTTAAAAATTATAAAAACACCTTCAAATGTTTAAATTATAAAAAACCACCCTAAAATTCTAAAATTTATAAATAAAATAAGATGAATTCAAGATATTACCCTTAGACACATAAAAAATTAAAATTTGTCAAAATTAACCTCAAAATTTTTAAAAAACTCCTTCAAAATTTAAAAATCGTAAAAAAAAACTCTAAATTTTTAAAATTTTTAACTAGCACACATCAAATTCGTCAATTGGTAGACCGCTGAAATTTAATATTTTTCAAAATTAATCTATAGTTTTAATAATTGCAAAAGAAACCCTCAAAATTTTAGAGTTACAAGAAATATACTAACATTGAAAAAATTATCACCAACACATGAAACATAGAATTTACAACTACCAAACTTAAAAGTAATTTTTTTTAAAAACTCTTTCAAAATTTTAAAAATTATAAATCACACCCTCAAAGTTCAAAACCACAAAAATGGGCTAAAATTTTAAAACTTGGCAAAGAAAAGTGTAATTGTTTGGTATTTTTCATATATACATATATAAAAATTTCTAATTTAGGGATTTACTATCCATTTTCAACATCTAAGAATAGTCTAAGTTGATACTGGTAAAAAAACAATAAGAATTGATTAAAAACATCCAGTTAATGGATAAATTTTTTAAAAATATTATAGATTAAAAATTATCGGCACTATATAAATTAAAGTAATTTCATATAATTTTAGTAATAAGTTGGGGTAGCCAAAATACATTCGTAACATTAATTGATAGATGTTTAAATCCATAGAAATGATAAAACACTATAATATTATACCTTAGCATTAATTGATTTTAATTTAGAAACTTTAATCTTTGACGTTAATAATATTTATAGGGTAAAAGAATACAAGGAATTACATATGGAGAAACTATTAGAATATTTAGAGATAACTTTAAAAGAATTGAGTTATTTCCATTGCAAATGGGAAAGTGATGGAAATAAATCTAAAATTCAGAAAACGTCAATGAATCACTTGAATTGGCATTAACATAAGACATATCTATTAATGAAGCACTGAATGAGTTACATTAAAAAATAATTTAATAACTTTATCCTAATCAAAGAAAAAATCTCCATGGAAGACATAAGAAAAATTAGTAAGTATTCATAAATTCCATACTGTGTTCTTCAAATTAAATATTAATATTATAATCTAAGAGAAATTGGTAATGAATAATGCAGGTATTTAGTTTAGATCTTTATGGAAAATGACAGGGATAGAGCAAAGGTAATATTATTGAAATAACAGAAATTCTTATTGGATGCACATCAGAAGAATTCATTTTAGAGGAAAATAAAGAGATAGCTTCTAATTTATTTAAGTAATAAATTAGGAACACAAAGAATTTTATATATATGAAATTAATATTTATTCTCATTGAAATAGAAAAAAAATCAAAGTCTATATTTTGAGCAGTTTGTGTTGAACATCATAAGTACATTTGACTTCTTTGTAAAGTTAAATGAGATGATAAAAAATTAACGAGCCTAGGAAAGATAATAGCATAAAAAATACAAAATTAGCCTGATGTCACAATTGATGTAGATGATGAAGACAATACTCTAGAATTGTCCGAGAAATGATAAATGATAAACCTGAAGAAGGATTGATCTTAACTCAATAAAAAATAAAATAGAAGAAATAAAAACAATATTTTATGAATATTTTATAGAATAGTTTAATTATTTTGAGTGAAATTAGGAATCTTTAGAAGGGAGTTTCATGAATTTTTTTCAGTACTTTTATATTTTTATGTGGATGTTTTTATCATATAAAAGTATACTAGAGTTAGCATTAATCTTTAATTTATATTTTTTTATGAAGTCTATCAATGATTAGGAATAAACTTTATATTCTCTTTTGCATTGTTTTAACATACTTTAAATCAATCATTTTGCCATATTGGTTTTAAATATTCACCTTCCTTGTATAACACTATTTTAATATTTTTCACTTTGCAATGCTATACATTCTCAAATAAAACTTAGTCTCATATCAGTCAAAAATAATATAAAAATTCAAATTATTTTTAAATTATATTTGTTTTTTTTCAATTCAAATATCAACAAGAAAATTTAAATTGGGTGTATCCCATTTAAACAAACATAAAAAAATAATCGGGATGTAAGAGTTTAAAGAAAAAAAATGAGCACAAACTGCCAAAAATACTTAATCATGATATTAAATCACGTGCATTGCACGTGTGTAAAAACTAGTAAGTATTAAAATACGAGTGTCGCGTGAGAATTTTTAAGAAAAAAACTCTCACGTTTATACTACTAGTTTTTACACACGTGCAATGCACGTGATTTAATACCATGATTAAGTATTTTTGGCAGTTTGTGCTCATTTTTTTTTAAACTCTTACATCCCGATTATTTTTTTATGTTTGTTTAAATGGGATACACCCAATTTAAATTTTCATGTTGATATTTGAATTGACAAAAAACAAATATAATTTAAAAATAATTTGAATTTTCATATTATTTTCGACCGATATGAAACTAAGCTTTATTTGAGAAAGTATAGCATTGCAAAGTGAAAAATATTAAAATAGTGTTATACAAGGAAGATGAATATTTAAAACCAATATGACAAAATGATTGATTTAAAGTATGTTAAAATGATGCAAAAGAGAATACGAAGTTTATTCCTAATCATTGATAGACTTCATAAAAAAATATAAATTAAAGATTAATGCTAACTCTAGTATACTTTTATATGATAAAAACATCCACATAAGAATATAAAAGTACTAAATTTTTTTTTCATGAAACTCCCTTCTAAAGATTCCTAATTTCACTTAAAATAATTAAACTATTCTATAAAATATTCATAAAATATTTTTTTATTTCTTCTATTTTATTTTTTATTGAGTTAAGATCAATCCTTCTTCAGGTTTATCATTTATCATTTCTCGGACAATTCTAGAGTATTGTCTTCATCATCTACATCAATTGTGACATCAGGCTAATTTTGTATTTTTTATGCTATTATCTTTCCTGGGCTCGTTAATTTTTTATCATCTCATTTAACTTTACAAAGAAGTCAAATGTACTTATGATGTTCAACACAAACTGCTCAAAATATAGACTTTGATTTTTTTCTATTTCAATGAGAATAAATATTAATTTCATATATATAAAATTCTTTGTGTTCCTAATTTATTACTTAAATAAATTAGAAGCTATCTCTTTATTTTCCTCTAAAATGAATTCTTCTGATGTGCATCCAATAAGAATTTCTGTTATTTCAATAATATTACCTTTGCTCTATCCCTGTCATTTTTCATAAAGATCTAAACTAAATACCTGCATTATTCATTACCAATTTCTCTTAGATTATAATATTAATATTTAATTTGAAGAACACAGTATGGAATTTATGAATACTTACTAATTTTTCTTATGTCTTCCATGGAGATTTTTTCTTTGATTAGGATAAAGTTATTAAATTATTTTTTAATGTAACTCATTCAGTGCTTCATTAATAGATATGTCTTATGTTAATGCCAATTCAAGTGATTCATTGACGTTTTCTGAATTTTAGATTTATTTCCATCACTTTCCCATTTGCAATGGAAATAACTCAATTCTTTTAAAGTTATCTCTAAATATTCTAATAGTTTCTCCATATGTAATTCCTTGTATTCTTTTACCCTATAAATATTATTAACGTCAAAGATTAAAGTTTCTAAATTAAAATCAATTAATGCTAAGGTATAATATTATAGTGTTTTATCATTTCTATGGATTTAAACATCTATCAATTAATGTTACGAATGTATTTTGGCTACCCCAACTTATTACTAAAATTATATGAAATTACTTTAATTTATATAGTGTCGATAATTTTTAATCTATAATATTTTTAAAAATTTTATCCATTAACCGGATGTTTTTAATCAATTCTTATTGTTTTTGTTTACCAGTATCAACTTAGACTATTCTTAGATGCTGAAAATGGATAGTAAATCCCTAAATTAGAAA
Organism: Asparagus officinalis; assembly: GCF_001876935.1. Taxonomy (NCBI): domain Eukaryota; kingdom Viridiplantae; phylum Streptophyta; class Magnoliopsida; order Asparagales; family Asparagaceae; genus Asparagus; species Asparagus officinalis. Next base: position 4,348,358 of record NC_033798.1, on the reverse strand, counting down.
TTTTAATATATATATATATGAAAAATACCAAACAATTACACTTTTCTTTGCCAAGTTTTAAAATTTTAGCCCATTTTTGTGGTTTTGAACTTTGAGGGTGTGATTTATAATTTTTAAAATTTTGAAAGAGTTTTTAAAAAAATTTACTTTTAAGTTTGGTAGTTGTAAATTCTATGTTTCATGTGTTGGTGGTAATTTTTTAAATGTTAGTATATTTCCTGCAACTCTAAAATTTTGAGGGTGTCTTTTGTAATTATGAAAACTATAGATTAATTTTGAAAAAAAATTAAATTTCAGCGGTCTACCAATCGACGAATTTGATGTGTGCTAGTTAAAAATTTTGAAAATTAAGAGTTTTTTTACGTTTTTTAAATTTTGAAGGAGTTTTTTAAAAATTTTGAGGTTAATTTTGGCAAATTTTAATTTTTTAGGTGTCTAAGGGTAGTATTTTGAATTTATCTTATTTTATTTACAAATTTTAGAATTTTAGGGTGGCTTTTTTTAATTTGAACTTTTAAAGGTGTTTCTATAATTTTTGAGATATTGAGGGTGTTAATTAAAAAATTTAAATTTAAATGTCAAAAATTTTAGGTGTATCATGGTAATCTCTTGAATTCATCTGTGTTGTTTGTAAGTTTTAAATTTTTAGAATTTTAATGTGCTTGTTTGTAATTTAAACTTTTGAGAGTATTTCTATAATTTTTGAGACATTGAGGTGTTAACTGTAAATTTTAAATCCTTTGCAAACTGATGTTAATTTTTTAATTTCATGTTTTTTATTTTAAGTTTTGAGACATTTGGATGAGTTATATAATTTTGAACTTTTCAGGGTCTTTTCTGCAATTTTAAAAATTTTTATGATTTTTTTGCAATACTTCATGTATTATAATATGTTATCTACTTGTAATTTCTTTATCTTAATAAACTAATATCATTTTTATGTTTTATATATTTTATTAAAATTAGTTTTTTTAAATTGTTAAGCTAAACATGATTCACATAGGATTAGGATAAGATATGTATATGATTAGGATAGATTAAGATATAAATAAAATAGAGGATTGCTTTGATACTCCGAAATTAGGCATTTTTATAATTTAAAAATAGTAAAAAATTCGAAAACAGGCAGAACAACAAAATGGGCAGTTTTGTCCTTAGTGTTTAGATTAGATCATTCCTATTATTCAACCTCAGTTTGAATTAGCAACGCAAAAGAGGAGAAATCCTCCCTTCTCTTACTCACTATTTTGATAAGAAAATATCATGAAATTTTAATAAAGCAAAAACTATTTTTTATAGAAAATTCGTGGAATTTTTTTTCCAAAGAAAAGCGTTTTTAAGGGGGAAATGTTATTTGCATTTAAATACCCCAAACTTTTCCTCATTTTAAACTTTGGTGCCCAAAGTTCATTTTTGCCCAAAAATACTCCAAAGTTCAACAAAATTTGCTTTGATACCCCAAATTTAGTTTTGCCAGTAAAACCCATTAATTAAATAAAATATAGCTTTAATGCCTCAGAGTCCATAAAATTTAACTTTGATATCCGAACATTAATTTCCAGTTAAAGATTGTGATATTAAAATATAAAAAATCATGGCTAGGATATCAAAGTAAAAATTTATTGAATATTGCGGTTCATTTTGGGCAAGAAAATTTTTTTACAGGTATCAAAATAATAAATGATTTAAGTTTGGGGTATTTATTGGGCAAGAGAGTACTAAAGTTACAAGTTGTGTAAATTGTGGGGTGTTTAATTGTAAATAACCCCAAGAAAAAACCTCAATTTTTGTTAAATATGTGAAGAGCTAAACATGTCGTGTATCATGATATTCTAACAAACAAATCAGTTCCTACCAACTTAACATTAATTTCATTTCCTAATTTGCTCTTATTTATACTTCCTATTTCTCTTCTTATTTATACTTCCTAAAATAACCTTTTTATCTAAGATAAATTACTTTTTTGGGTGTGGAACTACTGTCAACTACTTTATCCCTCAAATTTAGGATGTGAGAGAGATTTTTAAGGAAACAAACTACACCAACTGCTTTGGAGCACCAAAGCTGTTGGCAATAAAATATTCAAAATAGTGAAGGGTAATATTGACCATTGAAAATTAGAATTTGATTATAGATAAGTTAGTTTAAACTATAAAAAGGTATATTTGTCTAAAAAAGATTTTTCGAACTCGTGCTTTTAAAGGGAGTATGATATGATGGAGGGTACTAAAATCTTACTTCTATAGAAAGTGTGTCGACGCGAAGCCGTTAAATACTGAGGGTATTTATGTGTAATATTGGCTAAACAGCAGGGTGTTTTAAGTTTAATTTACTGAGAATTTAACCTTTAAACTGTTTCCCCCCTTCGATGAATTTTTGTTTCCCTCTCCCTCGCTCTCGATCGAGCTAAAAATTCAAAGAAGAAGAAGAAGCAGCAGCAGCAGCAGAAAGAAGTCGATCCCGATCCCTCTTCAGCAAATGTCAACCCTAGAAATCGAGGCTCGAGAGTGAGTCTCCTCCACCTCTTAAACCCCTAAGAAACCCTCAAAAACCTAAAAAAAAAAAAAACTCTTTTTTGTGCAGCGTTATAAAGGTAGTTCTTCAATTCTGTAAAGAGAACTCCCTGCATCAAACTTTCCAAACCCTGCAGAACGAGTGCCAGGTTCCGCTGAACACAGTCGACGGCCTCGAGACTTTCACCGCCGACATCGACAGCGGGCGATGGGACGCGATCTTGCCCCGGGTTTCTCAGCGAAAGATCCCCAGGAAGAAGCTTGAGGATCTCTATGAACAGGTTTCTGCTTTTTTTTTTTTTGAAATTTTAAACCCTCAAGTTATTGGAATTGCTATTAGTGATTAACCTAACATGGAAAAATTGTATTTTTACCCTCACTTATTCGTTTCACCCCAAGGGGTGAACAGGTATGGGGATTAAATGACAACTAGGGGGAAGAAAGAAGAAAGAGAATGATAATGGGTTTGAATTTTAAACGGTTTTCGGGTTAAATTGGTTTAACTGGGAACACATGGGCTAATTTGAAATAACTAGTGGGATTTGAGGGACTCGAAAGCAATTTCAATGTTTTGAGGGCCAACATTGAAAAACCCTTTTTGAGAAAATGTTGAAATTTTTACGGCTGAGTTTTGAGTTTTGTGGCAGATCGTGCTAGAAATGATCGAGCTCCGCGAGTTGGATACTGCACGTGCTATATTGAGACAGACGCAGGCGATGGGCGTGATGAAGCAGGAGCAGCCCAAGAGGTATTTGTGTTGGATAGCAGTATTCCTAATCTATTAGGATTCCTAATCTATTTTGATAACATGAGGTTATTAGGATTAGCAGTATTCCTAATCTATTAGGATTCCTAATCTATTTTGATAACATGAGGTTATTAGGATTCCTAATTTGTTTTGTTTTTGGTTTTAGGATTCCTAGTCTGTTTTGGTTTTAGTTTTTATATATATATGGAGATTAGAATCAATCATCATAAGAGAGGAGAGTTAGAAATTAGAGAGACTTTTGACTTGTTGCGCGCATCGGAAATTTCGACAACACTTCGGCAGCACAACAAGACAGTCAGGTCGCAATAGGAATTCTCGTTTCACCAAGGAAACAAGAATTTTAAGCAAAATATCTTAACAAAGTGGGATATCAGCTCTTCCTCTCATCAGTTCTAAGACTAACCTGTCGAGGGAACCTAAATAAGCTATTACAAATCACACAAATAGCGAGATAACCAATTTTACGTGGTTCGACAAATTGCCTATGTCCACGGGGAGATGATGGAGAGATTCTACTAAATCAAGGAGAGTACAAAGAGTTACAATCTCACAAAACTCATAAACTAACCCTCAACCAAAGCTCTCAACTTGCTCATAATATCTCCCTCTCATAATGCTCAAAAGTCTCTCTAATCTCTGATTATAACTCTCCTCTCTTATGATGATTGATTCTAATCTTCATATATATAGAAAAACTAAAACCAAAGCAGACTAGGAATCCTAAAACCAAAAACAAAACAAATTAGGAATCCTAATAACCTCATGTTACCAAAATAGATTAGGAATCCTAATAGATTAGGAATACTACTATCCAATAATTCTTCACCTCAACGAAGTATTCCCAAAACTGAGCCGACACCAACATGAGCACCAATGTGTCGTCTCACCAAATTCGGCTGCACCAATGTGGTTACCTACGTACCCCCTCTTCTAAGGATCAAACCACCCGTAGTTCATCCAAATGGCTGTCAAAGACCTCAACAATCACGAATGTGCAATAAGTTTCGATAATGATCAAACTTGTTGTTCGGAACCACCTTAGTGAGCATATCCATCGGATTATCCTTCGTGTGGACTTTCACAATCTCCACATCGCTATCTTCAAGAACATCTCGAACGAAGTGATAACGAACGTCAATATGCTTTGTCCTCGCATGAAAAAACCTGATTATTCGCCAAATAGATAGCACTCATACTATCATAATGAATAGTGACGGACCTCTACGATATACCAAGTTCTTCCAAAAGTCCTCGAATCCAAATAGCCTCCTTCACAGCCTCTGTTATCGCCATATACTCTGTCTTCGTCGTAGACAAAGCCACTGTAGACTGTAAGGTGCATCTCCAACACACCGGCGTACGGATCAAAGTAAACACATACTTCGTCGTAGACCGGTGCTTATCCAAATCCCCGGCATAATCCGAATCAACATAACCAATGCATAGCTACCCACCTGTAGTGTCCCGCTCATAAACCAAACCAACATTGAGCGTACCTCGAATGTACCTCAAAATCCATCTCACGATGTCCCAATGACCCACTTCTGGATCGTGCATGTATCTCGAAGCCATGCTCACCGCCTGTGACAAATCCGGCCTCGTACATACCATCGCATACATCAAGCTTCCAACCGCGTTCGCATATGAAGAATTCGACATCAACTCTCTATCTTTAACTGTCTTCGGTGAAATGTCAGTTGAAAGTTTCAAATGGGCTCCCAAAGGTACACTAACTGGCTTCATGCTAACATGAAATCGCTGTAGAACCTTTTTTAAATAAGCCACCTGTGTTAAACAAACTCTGCCCTTTTTCTTGTCTCTGCCGATCTCCATTCTTAAAATGCGTTTCGCCTCACCAAAATCCTTCATCTCAAACTCTTTTGAAAGCTGAACTTTCAACTCATCTATAGCAGATCTGAAAATAGAGGCAACCAACATGTCATCGACATAAAGTAACAAATAGATGTATGCACCTTCTTTCAACTTGTGAAAATATACGTAAGGATCAAACTGGCTCCTAGTGTACGAATGACCAATCATAAAACCATCAAATCGTCTATACCACTATCGAGGTGACTGCTTCAAACCGTATAGCGATTTCTTTAATCTGCAAACTAATTTTTCCTTCCCTGTAGTTAGGAATCCCAATGGCTGAGTCATATATATTTTTTCATAAAGATCGCCATGAAAAAATACCGTCTTCACGTTCAACTGATCTAACTCCAAACCATACTGTGCCACCAAAGCTAGCAAAATCCGAATCGAAGAGTGCTTCACCACCGGAGAGAAAACCTCATTAGTACCCGTATCCTCCGTGTCACCGTCGTGCTCGTCTGACGTCACCTCAGTCGGCACTCTAATGGATACTGTACCATCTGGACACTGTGGAGTTGCATCGATCTCCACCACCTGCGATATCTTCTCTGTCGGGTCACTTTTCACCTGATGAGAGTTGGGAAGCTTCAAGATAGAAGCTTTATCAAACGTGACGTCCCTACTCAGCACAATCTTCTTATCAACTGGATCCCAAAGCTTGTATCCGTTGACATCACATTTGAATCCCACAAATATGACCTTCCTAGCTTGAGGTTCTAATTTATCTATTTTCACATGATAAAATGCAGGGCACCCAAATACATTGAGCTGGTCATAGTCATGTGTTGGCTCTCCCGATCATATTTTCATAGGGGTTTTTTCCTCAATCGCAGATGAAGATAGCCTATTAATGAGGTGGCTCGCATATGTAAGCACATCAGCCCAAAAGATCTACTCCAAACCGTTCTGCAACAATAAACATCGGACCTTCTCCAGTAAAGACCAATTTAGCTTCTCTGCCACCCCATTCTGCTGCGGTGTATGACTAACCGTGAAGTGCCTATCTATGTTATCGTCTCAACATAACTGCAGAAAGGGGTCTGAAGTATATTCACCACCGTTGTCGGATCACAACGTTTTGATCTTTCTCTCAGTATGTAGTTTTAATCTTTTCTTTCACTCCATAAATAAATCTAGGACTTCATTCTTATGCTTTATGGTGTACACCCAACAACGTTTAGAATAGTCATCAACAAACGTAACAAACCAATGTCGATCACTAAGTGATGCTATTTTGGTGGGACCTCAAATATCTGTGTGCACGTAATCCAGGATGCCCCTCATCCTATGAATGACCGTTCCGAACTTCACATTCGTTTTCTTGCTAAGAACACAGTGTTCACAGAAATCCATTTTTCCACTCTTGGCTCATTTCAATAGCCCCTGCTTGCACAAAGCCTGTAGTGACTTCTCTCCTGTATGCCCCAACCTGTAATGTCAAAGTCTGTTCATGTCCGCCTTTGAAATAGCTGAAGCAACCTGGCCAACCTCGGTGCTCCCCTTTAGATAATATAAGTTCTGACTGCGGACTCTCTTCATCACCACTAAAGATTTTTTAGTAACCTTTGCTACAACGTCTTCAAAGGTCACCTTGAATCCCTTCGCCTCCAAAGCTCTAACTGAGATAAGATTCTTCTTCAGTTGAGGAACGAATCTCACCTCCTTTAATTCGCGGACTACTCCGTCGTGCATCCAAATCCGCATGGTATCTATCCCACAAATGTCACAGGATTGATCATTTCCCATGATAACAACACCCCCATCGAGTCTCTTAAACGATGCAAACCAATCTCGCCTAGAGGTCACATGATAAGTAGCGTTAGAATCAAGCATCCAATCCGATGCATCCAAATGGTTCACCTCCGGAGTAATCAAAAGAGAAAAGCTCGAATCATCAGAATCATCGCCTTTCGTAACATTCATCTCATTGGTCTTCGGGCCATTTTTCTTACTATTCTCATTCTCTTTGATCTTTGGACAATCTCTTTTCTAATGTTCCTGCTCCTTGTAGAATGCACATTGGTTCTTTCCAAACTGGTGACGATCTCTTGACTTTGACCTTCCTCTATTACCACCTTTCGAATATGGGCTTCTACCTCTCGTCGACAAAGCCTCGCCTGAAGTACTAGCACGGAAAGTCTCCTTGTCTTTCCTCCTCAAATCATAATTCGTCAATGCATTAGTGACTTTACTATAGCTGATAGAAGATCCCCGTTCAACAAAGTGAGCACAAATGTGTCATACTCCTCATCCGGTAAGGAGTCCAATAAGATAATAGCCTTGTACTCATCCGATATCTTCTCATCAACATTCGCCAAGTCTGATAACAACTTTGTATAGTTGTTCACATCAGTGTTTTCAAAGGCGCGTGCCTCATTGCGCTTCTTACGCCTTATGATGCGGGGCGGTGACGAAGCGTCCCACATCTGATGCAGCAACGTCTTTGCGCCTCACGTACATCCTTACTTTGTGTAGGGTGCATATAGTACATATCCTCATATAGTTTTATTTGTTAACATTTCAATCGAGTCTTTATACTTGATATTTAATATCCCAAAAAGCAAAATAAATCCATTAGGTTTTTTTAAATAGCCTTCAATTGAGGACAATTACTAATCCTTTGCTTGGATATTAATCTTGATTTAACATTTGATTTAAAAATTTATGAATTTTGCTACTATGTTGGGGGTTAGCATTAGAAATTAGTGCATTATATTATGATTTTGTAGTAAGATATTATTTATCATGATATTTTTCAAGTAAATTCTAAAAACATGTTTTTTCGCGCTTGATTACATATATTAAAAATTATGCGTGCGGTGTGTGCCTCGCATCACTCGGGCGCGCGCATCGCGTTGCGTCTTGCGCTTGTGCGCGTAAAGATGCTTTGCGTCCCGCATTACGCTTCGCGCATTGACAACACTGGTTCACATGAGCCGCAAGCGAGGTGCTTCTGGACATTTGGAATCTGAATAGCCTACGCAGCAAATGTAACATGTTCTCAACATTCTTCGTAAGGTACTTATTATTGAGAATTTCCTATATTTTTATCGCAGATGTCACCCCAATCACATCATACTTCAGCTCCTGTTCCAAACATGACCTAATCACTCCACAAGTATTCCTATTCATCTTTTCTCATATCGCATCTTCATATTTTGATGGTCTCTCATGGACCATGATGGTCTCCTCCAAGTTCTGAGCATTGAGCGCATCCTGTACGTCGTTCATCCACAAATCAAAGTTGATTTTACCGTCATATTTCACCACACTAGTTTTGGTGTTCTGAAAACCAACTTGAACTGTACTTGCCATCGACTTGTTGCTTTCACCTTCTTCTCCCATTGCAAACTAACTCCAAGATGTAGAGAAAGAATCAAACTTTGATAGAAATTAAGAATTACCCAACCGAACCCTAGATCGGATTCCAAATAGATCTTCTGCCCACACGAGAAAAGCGAAATCTCCAACGATAACTTCTAATGCTATCTCCATCGAAGCCTAGAACTTTAAGAACCAAGCTTCACACAAGAATCTTCCTCCACCTAATTCTAAAAAATTCTAGATCTGAAATGTGGGCTCTGATACCACTTGTTGCGCGCAACGAAAATTTCGACAGCACTTCGGCAGCACAACAAAAGAGTCAGGTCGCAATAGGAATTCTCGTTTCACCAAGAAAACAAGAATTTTAAGCAAAATATCTTAACAAAGTGGGATATCAGCTCTTTCTCTTATCAGTTCTAAGACTGACCTGTCGAGGGAACCTAAATAAGCTATTACAAATCACACAAATAGCAAGATAATCAATTTTATGTGATTCGGCAAATTGCCTACGTCCACGGGGAGAGGATGGAGAGATTCCACTAAATCAAGGAGAGTACAAAGGGTTACAATCTCACAAAACTCACAAACTAACCCTCAACCAAAGCTCTCAACTTGCTCACAATATCTCCCTCTCACAATACTCAAAAGTCTCTCTAATCTCTGATTACAACTCTCCTCTCTTATGATGATTGATTCTAATCTCCATATATATAGAAAAACTAAAACCAAAACGAACTAGGAATCCTAAAACAAAAAACAAAACAAATTAGGAATCCTAATAACCTCATGTTACCAAAATAGATTAGGAATCCTAATAACCTCATGTTACCAAAATAGATTAGGAATCATAATAGATCGTGTCGTTATGTTTTCATGTTTGAATATTTTCTGATGCTTAGTATGTTGCACGACATACATTGTTGGAGATTGTGGTTAAATCTGGAATGAAACAGTAAAAATTGATGTGCTATAATTTTAAAAATTTTAAAATTAAGTGCTGTGCGTTTGTAAAACGCTGTGCTTAAAGCAATTTTTGACCTACTTTGGTACAAGGATCCCAATGCCAAACCGCTTCTAGGAACAGCAGTACAATACTTTGGTGTGCACCAACCCAGTACTGTCAAGATCTCCTCGATCTATAAGACCTTTCGGTCAAGATGAAATCTCCTCGATCTCAGAATCTTTTGGTTCAAAACTTTTCGGTTTCAGGGAAAGTTCATTCAAGCATAGTTTTTACGGCAGCAGCACAACAGCTCAATATATTTCGTGTGTTGTGTGTCCAAGAGCCGCCCTAAGGGACGCTATTTATAGGCCTCTAAGGTCAGCTCAAGAGTCACCTACAATCTATGTGACTGTTACAAATCATAATGACAATTATGATTGTAACATCTATTGATTTAAATGCTGTTGTAACTGCTGCATACAATAACGTCTGAATGCGAGACAATCAATGGACGCGTTACTTTGCAACGCGAGGGTCGCGTCTCAACAAATCAGACGAACATCATCAATAGGGCGAACCTCGTCGAACGAGCGAACGTCAATAGGACGAACCTCGTCGAACGGTCGAACGTCAATAGGACGAACCTCGTTGAATGAGCGAACCTCGTCGAACGGGCGAACCTCGGACGAACGTCAATTGGACGAACCTCGTCGAACGGGCTAACCTCATTAAACGGACGAACCTCGTCGAACGAGCGAACTTCGTCAAACTAGCGAACCTTGTCTGATCTAATCAAACGAACATCGTCAATAAGACGAACATCATCAAACAGGTGAACCTCGTCAACCAATTGACGAACCTTGTCAAATAGAGGAGCGTCGTCTAATCTCGAGAACGCTAGGGTCACACCATCCTCGTCCGCATGCTGCGAAGCAGCCTGCGAGGCAACCTTCGTAGCAACCTTCGTGGCAGCCAATGTGGCGCCAAAGGGCGTCACCTAGCTCCGATGCCTCCGTGCGAAGTGCAAAGTGCGCCTAACAAAGCGCCACTTAGCGCTTCAGTCCGATTAGCCCTGATCCCCAGCCCATTGGCCCACGGTCCATGAGCCCACGACCCACGACCCATGGCCCACTAGAACTTATGAGGGATTAATTAAAACAAAATATTTCTCGGCTTGCCGTTGGCAAGCCTCGAACAAAGGATCTTTTGAAACACCAAAACATTAACTTTCCACTAGGCTATTAAGCATTTATGAAAAGTACTAGTAGTTAATATATATAGTTTGAAAACTCATTTTGGAAAGCGGTTTTGACCAAAAAATCCAACAGGCATATCTAGAGTCAACCAAGGAGAAGCGCCGTGCGCAGATTGCTCAAGGTTTGGTTTTAACTTGTTTAATGACCCCTCATAATTCTGCTGTTACTTGCATTAAGTAAGGTGTAGGTTCAGGTAAATTATAAGGTAGACGACTCTAGATTTGTCCCTGTTTTTCCCCGTATCAGTACTGTCTATATTTTCGTTAATATAGCTCGGAGGTATGTGAAGGGATTTGTTGTGTGAAAATGTTCCATGATATAACTGTTACTTCTAATTGAAGTCTCAGTGTAGATTGTTGCTACACAGTCATCACCATCTAAGTATTTATTCATTAAAATGGAACTGTTGGTAGAGTAAGATTACATGGAGATTTGATGAAGTCTAAAAGAGATCCCTCTTCATGACAGATTGCCAGGCGATGAAAGTGTGGGCAATATAGAGGATTGCTATATATAATCCTAAAAGACTGGGTGATGCCCCCCAGGAAAAGTAGAAGAGGAAAGATGAAATGTGATGCAAAATTGTAATTATAGAGGTACAAATGAAGCCAAGAGCCAAACTAATTAGTATAGAGGCTTCTTTATGAAACCGTGTCATGTTGGACGTGTGTATGAGACATGATGTTCTCTTGTCAGTGTTCTTTTCAGAAGTTGATGTATATCAGCTGTTGCATAATGGGTTCCGAGAAACATATAGGAGGAAGAAGAGAATGCTGAATGTGGCATTTTTTTAAAGAATTGAATCTTTTGAAGCGGATATTAGTCAACCCGGTTTGAGCATATTTTTCTTAGGAAACTTGTCATAAGAGGGGATGAGTTTAAATGCAAAAGAAAAGAATCAGGTAATAATTAATTATTTTCAGAAGGCAGTTCTTTGTCCTAGGCATTCTGCAATTGGAAATTTTGAAGTGGATAACTTGCTGAAGTAATTGCAAATACTAGCGTAGGATCATAAAATGGTGCTTGAACATCCCAAAGGTAAGGATTCTATTTGTCGAAAGTGGTGGGACCAAACTTTTATAGACCGAGGGGAGTCCTATATTATATAGAAGGTGCCACCTTAATGTGTCAACTTGGTATTCTTTTTTCTGGACTAGAGCACTACATAAGCTCCTTAAGGTTTTATATTAACACTTTTTGTATATGTTCTAAAGTGACATTGTCATTACAAGTTTTTTTGCTGTCTAGCTGATATTTGGTAGGTATTTGACTCCATCTTCTGAGCTTTAACAGAATGGGAGATCTTGATGTTCATTGTGACTTCTCTCTGTGACTTCTAAGTTGTATGCTTCTATTATTTATACTTCATATGCCATGTCATTTATCTTTTTATAATTTGTTTTTGTCCCGGCTATTGCTGCTGAAGTTAATGTTGTGCCACCATCTTGACTAATGACTTCGATTGGTCAGGCCCTGAAGTGGCAGCAGCATCAAGGTTACTTGGCTCTTTCATCATGAGCTTACCCATTCTGATTTAGTTCTCCTGTCCTGGCTATAGCTGGCCACCGTTATTGTTAACATATCGTCCTTTGGGTATTCTAGGTTTGCTTCCACCTGGAACGCAGTTTGATCTATTTCGTGGTGCTGCTGCAATGAAGCAGGATGAGGATGAGATGTATCCAACAACTCTTGGGCACCAAATAAAGGTATGTATCTGTGAGACCGTGAGATGACAGATTGACTCTACATATGATCTTGTTTTTAGTTTCTACTGTCCGAGCTACCTTTTGCAGTTTGTAGTCCCTTATGTTAACGGGAACCTGACTTGGGCATCTATATTACTGCTGCAAATAGAATTAAATTTGTTACGACAGTCGTAAGAGAGAACACCTAGTTTCCTTTCTCAACTCAAGGAAAACAGACATCTCATTCTAGCTTTTGTAAATAGACAAAGTTTCGGAGTACTATCATTTTCTAGAGCAGTGCTGTAAAATGGTCTGCATGGGCGTCTTAGTGGGTACTTACTTGATCCATTCTTCGAGGTGCTTCAGTTATGCAGGCGCCTTGGCATTTCTAGGCCTCCTGGGACGCCTAGACTCCCAACTATTGTTCTTTCAATTTCTGTGCTAGAGCAGCTATGGGTAGGTTTGTGCTGCAGAATGATTTGTACTTGATCTAAGAATCAAACCCCCAGAATTACATCCTTCTAGGTAATTATTAAGTTAATCATCTACATGCTTAGATGCCTAACCTTCATTCATCGTGGACGATCATCTACAGCTATCTTTCGCGTGCCATCCATCAATAGTCTACTTTTTAAACTTAAGTCTTGTCATTTCTAGCTGATCACACCGTCAGCTCCCTTTCACGTGCCATCTATCAGAAGAAAATTGCCCTCACCCTTCCATAATGTGAGCGTCTTGAAATCAAAGAATTAAGTTTAATGTATTATCTTATTCATTCTTATCGTCTCTTGCCAACATCAACACCCTCTTTGATTTCACTTTTGAGCATGCTATAGCTGGGAATAGGTAAGAAAGAACTTTTGAATGTAATAGAATGGACAATTGAAATAAAATAATTCATTCATCCACTGTAAGAAAAGATTGCAGACTCCAACGTCTATTTATAGACCATAGATCACAGATTCCAACTCCTATTTATTGATTGGCACAATACTTTAGACCTGATCCAAAGTGGTAACAATCTAATTCAAGTTTATCTAAACTCCTGTATTTCTTCACACCACAACTAGACATTATCTAATCACATCTCTAATAATGATTTAATTCTAAACAAGTTCGAACAAGCTTAATCCAAAACCAACAATTCAAAAATCAATGAACTGAACAACCAGATCCGAACAAATTCACATTGATCCAAGCCAAATCCATGGAGGTTTATAGGAGGCTCTGATTGGTAGCCAGTCTTTAGTGATTCCATTTCAACAGTGTGTGTATGATGCTTACTATATGATATTTTCATTGGTATATGCATGTTTGATGGTGTCTGGGAGTATACTTGTTTACATTTATTTGTTCTTTCTGGCTAATTTCAAAGTTGTATTTTCTGTCTTCCTCTCAGTTTGGGAAGAAGAGTCACCCAGAGTGTGCTCGGTTTTCACCAGATGGTCGGTACTTAGTTTCATGTTCGGTTGATGGTTTTATCGAGGTACAGTTTCTTTCTACAGTCCTGATATGCAATTTTTATCCTAGATTTTGTTTGGCACAGCAAAAACCAAGAAACTCAAAATTTTCCTGAGATTTCTAGGAAACTAGCCTCTTATGGTAACACACACATATACTGTTTGAAGAACCAGGGAACAAATGCTTAAAGGTTAAACTGTATAGAGAACTTCCCAGTATGTGTTCCATGTCTTGGTTTCTAACACTTCCAATAAAAAAGGGGTAATAAAATAAATTGTCGTAAGCAATGATGGATCTTAACCTTCTCTTTAATATAAACTATAAAGAAACTGAAACCAGGAATCATCCTTTGTGGAAAATGGGGGTTACCATATTGCAAACTTAAAACATGGAGCTTCGGCTTCTTCTCTTGGCAAAATTTCAAGTTCTTAAAGAAACTAGACAATTTCTCCCAGGTTTCAGTTTTCTGGCTAGACTTCTACAAGTTGTAACAGTTTTTAATTGCCGGAAAGCTTGCTCTGTAAGCTGTTATCTTTTCCATATATATGCTTGATATCTTTCTTATGCTTTGCTTTCTTCTTGATTTCAGTGGATATTCGTCTTCCATAAAATGAAATATAATAAAAAGAAAAGTAAGGTTGACTAAGAAGATGTTTACATATTCAATTGGGAACTCTCTGGGATTACATTAGCGGAAAGCTCAAGAAAGATCTTCAATATCAGGCTGATGTGAGTTTTTACTTTTTTTTGGCTGTTCCTGCAGATAGTGGCTGTTTTTTCATTTTTTCACTTTTATTTTTTAACTCAAAGCCATTTATGCCTTTTAATTTCTTAAGCCTCCTCACAAAAAATTGCGGTGATGCATATGTTTAAAGCTCGTGAATCATTATTGCCCTTAGTAGTGGCTATTACGCCTTCCAGTTAAGTAGTTCTAAAATATTTGTATATTTATTAGTTTCAACTACATGTGCCACCATATCAGAACAGCTTTCACATCCATAATCAGACTGATCTTACTTTAATATTTTTTGATGCATATTTGCTGAGAGGTGTGTTTCACATTTGAGTCGAATAATCCAGTATTTCATGATAACCTGTTCCTGAAGTCCCTTGCACTGCATAAAAATTTCAAAGTTGTGGTGAGGATTGAGGATTATAATTTTATAGTCTAACATGCCCACACAGGTTGAACACTTTTTTTTTGTGGGCTGAAACAGGCAGGTCTAACATGTCCTTATATCGTTTTAAATAGCCTTCCACTGCACTAAAAGCTTCTGTGGTGATGATTGAGAGTTATGATTTTATACCCTAAACGCTGGTGTTTCAAATGTTCAGTACTTCTTTTTTCCTTTCAATATGCCTTAATGTATCAAGCTGAATAAGCTAGTCGCTATACTTCGATTTTGAGCTGAACTTTCCACTTACTTTTATTATATTGCTGCTTATGAAGTTGTACATTCTCCTCACGTCTATATAAAAAAAAGAAAGAAATTATCCATATATATGGTTACATGTTTAAAATGCAGTATGCTTTTATGATATCTTGTAGGATGCTTTTATGATGCATGATGACGCGGTCCTTTGTGTAGATTTTAGTATAGAATCAGAAATATTTGCATCTGGATCACAAGATGGGAAAATAAAGGTATTCTTTCTTACTGCTGGATTTATGCCACTTGTTCCTCATGCTCCTGTAATTATCTTACAAACAATATATAGAAACTTTATGTTCTACAATTCCATAGTGCTTCCTTTTTCTCTCCAAAACTTTCATTCATTTAGGTGCATCATTTTAGACTTACCTGTTAAGATGCTATTACACAACAAAAGATGAAATGATTTTGAATTGATCTAATAATTAGAACTTCAGTAAAAATGCATAGCTTCACTCTAGGCTAGCTTGAGAACAAATCATTTTGTTGGGTTTTATGAGCTCTTGGTATTGCTGATACCTCTACTATTGTATTATCTGAATCAATTGCTTACAGAACATATGGACTGCTAACAACATCACTCTCCCTAAGGCAAGTAAATTTGAAGAGAGATTTTTGTTTTTCCTCACAAAGGTCGTCCTTTTAGCTGTTTTGATTCGCAGGAATCAACATTTGTTTTAGAAGTTGGTAGGCATGTGGAATCAAGCCTTTGAGCATAATGAAACCTCAAGAGGGAGTATCGAATGGTAGGAATAGTATTGCAAATTAACCTGCTTCTATAGTTTCGTGCAAGGAAAGCCAACTGTCAAAGCTTTAGCTAGAATACTGAATGGAAATATAGGGTGAGAATAGGAGAGATTTAGACACAGTTTCTTTCGTTCTGAAAAAGTTTAGACTAGAATAGAGCACCTGGGAAGATAGCATTCTTTTTTTAATGAATAGAAATAAGTGTATCGGGTGTGAAATTTATCAGTATCAACTACATGAAAGTGAAGTTGTTTTCTTTTAGATTAGGCTTACATCATGACATTCATTAAATTTTCTTCGTTGCATGTTTGCAAAAGACACTAGCGAATCTCGATGTTGCATATTTTCCGTTGATGATATTGTATTAATTAATGAGATTGGATAACTTCCAAAGTTGGAAGGTGGAATTTACACCTTCAAATGAAGTTTGTCATTTGATTGCTTATTAAGTATGTTTGTACTACAATAACAAGATTCTTATTACATCTTATATACTTTGACTGTCAGTTCCCAACTTTATCTACTCTCTTAGGATATTTTGATTCTGTAGGATGACATACAACACCCTGTAGCAAGCTTTTCTATTTCTCTATAATCAGAGAGTGTTTTTGCATGAATGTGGCACCGCTATTATGCATTATTTGAACTTGCATCTAGAAATAAGAAGCTTATTTCTATAGTTCTGTATACATATATGCTACTTTAAAGTTCAAAGTACATATTTTTGAAATTTCACTACTAAATCATCACTTTACTAAGCCACAACTTTTTTCAATCTTATTTGTCCATTTGGATATAATATACATTGATTAGTTGGTAGATGTAATATTATATGATCTATCTTTTAGAGTAAAAAAACAGAACCCTGAAATTCTGTTATATTTTGGATTATGAAATGCTTTATGTTTTATTTGATCTCTTCTGTTTCAAATTTAACATTTGTAATTTATTTTGAAGGTTTGGCGAATAAGAAACGGTCAAATCTTGAAACGTCTTGAACATGCACATTCTCAGGGCATTACCAGTCTGACATTCTCTCGTGATGGAAGTCAGCTACTAAGTACATCCTTTGACAGTACAGCAAGGTTTTCTTAGAATAAGAGGCACTTTCCTTATCTTATGATTAATTTAATTATTGAACAATAGTTTTCCTCTGAATGATCCTGTACTTTCTGTTCCTGAATATAATGGGCATAGCCACTAGCCATGCAATATGATGTGATATTTAGACTAGCCAACCCTAACAGGTTTTCTAAAAATCTAGTTTTTGGCAATTTGATAATGAGAACATATGATGATCAGATATTTTGATGTCTTGCAGTAATCTTGTGGTCTAAGATGAACTAATGGGATTACTGAATTAAACCTTCTATATTTCCATTCTAATGCGTACATTTAGATAAAAGTCACCCACGTTACTGGGCTTCCCGATTTGAGCACATACAAATATTTCTGTCGAGGAGTGATAATGAACTGCTAAGGCAACACAACAATGCTTATGCTTATTTTTTTCTGTCGATATGATGTTTGGCTTTTGAGTACTTTTTCTGAAAGTATTGAATTAGATCATATATTTTTGAGGTATTTTCATGAATTAGAGTACTTATTGGATGGCCTTTAGTTCTTATTGGTAAACCTCCTTCCCTCGCTCTCAGCGATGTGTGTTCACAACGATGCAAAAGAATGATTATGCTAATTAACATTTTTGGCATAAGGAAAAAGCAGAAAAGCCGCAAACTTGTGGTGCCTCTAACAATTCCACATGAAATCGATCGCTGATTGCTTGACGGGAATAGTCTTGATTGTTCTTCAACCTAGTCAATTCTAACGCATGATATCTTTATCTGTGCAATCTTAAAGAGCGATTTGTTAGCGTGATCTTGTTGTTAGTTTGTGTTCTTACCTGTGCTTATGCCAGAAATAGTACTTGAGTCCAGGTTGCGGTTTTTCTCAGTTATCTGTCTGCTGGACTTTTCTTCTAACCAGTTTATGTTTGTTCAGTAGCAAGTGGCAAAATGTCCTTACATGCCAGATTTAATTAGGTAGTTTGATAAGTTCACTTGGCATGTGCTGGGTAGACAAATCAGCTTTTTTTTAAAACTGAATGCAATTTCGTTCGCAATATAG
The DNA here is from genome assembly GCF_001876935.1 of Asparagus officinalis. Lineage (NCBI taxonomy): Eukaryota > Viridiplantae > Streptophyta > Magnoliopsida > Asparagales > Asparagaceae > Asparagus > Asparagus officinalis. The sequence continues at coordinate 4,330,225 of NC_033798.1, read as the reverse complement.
AGACAGGTCTTGCCACCTTGGTTGATAAATGGTATATTAGCATTTAGAGCCTTTGCCCGGTTTTGGACTGTATTAGTGTAATGTGGGCCTTGCTTCAATGAATCCTCCTATCCCTCATTCTGAGGTGGAATATCGTTCGCAGTATAGAGGGGACTTTTCTTTGTCCTCCTTTTTTTTAAAATGCTTAAAAGTTATTTGATTAAATTGTAGAATCCATGGCCTCAAGTCATGTGAATCATGCAATCTTCTCAAATGACGGCAGTCGTATGCTTTACCATCTTTTATGGCTATTATTTTCTCTTCTTTGTCTCATTTGTGGAATTTAATTAAATTCTTGACAAATTTATGAACATTTACAGGTTTGGGATGCAAAAACTGACTGTTTACATACTTTCGAGCCACCGCCCCCATTAAGGGTATATAAAGATCTTTCTTTTTTCATGGCTCTTCTGTTTCAGCTTGTTTCTTTCTCTTTTTTTAATTATTTTTGAGGAACAGATTACCCTGACCTACAGAGATCTCTCTGCTTATGTTTTTTCTAGGGAGGTGATGCATCTGTGAATTCTGTTCATCTATTTCCTAAGAATACTGAACACATCTTGGTATGCAACAAAACATCGTCTATTTACCTCATGACACTTCGAGGGCAGGTAATTCTACAGTTATCTCAGGCACTCTCAATCTATGCTTGTAATTTTTCTTTTGGGGTGCAACAAACTGTTTATAAATTTTTGGGAAATATCTTGTGTATTTTATTGTTTCCTTTTCTAACCTAATCATAGGAAGCTGTAGCATCATTTTTACCAGTCACACCATAGTTGTTCTTGACTTCTCACAGATATTTTCACAAATATTGAAAGTTACACTTTTCTTGTGTTGCATATGTGATATTTATGAGACACTATCTGAGTGGATAAAGTGGTGATTTAGGGTCAGTTTGGTATTGCTTTTTTTTGGGTGCTTTTGCTTAATTTTTGAGAAGCAATCAATAATAGTGATTGTTGAGACTTTCTTTTGCATGCTTATTAAAATTGCTTTTGCTTTAAGGGGTGCTTTTAGAAGCAATCTTAGGATGATTTTAAAAGCAGCTTCTGCTTTTTTTTCCAGTTTATATACCATATATGACATTTATCTTTTGACGATGATCTTTAAGCACAATTTTTCCGAACACCTTGATTGTTTTTCGAAGTAACTTTTAATATATGGTTACCAAACAATTTTTTTAGCACCTGAAATAAGTTGTTTTTATAAGCTACCTTTTTATAAGCTCCAACAATACCATACATGCCCTTAGGATGTGAAGATCGACCAAAAAGTTGGAAAGAATCTCAGTTGCTTATATTTATTTATGGTAAATAACTTTCATCTATTTTCATGATGGCTGATATATCTTTGTTGTCAACAAACTTTATGAATTTTTCGCTATGATTGTACTAGCAAGTATAATAGCCTCCTTCAAAATATGTATGTGTCATTATTCATGCATAGAAAAACAGCATGATAGTGCACTCTTAAGTACTTCAACAGCAATCTATAGTTGTCTGTATGGTGTGACTGGATCTAGCTTGTTTTATTATTAGTATGGGCATTGAATATGTTGATTCCTTGGAAATTCTAGTTTTTGCCTACGAGGCTATTTAGTTATAGCTTCTAAACAAAGATCATTATCTTAAATGTTGTGTTTGTGATACTACTTGTTTTTTGTTAGTCTAAGTGTAGACCCAAAGTTGAAGCCGAAGCTGGAATCAGGAAGATGAAGCAAAACGAAGGAAACAGGAAAACTGTAGAACAGTCGATCGCGATGGTCTCGGCGGTCGACCGCGAACGTGCACGAGGTAGGAAAAAGTCTCTGGACTTTTTCCGATCGACCGTGACGGTTGGTGCGGTCGACCGCGTCTGGACCCTGGAGCTAAGTAAGTCTCTGGACTTTTTTCGGTCGACCGCGACAGAAGGTCTGGTCGACCGCGAAAACCCTGTAAGCGCAGTCTGGGTTCTGTCGTTTATCCGGTCGATCGCGACTGGTTCGGGGGTCGACCGTGAGTCTAGCTGGCAGTTTCCTAAACTGTTTTGGATTCTGTTTTGATTCAGATTGATATAAATACCCAAACGTTTTTAGGGTTTATAAGACCATCAAAAACTATCAGAAAGAGAGTTTTTAGAGAGAGAATCTCAGAGAGATTAAACTCTAGTTTGAGTGCTTGTATTCCTTCTTCAATTAATCAAAGAATCGTGTGGTGTGGCTCCCGAGGACGTAGGCACGTTGCCGAACCTCGTTAAATCTATGTGTTCGTCTCTTTTACTATTCTTGCAAGTTTTGATCTTTATTTGTGGTGAATTTCTTTTTTGCTCAACTTTCTAACAAGGTCCGGAAGAGTAAGGGTTCAATTTGACTATTTCGAATCCTCAACAACTGGTATCAGAGCTTCGTTCAGCAATTTGTGAGAAAGCCATGGCAGAGGAAATCAAATCTAAGATCGAGAAATTTAACGGTTTAGACTTCGCCTACTGGAAATCGCAGATGGAGGACTATCTGTACCAGAAGGACTTGTATCGCCCGTTGATGGGCAAAGATAAGGGACATAAAAAAGAAGAGTCAGACGATGATTGAGAGATATTGTATAGGAAGGCTCTAGGGCAAATCCGGTTATCGCTCGCTAAGACAGTAGCCCACATTATCTTGAAGGAGAAGATGACAGTAGGGCTTATGGAAGCGCTCCCGAAGATGTACGAGCAACCGTCTGTAGCAAACAAGATGCATATGGTAAAAACTCTTTTCAACCTTAAGATGGCAGAAGGACGGTCCTTCACGATGCACCTCAGCGAGTTCAACACGATTGTTGATCAGCTTATCTCCGTAGACATCACATTCGATGATGAAGTGCAGACCCTTTTATTACTGTCGTAGTTATCGGATAGTTAGGCATGTTGTGTGATGGAAATCAATAATTCGGCGGGGAAGGAAAAGCTGAAGCTGAGTGAGGTGGTTAGCGTGATTCTATCCGAGGAGGTCAGAAGAAAATCGTCTGAATCAAAAGATTCAGGTTCAGCTCTAAGTTTCGAGCAGAGAGATAGAAGCCAGAAGAAAGGGAACCAGAACAGGAATGGTCGAAGTCGAAGAAGAGGTTGAACTCGAAGGTTAGGCCTATCAAAGGAAAGTGTTGGAACTGCGGCCAGGAGGGCCATATGTCTTCAGTCTACAAGAGTCCAAAGAAGGATGCAAGTGAGCAGGAGGCTCATATCGTGCAGGATGCTTTGACTTTGCTATGGACAACGATTCAGATTCTTAGGTCATCGACTCAGGAGCTTCTTTTCACTCCACTACAAATAAGAAGCTTCTTCAGAATTATGTAGCAGGAGACTTTGGAAAAGTGTATTTGGGGGACAATGAGTCCTGTAATATTGTTGGAAAGGGCGATGTGCAGATTCAGATGAATGACTCTAAGTGAAACTTGAAGAACGTGAGACACGTACCGAAGCTGAAGAGGAATCTTGTTTCAGTAGGACAACTTGGAGTAGAAGGCTATGTTTCGACATTCACAAGGGATTCATGGAGAATCTCCAACGGTACGATGGTAGTTGTCCGAAGCAATAAATTAGGGACTCTTTACATCACCTCACATGCGAGTAACACCCTTGCAATTGCAGTTGGCAAAGAGAGTACAGATCTGTGACACAACATGCTAGGGCACATGAGCGAGAAGGGGATGAAGATCTTACATTCACAGGGAAAGTTAACCAGAATCGACTCCGTGGAAGTCAGAGTTTGTGAAGACTGCATCTTTGGGAAGCAGAAGAGGGTTAGTTTCCTGAAGGGTGGAAGGTCACCTAATGTTCAGAAGCTAAAGTTGATTCATACAGATGTATGGGGTCCAGCCAGTGTGTCTTCTTTTGACGGTTCGAGATACTATGTCACTTTCATTGACGATCACTCGAGGAAGGTGTGGATTTACTTCATGATGCACAAGTCAAGGTGTTCGGAGTCTTCAAGAAGTGGAAGGCCATAGTGGAGAACGAGACAGATCTGAAGGTGAAGTGTCTAAGATTAGACAATGGTGGGGAATACGAGCTGGAGGAGTTCAAGAGGTTCTGTGCTACGAATGGTATTCGCTTAGAGAGTACTCCAGGGACGTCGCAGTAGAACGACATTGCGGAGAGGATGAACATGACCTTGACGAAGCTTGCCACGAGCATGCGATTACATGCTAGTCTGCCTAAGATATTTTGGGCGGATGCGGTGTATATGACGGCTTACCTTATTAATCATGGGCCATCAGTTCCATTGGATTTTAGGATTTCAGAGGAGGTTTGGAGTGGAAAGAAGATAAATCTCTCACACTTGCGGTTTTAGGATTTCAGAGGAGGTTTGGAGTGGAAAGAAGATAAATCTCTCACACTTGCGGGTATTTGGTTGTGTGGCTTATGTTCATATCAGTGACCATGTCAGAGACAAGCTAGATGCTAAGTTACAGAAGTGCACATTCATTGGATACGACATTAATAAGTTCGGGTATCGTCGTTGGGATGAGAAGAACAGGAAGATCATCAGGAGCCGAGATGTCATATTCAATGAGGGGGTGATGTACAATGACATAAAAAATGTCAAGGATAACCAAAGCAGTGGGAGCAGCACTTCGGATGCAAGTGGGTCTGAGTACATGGATTTAGAGGAACTTCCTGATAGGGGTGATGATGTTTGTTCTGACCGAAGAACAGAGGAGGTTCCAGGTGCAGAAGCAACTACCCAGGGTGTGGAGCTTAGGAGGTCATCCAGGGTACCCAAACCGAATCCTAGATATCTTTCATTTCTTGATTACTTATTATTAACAGATAGCGGTGAACCGGAGTGCTATGACGAAGTAATGCAAGTGAGTGAATCTTAGTAGTAGGATCATGCGATGCAGGAGGAGATGTATTCTCTACTCACTAACGAGGCATGAGAGTTAGCCCAGCTACCTGCACAGAAAAAGGCCTTACATAACAAATGGGTCTACCAGATCAAGCAGGAGAGTGATGGAAGCAAGAGGTTTAAGGCCAGATTAGTAGTGAAGGGGTTCCAACAACAGGAAGGAGTGGACTACACGGAGATATTTTTTCCTGTTGTGAAACTCACAACCATCCGGGTGGTGTTGAGCTTGGTGGTTACAGAAGACCTCTTCCTTGAGCAGTTAGATGTGAAGACTGTCTTTCTTCATGGTGACTTGGATGAAGAAATTTACATGAAGCAACCTGTTGGCTTCATTGAAAAAGGAAAGGGAGAGATGATGTGCAAGCTCAAGAAGAGCTTATATGGTTTGAAACATGCTCCGAGACAGTGGTACAAGAAGTTTGATAACTTCATGCGAAACAATGGTTATAAAAAATGCAATTCAGATCATTGCTGCTATTTCAAGAGGGTCGAGTCCAATTTTATTATACTGTTATTATATATTGATGACATGTTAGTAACAGGACCGTGTTTAGAGAAGATAAACAGTTTGAAGAAGCAACTAGCAAATGAGTTTGCAATGAAGGATCTGGGTGCATCGAAGCAGATTCTAGGGATGCGAATCAGTAGGAATGAAGCTGAAGGGACATTGAGGTTGAGCCAAGCTGAATATATCGAGAAGGTACTTCAGAGGTTCAATATGCAGAATGCTAAGGTTATTAGCACGCCCCTTAGAAGTCGGTTTAAATTTTCTGAGGAGCAATCACCTAAGACAGATGCAGATAGAGAGCATATGAGTAGTGTACCATATTCTTCAGCAATTGGGAGTCTCATGTACGCGATGGCTTGCACGAGACCGGACATTGCCTATGCAGTGAGAGTTGTGAGCAGGTTTGCAAGCAATCCATGGTAGCAACATTGGGAGGTCGTGAAGTGGATATTGCGGTACTTGAGAGGGACAACGAACAAGCTACTATGTTTCAGGAGGAAGGAGTTGGTGCTGCATGGATACATGGATGTGGACTTTACCGGTGATCATGATACGAGGCGAAGCACCACGGGGTATGTTTATACCTTAGCATCGACAGTAGTGAGTTGGGTTTCACGTCTGCAGAAGATTATGACTTTATCTATAACCGAGGCTGAGTATGTTGCGGTGACTGAAGCAAGCAAGGAAATGATCTGGTTGAACGGGTGTTTGAAGGAGTTGGATCTGAAGCAAGGGAGATGAGTTCTATATTGTGATAGCCAGAGCGCTATACATCTTGCTAAGAATCCAGTATATCATGCCAGAACGAAGCATATCGACATACGATACCATTTCATACGCTCGTTAATTGAAGACAGAAAGTTACACTTAATGAAGATTTTGGGGAGTCAAAATTTAGCGGACATGCTGACGAAGACAGTCACTATTGAGAAACTAGAGTTGTGCGCAACTTCAGTTGGCCTTCACGAGTAGAAGATGAAGGCGGAGCCACACTAGGAGGATCAGCGAGATCACCGGGATGTTGATGGTTGAAGAAAGGATTTTCCGGGGAGGAGAAGGTACTTGCGAAGAAAGGAAGAGTTCGGGTGAACTCGCTGATGGCGCTTTGGTCTCCAAGTGGGAGATTGTTAGTCTAAGTGTAGACCCAAAGCTGAAACCGAAGCTGGAATCAGGAAGATAAAGCAAAACGAAGGAAATAGGAAAACTACAGTATGGTCGACACCCAAGATCTCACAAATTAAACCCTCAAACAATCTCTTGAATCTCTCACAAAAGGACAGTCGTCAACACCCAAAGAACGGTCGCTAAAACCCAAAGGACAGCCGCCAAAACTTCTGCGTTTTTCTTGCACGCCGCCCAACACCTGCGTTTTTCTTGCACGATGCCCAACACCCGCGTTCTCCCTCGCTGACTCCAACGAACGAATTCGTGGCCCCTACACACTGAGCCTTTCATGCGGTTTTCCCTTTCACGCGTCTCTTGATAGTGATAGGGACAATTCGTTCACAAAAAATCCTAATTTTTATGAGCTATTACCTTTTTTTCAATTTTGTTCATTTTGACCAAATGGCAAATAATTTCATGGAGTTAAAATTCCTGATTTTATTAGTCATAAAACCCGTAATTTTTGTAAACATTTTCATTTCAAAAAATATTATATAATTAACCTCTATTCAAATTCACCATTTTTTAGCTATAACTCATAATTTTTGTTAATTTTTTTCGTTTTGATCTAATGAAAAATAGTTATGCATAGTTCAGAATTAATAATTTTGTGAGCTATAATCCATATTTTTGACTATTTTTGCTCATTTCAATATAATATCAATACTTTTGTAGGATCTAAAATTCATGATCTCATGAGCTATAACTAATAATTTTTATTTATTTTTACTTATTTTGACCAAATCATAAATAATTATGTAGAGTTTAAAATTCTCGATTCCATTATAATTTTTATTCATTTTATTCCTTTTGACCAAATGGTAAACAATTATGCAAAATTCAAAATTCATGATTTTATAAGCTATGACCCATGATTTTTATTCTTTTTTATCATTTCACCCAAATGGCAAATAATAACAAAGGAGCACAATATATATGAATTCATAAGCTATAACTAGATTTTTCTATCTATATTTGTTCATTCTGACAAAATGAAAAATAATTAAACAAAGTTCAAAATTCTAATTTTTCTTGAGCTTATTCAATTTCTATCATTTTAACTAAATAACAAATGATATGCAAGTGTGCAATATTCACAACTCAAGATCTGCAACCGATGATTTTTATTAATTTAATGGAGTTCAAAATTATCAAGTTTCATGAACTATAACCCATGATTTTTATTCAAAATTTTATTCATTCCAATCAAATAGAAAATAGTTATGAGGAGGTCAAAATTTATTATTTCATGTGCTACAAGCCATGGTTTTTTCATTTTGACTCAATGGTAAATAATTTTATGTAGTTCAAAATTCATGTTTCATGAGCTATAACCCATGATTTATGCCCATTTTTATCATTTTGACTGAATGGTAAATAATTTTGTGAAGTCTAAATTAATGATTTCATGAATTAACCTATGATTTATGTTCATCTTTGAATGTTTGGACCATATTACTGTTGGATTCGTGACATACAACGCAGCAGAAAAAGCATATCATGATTATTAATCAAAATTAATTAAAATCTAGAATTATACCTGAAACGCTTTTCGAATTTTTACAATAATCTAATCCGAGATCAATCTGAAAAGGCTTCCTCAAGAGAAAAAAACCTCCAATTGAAAGGACAAATTTTCAAAACCAACCCTTTTGGTTTTTTATTTGTAAAAAACGACCTATTTCAGTTTTATTTGCAAAAACCGACCTGGTTTCAGCCTCAGCGCTGAAACCAGGTCGGTTTTTGAAAAAAAGTTTCCGAAACTTCACGGGAGTTGAACTCCCGTGAAGTTTAGCAGCTTTTAATTAAGCTGCTAAACTTCACGGGAGTTCAACTCCCGTGAAGTTTCACAGCTTAAAAAAAAAATTTTAACTGTGAAACTTCAAAGTTCAGCAGCTTTTAATTAAGCTGCTAAACTTCACGGGAGTTCAACTCCCGTGAAGTTTCGGAAACTTTTTTTCAAAAACCAACCTGGTTTCAGCGCTGAGGCTGAAACCAGGAAGTTTCGGAAACTTTTTTTCAAAAACCGACCTGGTTTCAGCGCTGAGGCTGAAACCATGTCGGTTTTTACAAATATTTTGAAAATGGGTCGTTTTTTACAAATAAAAAAAATCAAAAAGGTTGGTTTTGAAAATTTGTCCCCAATTGAAATCCACCCGTTATCGAAGAGGAGCAATACTGAGAGATAGGTTCTCAAATTTCTATTTCTTCATATTATCTTCATAAGATTTTCTGTCTCTTCATAAGACTACATATGAACTCTATTTATTAGACCAAACTAGTCTTAGAGATTTTAACTTTAAACAATTCATAATTATTTAGAACTCTATTCATAACAATTAAGGATAGAAATATATTTGTTCAGAAACTTTATCCATAACAATTACGGATAGAAATAGATTTGTTCAAAAACTTTATCCATAACAATTAAGGATAGAAATAAAATTGCATTGCATGTATACCTCTTCTAATGACATTAGTGAGACCAATTGGGTCCCATATCGAGAACCAATTATTAATCAAATTAATAATTTTAATTTAACAATCAAATCCTTAATTTTAATTTAACAATCAAATTCCTATCCGACCAACTGTTCATAAAAACTCTTCCATAATATGGGATTAATTATTAATAAATAATATCTTACATTCAGTCCCTTCCAGTATATTTATTTTAGGCAACTCTTTTAAGAAAGACAACTCACCTATTTGCTCATGCCTAAATTACAATTCCCATGAACATAAATAAAAATCATTTTGAAACATCAAAATAATTTATTTTTATAAGAAAGTAAATTTAAAAAATATTTTCAAAACCACCCGCCGGGAGGAATTTAATAGCTTCATGGGAATGCATAATAAATTAACTCATCATAATGAGCATACTGGATCCTATCTAGACATCCGTCATTTTCCTAAATGAATTAGCAACCCAACGTTTCAGGTTGTGTAGCGCTTGCTAAACAAGCTTCACCATCACATCAAAGCATACTAAATTATCAAATTGAAAATAACAATATCATCAAGTCAAAGGGACTATGTAACAATTTGAATTCTCTATTTCTTAGGTGAATCGTCCTAGAGAATTCAAATACGATCCAGTGTTACACACATCATAATGTGTGCTTATGATATACACTTAGAGAATTCCCATTCCCAGTGGTTAAGACCCACCACCACATCTCATATATCGGTGTCATCTATAATAACCTGTTATAACAAAGTTATCATCTACTAGTTATAGGTTTTAAGCACAAATTTAAGAAACTTTCTAAGTTAGATCATATCTCCAAGCAAGTGACCATCACAGTGCATGATCTAACAAAGTAACTTCTAAGGATATATAACAATTATATAAATAATATCCAAATTATATGTGCAATAATTAAATTTATTAACGTTACAATATTATCACATGATTTTTTTATTGGATGTTCAAGGGCATATTATTATTACTATTCCAGCAATTACAAATTATTATGCAAGAGCACAACATTCACGACTTCATGAGCTATAATTCATAGTTTTTCTCCTTTTTCGCTCTATTTGACCTAATGGCCGATAATTTAGCGCAATTCAAATTCATTATTTCGTGAGCGATAATTGATAATTTTTGTCCATTTTTGCCCCTTTTGAACCAATTGCTTATAATTATTCAGAGATCAAAAATAAGGCTTTCATGAGCTGTAACCTATGGTTTTTGTCTATTTTTGTTCATTTCTATCTATAAAAAATTATTCAACAGATCTCAAAATTCACAATTTTTATGAGTTATACCACATAATTTTTTAAATTTTGTTTATTTTAACCAAATAGTTTATAATTATGTGGAGTCCAAAATTCACGATTTTGTGAGCTATAACCCATATTTTTTATTTATTTTTGTTCCTTTTTGCCAATAGGCAAATAATTCTATGGGGATGATAATTCATGGTTTCATGAATTATAAGAATTATAATCAATAATTTTTGTTCATATTATTCATTTCGGTCGATTGACAAATAATTACATAAGAGCATAATATTTATGATTTTATTAGTCATAACCAATATTTTTGTCCATTTTTATCAAATTTGATCAAATAGAAAATAACTGAACAAAATTCAAAATCCATGATTTTCATGAGCTATAACCTATTATCTTTGCTCAAATTCTTTTGTTTCTGCCAAATAGCAAATAATTATGCAAGTGCATAATATTCATGATTACATAAGCTATAGCCCATGATTTTTTCCCTTTTTATTTGTTTCAACAAAAAAAGAAATAATTAAATAGAGTTCAAAATTCATGATTTTCATGAGCTATAACCCATGATTTTTTTTTTCAATTTTGTTCATTCAACCAAATGGCAAATAATTAAACAAAGTTAAATTTCATTATTTTAGAGCTACAAGCTATGATTTTTCTTGCTCATTTTGACTCAATTGCAGATAATTTTGTGGAGTTTAAAATTTATAATTTCATGAGCTATAACCCATAATTTTTATCTATTTTTTCATATTTTGGCCTAACAGTAAATAATTTTGTGGAGTTCAAAATTAATGACTTCATGAGTTAACCCATTATGTATGTTCATTTTTTATTGTTTGGACCAAATGGCAAATAATTATGCAGGAGTGCAATATTCATGATTTTATGAGCTATAATCCACAACTTTCCATCATTTACACTCATTTTGAGCCAATAGATAATAATTTTGTGTAGTTTAAAATTTAAGATTTTATGAGCTTTATCATATGATTTTTGCAGAGTACAAAATTTAAGATTTCATGAACTATAACCCATAAATTTTTTCACTTTGTTCATTTATACCTAATAGAATATAATTAAACAAAGTTTTAAATCCATGATTTTCATGGGTAATAATCCATAATTTTTTATTTTTTCATTTTGACCGAATGAAAAATAATTATGTGTAGTTCAAACTTCACGATTTCATGAGCTAAAATCCATGATTTTTTTCTATTTTTGCTCATTTTGACCTAATGGAAAATAATTTTGTGGAGTCAAAAGTAAAGATATTATAAGCTATAATCCACAATTTTTTTTATCATTTTGGCCAAATAGCAATTAATTAAATGAAGTTCAAACTTCATGATATTTATGAGCTATATCCCATGATTTTTTAATATTGTTTGTCTCAACCAAATGGCAAAATCATGTGGAGTTCAAACTTCATGATTTTATTAGCTATAAAGCCACAACTTTTATAATTTTTTTTCATTTAGACAAAATAGGAAACAATTAAACTGTGTCTAAAATTCATCATTTTCATGAGCTATAACTCATAATTTTTATTTATTTTCCATCATTTTGACCTAATGGCAAAAAGTTATGCGGAGTTCAAAATTAGTTTTATGAGCTATAATCCATAATTTTGTCTCTTTTTTCATTTCAAGCCAAAGACAAATAATTTTGTGTGGTTCAAAATTCACGATTTCATGAGCTGTAACTTATTATTTTTTTTATTTTTATTTGTTTTGATAAAATGATAAATAATTATTTGTAGTCTGAAATTTAGGATTTCATGAGCTATAACCATAATTTTTATTTTTTTTTTCTTTCACCCAAAATGGCAAATAATTATGCAGAGTTCATAAATAATAATTTCATGAGCTATAACCCACGATTTTTATTCTTTTTTGTTTTAACCAAATGACAAATAATTACATAAGAGCGCAATTTGCACAATTTCATGAGCTATAACCCATATTTTTCTACCATGTTTGTCCGTTTGGCCAAATAGTAAATAGTTAAACAAAGTTCAAAATTTATGATAATTGTGAGCCATAACTTATGATTTTTGTTCAATTTCTATCGTTTTGACCAAATGCAAATAATTATGCAAGTGCGTAATGCTCACAATTCATGAGCTATAACTAATATTGTTGTTAAGTTTTATTTGTGCAAAAATAGGAAATAATTAAATGGAGTTCAAAAATCACAATTTTCATGAGATATAACCCATGATTTTGGTTCAATTTATTCATTTCGACAAATGGTAAATAGTTACGCGTTGCTCAAAATTCATTACTTCATGTGCCACAAGTCATGATTATTCTCCATTTTCGCTCATTTTGACTCAATCACAAATAATTTGTGGGATTTAAAATCAAGATTTCATGAGCTATAGCACATGTTTTTGTCCATTTTAGCTCATTTTGACCCAATGGCATATAATTTTGTGGAGTTTAAAATTAATGATTTCATAATTTTATCAATAATTTTTGTTTATTTTTTAACGCTTGGACCAAATGACAAATAATTAAGCAACATCGTAAAATTCATAATTTCATGAGCTGTAATCCATGATTTTTCTTTATTTTTGCTCGATATGATCGAATGACTAATAATTTGTGGAGTTCAAATTTTATGATTTCATGAGCGATAACCCATATTTTTTTTGTCTAGTTTTGCTCATTTTAACCCAATTGCATACAATCAGGACAAGTTCAAGAATCTAGATTTCATGAGCATAACACACAACTTATGTCTAATTTTGTTAATTTCTACCTAATAAAAAAAATTAAATAGAGTGAAAAATTCACGACATTCATGATTTATAATCCATAATTTTTTTCCAGTTTTGTTAGTTTGACCAAATGATAAATAATTATGTGAAGTTTAAAATTCAGGATTTCATAAGTTATAACCCATGATTTTTGTTCATTTTTATTCCTTTTTGACCAAATGGCAAATAATTATGCTAGAGGACATTATTTATGACTTTATGAACTATAACCCATATTTTTGTCCATTTTTGTTCATTTTGACCAAAATGAAATACCTAAACAAAGTTCAAAATTCACGATTTTCATAAGCTATATACTATGATCTTCGTTCAATTTCTTTTGTCTTCACTAAATGGCAAACAACTATGCAAGTGCACGATATTTACGATATTATGAACTACAACCCATGATTTTATTCCCATTTTTGTTCGTTTCGAAAAAACAAGAAACAATTCAATAGAGTCTCAAATTCACAAGTTCCATGAGATATAACCCATGATTTTTATTTAATTTCTATGATTTTAACCAAATGGCATGTGGAGTTAAAAATTTTATTATTTCATGAGCTACAAGCTATGACTTTTCTCCATTTTCACTGATTTAACTCAATAGCAAATAATTTATGGAGTTCAAAATTTATGCTTTTATGAGCTATAACGCACAATTTATGTTTATCTTTGCTCATTTTTACCCAATGGAAAATAAAATTTTAAGGTTAAAATTAATGATTTTATGAGTTAACCCATGATTTTTATTCATTTTCAAATGTTTGGACCAAATGACAATTAATTATGTAATAGTGTAATATTCACGATTTCATGAGCTATAATCTACAATTTTCTTTTATTTTTGCTCGATTGACCAAATGACAAATAGTTTTGAGGACTTAAAAATTTATGATTTCATAAACTATAATTCACAACTTGTCCATTTTCGCTTATTTTGACCTAATTGCATGTAATTTTGCAGAGTGTAAATATCTAGATTTCATGAGCTATAACCCATGATTTTTATCTATTTTTGTTCATTTCTAGATAATAAAAAATTATTAAACAAAATTTAAAGTTCATGATTTTCACGAGCTATAACCCACAACTTTTTTCAATTTCGTTCATTCGACCAAACGACAAATATTTATGCGGAGTTCAAAACTCACAATTTCATGAGCTATAATCCATGGTTTTTGTGCAGTTTGTTTCATTCGATCAAATTGTAAATTTTTATGTGGAGATGATAATTCACGATTTCATGAGCTATAATACATGATTTTTGTTCGTCTTCGCTCATTTTGACCCAATGGAAAATAATTTCACATAGTTCAAAATAAATAATTTCACGACCTACAATTTATGACTTTCTTTCATTTTTGATCATTTGGACCAAATGACAATTAATTAAATGAAGTTCAAAATTTACGATTTTATGAGCTGCAACCCATGATTTTTTTCCAATTTGTTCGTTTTGACCAAATAACAAATAATTAAGTGGAGTTCAAATTTCACAATTTTATTAGCTAACAAGCCCACTATTTTAATCCATTTTTATTCATTTCACAATAACAATGGATAATAATTAAATGATATTCAAGATTCACCATTTTCATGATCTATAACCTACAACTTTTATTCACTTTTCATCATTTTGACCTAATGGCAAATAGTTATGCAGAGTTCAAACTTCAAATTTCATGGGATGTAATTCATAATTTTTTGCCATTTTCCCTCATTTTAAGCCAATGCCAAATAATTTCTTCGATTTTAAAATTCACGATTTCATGATTTATAACTCATGATTTTTATTTATTTTTAATTATTTCAACCAAATCATAAATAATTATGTGGAATTCAAAATTCAGGATTTCGTGAGCTATAACTGACGATTGTTGTTCATTTTTTTTTTTGACCAAATAGAAATAATTACATAAGAGTGTGATATTCATGATTTAATGAGATATAACTCATTATTATTGTCTATTTGCATTGGTTTCTACCAAATAGGAAATAATTAAGTGAGGGTAAAAATTCACGATCATGAGCTATGATCCACTATATTTGTTAACTTTTATTTATTTCGATCTAATAGAAAATATTTGTGCAAAGTTCAAGATTCATGATTTCATTAGCTACAACCTACGATCTCTGTTTTTTCACCAAATGACAAATAATTATGTAGAGTCTAAAAATCACATTTTCATGAGCTATAATCCATGATTTTCATTCACTTTTGTTCCTTCTGACCAAATGGCAAACAATTTTATGGAATTCATAATTCATGATTCCATGAGCTATAACCCTTGATTTTAATTCACTTTTGTCATTTTGACCAATGACAAATAATTATGCACGAGTGCAATATTCACACTTTCATGCACTATGACTCATCATTTTTGTTTAGTTCAACCAAATAGAATATATTTAAATGAAGTTTAAAATTCACGATTTTTATGAGCAATAACTAACCATTTTTTCAATTTATTTTGTTTTTATCAATTGGTAAATAATTATGCAAGTGCGTATTATTCATGATTTTATGAGTAATAACCCATGATTTTTTTCCTATTGTCATTTGATTCAATCAAATAAAAAATAATTAAATGGAGTTTAAAATGCATGATTTTCATGAGCTATAAACTCATGATATTTATTCATTTTTATTTGTTTTGATCAAATGGTAAATAATTATGCAGAGTTTACAATTCATGATTTCATGAACTATAACCTATATTTTTAATCTAGTTTCATTCACTTCTTTCTTATAGGATAGGAAATAATCAAATGAGTTGAAAATTAACTATTTTCATGTGCATCCACGATTTTTGTCTCTTGATTTCTTTCTACGAAATGTAAAATAATTGGCATACTTCAAAGTAAGCAATTTTCATGGTTTATAACTCATGATTTTTTTCTCATTTTTTGTTGTTTTGATTCTAAAAGCAATCTAGTTTTTCTTTCCTCAAAATTCACCATTTTCATAGAATATGACCCACAATTCTTTCCAATTTCATCTGCTTTGACCCATCGGCAATTAATTGATGTACTTCAAATTCAATAATTTTCACGGGATGCTTATCCATTTTTATCTGTTTCGATCCATAACGATTAAGATTTCTTTCCATAAATTAAAGAATTTTATGTGCTATAACTCACAAGTTTTTTTTCCACTTTCTTCTATTTTAAGCCAATAACTATCAGCTGACATAGTTGAAAATTGGTGATTTTTATTGGTTATTGTTTGTTGGAAATTTGATGTAAAAAGACAATGAAAGAAAAATTCGAACTTGTATTTCTCTCAAACTCAGTTACAATTTGGATTCCGATTACAAAAGAGAGGAAAACGAATTTGGTTTTCCCCTTTGTTTAAAACTGGGTTCTTCTTGGTAGCGATGGAGTGCCTCCTTCGATTGATCTCGTCGAACTTGCTCTCCGTTGACGATCCGACCGTCCTTCTTCACTGGAACAATTGAAGCGTTTGATGACTTCGGTTTAGAACTCTTGACGAGTGTAAAGAACTCTGAACGAGTTAAGAACTCTGACAAGAGTTGTTGAAAACCGACTGTTTGGTTTGATGAGATTAAGTTGGGTTGCAAACTTAATCACGAACTCTTGAAATGAGTTTCAGAAATAAACTCAGAGTGAGTTAAAACTCTATAACAGAGTTGTTGGAACCGAAGATTCGGTTAATTGCCAAGTGGACTAGGTTGTTGATGAAGGGATCCCTCGGGATTCGATTAACTGATCGTTGATCAGTTCTTTGATTTCCAAAAGATCTTCTTCTTCGTTAAATTGCTGAGATTTGATGACCTTAGGCGGTTTTGATGCCAGCTCACCTAAACCTTATGCGGTTTTGATATCAGAAAATCGATCAACCGACCAACCCCTTACTCAGTTGAGTAAGTTGGTTATTTATAGGGTGATGTGGGGTGTAACCAACCCCTATTTCCGCTCCTTTGTGGGCGAGAATCCCTCAGAACGTGGGATAACGGCTTTGAGGCCGTTCGGCTTGCGTTTGAACAAGTCAAAACGCCTCAGTTGGCGTTCTGGGCTTTAACTCTGCGTCCAAGACTTGAGACGCAGAGTTAAATCTCTGTTAGAGATTTGAGACACACGGGCCGTTGGTGCGTTGAAATTTAACTCTGCGTCCAGAGTTTGGGACACGTAGTTGAACCTATTGAAGAACGCACGTTATGTGTGCGTTTGGTGCTTGAACTCTGCGTTGCAGAGTTAGACATTCGCTGGAGAACGCACAAGTTGTGTGCGTTTCGAATTTGAGAAACGCAGAATTAAACTTCTACGTTTGATAGAGGTTGTTGACTTGTAACCTCGTCTACCATGACATTGCAAAGGCCATTGTTTATTGGTCTTTGCCTGTTATAAGATATGAGAGTCGTCAGATTGTAACTCTCACCAACGATCGTGAAGGCCACTGAATAGGGTTTTCATCAGCTGTCGGAAGCGTCGTCAAATTGTAACTCTTCTCGATCTGTGTGAAAAGTCTCCTATTTGCCCCTTCCGACTGTCGACCCGAAAGCTATTTGATTGTAGCTTTCGTTGTGAGAGCTTGACGGGAATCAACATCCATAGTGTTTTGAAGATGGATATTTGCCCACAGCTCTCTACCAAGCGACTCACCAACTAAGTCCAACCTTTTATTTCTGAAATCATTACACTGCTCATCAGCATCTCTAATAGTTGCTAATATAATATTAGTCATGCTGTTGTCGCAGCCATCAAGATCAATCATCTCAGAGATGAGGCCGTGTTTATAGCGGTTGCAGAGTTGCGGATGCAGTGATTAGAAAGTCGTCTGATTGTAACTTCCATTATCAGGGCTTGATAGGGATTAGCTATCCATTGTGATTTTTAGACAGCCTACAGAACCCCCTCCAAAGTTTTCGAAAGTTCGCGGTTGACTGGGACGAATTTTCGGAATACTTTGGATCTCAAAATTTAGAAGACGTTGTCAGACTTAGTTGATTGGAATCTAATTGTACTCATCCAATGGACTCTTTTGTGGGGTCACTTATTTCTTCTTGGCTTTTAGTCGCTTTGATAGCTGACATTAGCCTCCCTCTATTTATTTGGAACCATGTCTTGGCTATAAACATAGAGGAAGTCGTGTGGTTGAGTCAGAACGCACAGATAGATTTCTTGCGTTATTGAACTGAAACGCAGGGTTAAATTCTGCGTTTAGGGATTCCATCAATGTAGATGCACGGCGGATTATAACGCAGGGGTGAATTCTGCGTTCAGAAGCTCAAGCGTCACAGGCGCACAGGCCACGTTTGGCGGGATTTTGGGCCTAGAACCCCGACCCGATTTGACAGCTCATAGCTGTCTATAAATAGACCGCTAAGGGTCAAATCAAAAGTCACCCGACTTTTTGCCTCCTCTCTTTCGGAAGATTTTTAACGAAGCCTCTTCGTTTTCGACGTCGGTGATCCTGTTCATCATCTCCAACCCTCTTCCATGGGTTCCAAGAAGAAAACTGCTCCACGCCCAAGATCCCCTGCTGCAGCGGTGCCGCCGTTTCAGGTTCCGCCCGTCGGTGGTAAGCGTCGCCCTTCGTGGCCGTCAAACTCGCTTCGGCGAGTTCTTTAAAACCCTAGATGTATCGCCATCAAACTTGCTTCGGCGAGTTCTCTGAAAAACCCTAGATGGGTTCTTGCAAACGAGGGAGATGACTCGTTTTGTTATTGTAACGCAGAGTTAAGATTCTGCGTTTTGAATTCGAAACGTCAAGGGCTTGACCTTTGCGTTTATGAAATTTTTAACGCCAGGCTTGAACTGTGCGTTCGAAAACTTAACGCAGAGTTTAACCTCTGCGTCGATGAAAATTAACGCCAGGCTTTAACTGTGCGTTCGAAGACTTAATGCAGAGTTTAGCCTTTGTGTTGATGAAAATCATCGCTAGGTCTGAACTGTGCGTTCGAAAATTTAACGCAGAGTTCGACCTTTGCGTTAATGAGCTTTAAACGCCAGATCTGAACTGTGCGTTCGAAACTTTAACGCAGAGTTCGACCTTTGCGTTGATGAACTTTAAACGCCAGATCTGAACTGTGCGTTCGAAACTTTAACGCAGAGTTCGACCTTTGCGTTGATGAACTTTAAACGCCAGATCTGAACTGTGCGTTCGAAACTTTAACGCAGAGTTCGACCTTTGCGTTGATGAACTTTAAACGCCAGATCTGAACTGTGCGTTCGAAACTTTAACGCAGAGTTCGACCTTTGCGTTGATGAACTTTAAACGCCAGATCTGAACTGTGCGTTTGATAAAATTCTTTCTTATGGACTTAGCTAAAGCTCCCTTCACTTGACTGATTGAATATTTCTTTCTTTTGCAGTGCCTTACACCCGTGAACCTCTCAATCTTCGTCACCACTTCGGGCATGAGGGAGGTGTGGACTCTAATATGCAATTCAATCTGCGTCAAGAACTTCCAATATTCCAGGACACCGACAAAGATCGCGTCACTCTGATCTCAGATCCAAATACTGATGTACTCAGAGTTTTAGTTACGGACGCTAAGTTTGAGACTGGGTCTCGCAAGAAACTCACCAAGCCAGCTTTCTTATTTGGAGATCGTGTCAGTATTTCAAAAGGGATCATGCACGGCGGTCACTACAAATGGCTTAGGCAGATCGGTGATCGTCGCTTCTTCCTCCCTGACATGCACAGGATGTTTCCCATCTCCTACTACCAATGTGCTTCCGTTCCCCGTCACATGAACTGGGACTTGGTGAGAGAGCAGGATGGGGTAGCTGTTGGGGTTCTGACTCACAAGGGTGTGAATACCGCTGGATATAATCGACAAGTGTCGGCTTTGGAACCCTGCTTATTCTCACGAGGATATCCTTTGGGAGAAACAGCTAGTCCAGCTAACACTTTCATGCGACGGTTTTTGGCTGCCAAAGGAGAATTCCCGACTGCAGTATTCCGAGCTCCTGGATGGGTTCATTCCTCCAAGACAGGATGGTGGGCACGAATGATAGAATTCGTGTTGGCAGAATTAAAGGAACCATTAGCTCAATCTGGGCTTGCTTGCCCTATTAAGGCTACTAAACATGGAATAGCTCTTAGTCCATATAACTTCTTTGCCATTCTGGAGCGGTACAATCCAGAGACTTGTACGTTTTTCACACCGGAAGGAGAATTAGGGTTCGCCCTACATGAAATGTTCGATGTCTCAGGTCTTCCTTTCGGAGATTTACCATATGAAGAGTTTGTCCCTGGGTCAACTGAGCTGAAGATCTTGAAGGAGACCATCCCCGAGGTATATGACACTCTATGGGAGGTGATGTGTCATTTCCAAATCTGCGGCCAATTGACGGGGGCACGAGGACGTGGTATCAAACAGCTATCCTGGGCCGAGTATCTTTTCCAAAATTTGTCTGACAAGAATGCCGCTGTGTCTCGTCGGGAGGCGAGCACCCCTGAGACCATCCAGGCTCTGATCAATGACGCCACCGTTCACTATGTCAGCGAGGGAATAGAAGATGACTTCCCAGCACAGACTGAATTCGAGAGCTTCCATCACCAGGCAGCTACTCCCATCTCTGATATGGCATTATTGGCGGGTTTTCTCATGCTGTGGCTGAAGCGGTGTGTGGTTCCTACCAGACCAATAGATGCTGTGATGATTGAAGTAGCTTATCCGGCCGTCCTCTTAGCACATGGGAGACCCATAAATCTACTTTCCGCTATGACGTGCTGTTTACAACACGGTTTGAGGGAACTATGCCTCGAGTTTATCCAAGTGAAAGAGATAGATTCTGAAGGGACGAAAAGCTTGGTGACTCCCAATCCTCGAGTACCCTTGCCGTATACATATCTAATGGCTTGGTACGCCTCACATTGTGTACATTTGATGAGTGCTCCCTCTGCTACGGATGGAGGCTTCATCCCTTTCGTGCAGAGATTAGAAAAAGCTACTTGGATAGGCAATTACGTAGTGAAGGTCCGTCAGATTCTGTCGAGAGACCTCAGCTACGACATCTTCCGCTGCTTCCCGGATTTTGAGGGTGGAGGATATGGACAAGTCTTCCAAGATACCGCTGGTCCTAATGGTTTTACCCGTTTGGACGGGGGAGTTTTCCACTGGCTGCTAAACATTAGACCTGGTTATCTCCTCTTCAGGCAAAATGACAAATGTATAATTGAGCCCTATCAACCGTATCGTTTTGCTCGACAATTCGGATATGACCAACTATACGTTGGGAATCCGAGGAGCCAACTTTCGGTTATGGGCAACATATACGAAGGAGCTCGAGCCTGGTATTACTCCTCCGCAGGTTGTACTGGGGCTACCTTCAGATTACCCCACAAAACGCCTAATTCTCTCCTTTCCGTGGCTTTCTGCAACTGGTATCACACGGCTTCTACGATGCCAGAATACAAACTGTACACTTCCGGCCTTCGTGCAATTAGGAAGATGTATTCTTCTCGGAAAGGGGGTGGTCGTGTATCTCGTCTGAAGGGGATCGACGAGTTTTTACATTTTGAGGATGCAACTGAAGAAGGAGAAGAAGAGATGGGACTAGATGATGCCCCAATAGCGAGCCCTAGGGCTGCTGAAGCTTCAAGAGCCAAAGCAACTGGAAAGAGGGCTCTTTCTGAAGTAGAAGAAGCTCACTACGAGAAGCGTACTCGCAGAAAGCTGCTGGTAAATCCTCCTGCTCAGAGGCTAATGGCGGATGCTTTTAAATCTGCTGGTGGAGGGGAAGAGCAGGAATCAACTGTCACAAGTCGTCCTGAGCATGCCGATCCTCACTCTGGGGGACCGGCATTTTCTGAAGAATTTTCCCCTCACCATCCCTTGGATCAAGCAGAGGGTGAGGATGAACTTCCAATGGATCCCGACATCTCACCGTTTCCCGAACAGACTCCTGGTGCTGCTGCTTCGCCTTCAAGGGAACCGCCTGCAACGTCTCCATCTGCAGGGGATGCACTGCCTACAAATGAACTGGCGACAGATGAGCTCGCTAATCTCAATGAGAGTCAGTCTCCCGCTTCCTCCGCACTATTGCCACATTCGGGGACTATTATTCCTAGTCCCACGACTGGCCGGCTAACCCAAGTGGATACTCACGCAAGCTCTCCTGAACTTTCAGCTGCTGACGACGAACCATTAGACTATGGGAGTTCGTCTCACCATGAGGATGTTGATGAGGATGAAAGCGATGATGATGATTTTTACAATTGGGCGGATCAACCACCACCACCTCCTGACAAGGCGTCTGGTTATCTTCCTTTTTACCCTACTGGTAGAAATTACACCCTTTGATTTTTCTGGTGTTTCTTTCTTTTACATTAACTGTTCTTTTGTGTAGGTTCTCCAACTACTGAAGCTGCTGGGACGTCATCGTCTCTCCCTTCGCAAGCAACAGACGCTCCTCCCTCCGAGTCAATGCCGGTGACAACGAGCTCTTTACCAGAGGAACCTCTTTCGCTGACGATTCCTCTTAAACCTGTGGGGACAGATATTGTGCTAAGCTCGACCCAAACAGGGGCACTTATGGCTCTACCTTCCAGTCCCTCACAATTGGATATCACCATAGCTTCTCCCACTTCTTCACGATCATCACCGATTGCTTCTGCATCAGGGTCTATGCTTTTAAGTTCCCCACCGTCATCTCCGGTGAAGACGCTAAGTCCAGTGGCCCTTCCCTCCATCCTAAAGGTTCTTATAAGACCATTGGAAGATATGATGAAGATAGCGATTGAGGAAATCAGTGCTGGACGAGCTACGTTTGATTCTTTCAAACCACTACTCACGCACTCCCTGAATGGCATTCGATATTTGGATGACGCTCGATTGTTCCAACATTGCTCTGAAGGCGTCTCTCGGTTGGAAAAAGATCTGAGGGCTTTGGAAGAATTGCATCGAGCTGATCTTACTGCCCAGACTGCTTCAGTCTTTGATAATCTTAAAGCTGAAGCGGCCCGCCAATACGAGACTTTCCAAGAGGCCATCACTGATAGAGAGCTTGAGATTGCATCCTTACAGGGACAATGCATGCAGAAGCAACATGCTGTGGACGCTTCTGGAGTTGCCATACAGACATCCCGTGCAGAAATTGATCTTCTCAAGGCGGAGTTGGCTCGACACGAAGCTGAACTCACGCGAGAGGAAGAGATATTGAAAAGGCTCACACTAGAGAGTGTGAAGACCTATGCCACTTACCGTTCAGCGGTGCAGGAGCTTGAACTTATCCAGAAGCAGGCTAATACGATTGTGCTAGATGAAAGTGCACTTAGGAAGAAAGCTGAAGCGATGGTGCAGGCCGCTCACGAGGAAAAATTATCTGCTGTTAAATCCCGGCTTGCGTATTTCACCTTTGTTGATCCAGAGGCGTAATCATGTACTGTTCTTTTCCTTCTTTGTTTGAGAAGAACATGGCTTTTGTATCGCTCTTTAATATTCCTGATGATAATAGAAAGAGTGATTCTGTTTTGTCTCTTTTCATTGCATGTGTCGTGTTCTGACTTGCAACGATGGAAAAATACCCAATATTTAAAAATTCCTTTATTACCATTTAAGATAATTATAGAGAAACTTTAACTTGTTTGGGGGGGGTATGAACACTAGTTATTCCGTTGTAGAAGAATTAACTGGTTCAAACGGGTTTGAACTGTTAGAGGTGGTTGGTTAACATAACAGAGATTTGAAGATCTATTGACCTATTGGGAATAGTCAACAGATTAATTTTTGTAAGTGGTATGATTTTACTCCGACCCGCGAGCGATCGCAATCAGAGTAATTTGAGGGCTTATCACTCTATTAGGGAGAGTTGATAAGTGGATTTTTGTCAGAGGTGTAGTGTTAACGTGACAAGAAGAATATTGCTATGGAAGCAATTTTGAGGACTTATCGCTCTATTGAAGAGAGTCGATAAGTGAATATTTGTCAGAGGTGTAGTGTTAACGTGACAAGAAGAATATTGCTATGGAAGCAATTTTGAGGACTTATCGCTCTATTGAAGAGAGTCGATAAGTGAATATTTGTCAGAGGTGTAGTGTTAACGTGACAAGAAGAATATTGCTATGAAAGCAATTTTGAGGACTTATCGCTCTATTGAAGAGAGTCGATAAGTGAATATTTGTCAGAGGTGTAGTGTTAACGTGACAAGAAGAATATTGCTATGGAAGCAATTTTGAGGACTTATCGCTCTATTGAAGAGAGTCGATAAGTGAATATTTGTCAGAGGTGTAGTGTTAACGTGACAAGAAGAATATTGCTATGGAAGCAATTTTGAGGACTTATCGCTCTATTGAAGAGAGTCGATAAGTGAATATTTGTCAGAGGTGTAGTGTTAACGTGACAAGAAGAATATTGCTATGGAAGCAATTTTGAGGACTTATCGCTCTATTGAAGAGAGTCGATAAGTGAATATTTGTCAGAGGTGTAGTGTTAACGTGACAAGAAGAATATTGCTATGGAAGCAATTTTGAGGACTTATCGCTCTATTGAAGAGAGTCGATAAGTGAATATTTGTCAGAGGTGTAGTGTTAACGTGACATCTGTGGGGGAAAGAATATTGTAGCGTCTCATTAGGGAGGACTGCTGAATATCTTATCATCGGAGCGATGAATTGTGATACTTGTGATTTGAACAAGATTGTGGAATTTTATCAACCCATTTAAGAAGGGCTGATAAATTGGATATTTACCACTCTGTTGGGGAGAGTTAGTAAATTGATCATGACTTGAATGATTTTGAAGACTTATTGTTCTTCTGATGAGAATCAACAAGTGGATTTTGACAGAGGAATCATTGTTACAACTATGTAAACAAGACTCAGGCTCTGTAGGATATGACATCCGTCTGAGGTGTAGTATTAACCTGACGATGATTTAAATCCAATGTGGTCCTTTCGCTTGGGATAATTGTA
Source organism: Asparagus officinalis (assembly GCF_001876935.1). Classification (NCBI taxonomy): domain Eukaryota; kingdom Viridiplantae; phylum Streptophyta; class Magnoliopsida; order Asparagales; family Asparagaceae; genus Asparagus; species Asparagus officinalis. The sequence goes on along the minus strand of NC_033798.1, from coordinate 4,305,248 downwards.
CTGCAAACAAGGTGACCTTGCGTTGAAGGTTCGAAACGCAGAATTAAGAACCATTGCAACGCAGGTTTAGCACATGGGAGACCCATAAATCTACTTTCCGCTATGACGTGCTGTTTACAACACGGTTTGAGGGAAGTATGCCTCGAGTTTATCCAAGTGAAAGAGATAGATTCTGAAGGGACAAAAAGCTTGGTGACTCCCAATCCTCGAGTACCTTTGCCGTATACATATCTAATGGCTTGGTACGCCTCACCGGCTTAAAGTTCTGCGTTCAAGAAACATAGAGTTAATTCTCTTTGTTAAAATTGGGAACACAGAGTTTAGAGCTCTGTGTTAAAAATTGGAAACGCCGGCTTAACGTTCTGCGTTCAAGAAACATAGAGTTAATTCTCTTTGTTAAAATTGGGAACACAGAGTTTGGAGCTCTGTGTTAAAAATTGGAAACGCAGGCTTAGAATTCTGCGTTCAAGTGTTGTAACGCAGGATTTAATCTCGGTGTTCAGGTGTTATAACGCAGGATTTTATCTCTGCGTTCAGGTGTTATAACGCAGGATTTTATCTCTGCGTTCAAATGTTGTAACGCAGGATTTTATCTCTGCGTTCAAATGTTGTAACGCAGGATTTTATCTCTGCGTTCAAATGTTGTAACGCAGGATTTTATCTCTGCGTTGTTCATTTCATGTTAGCAATCTCTTTATACTGCTAACTGTTGCTTCTGATTTTTACAGTGCTTTTTTCCAATGTGCCACTTCTGCCGGAGCAGCACTTCAACTACACTGATGATCCCGAAGTGGGGAGAGCTTTTGGTCTTCATAGAGAAATTCCTCTGTGCACTTTCCCGAGCTTGGAGCGGGAACATTTAATCAGGTTTGCCGAGTGTTCCACCCTTAGGGCTTTGATCACCGATCTGGATCTGGAAACTCCTGCGGGTCTGGATCAATTTGTCAAACCCTCATTCTTATTTGGTGATCATATATCTGCTGATGGGCAAGTCGGGTATGTAGAAGACTCCCGGATGCTGCGAAGAGTCGATGATCGTTTACTCTTCCTTCCCAGCATGAAGAGAATGTACCCGCTTTCCTACTTCCTGAGTGTTGGTGGTCGTAGGGGCTTGGCCTTCGATCTCGTCAAGGAGAAAGAGAACGTTTCGTTTGGCTCTGGTCAATCATCTCGTGTTCAGATTGACGGACAACTCAAAGGTCTCGAAACTTTAACGCAGAGTTCGACCTTTGCGTTGATGAACTTTAAACGCCAGATCTGAACTGTGCGTTCGAAACTTTAACGCAGAGTTCGACCTTTGCGTTGATGAACTTTAAACGCCAGATCTGAACTGTGCGTTCGAAACTTTAACGCAGAGTTCGACCTTTGCGTTGATGAACTTTAAACGCCAGATCTGAACTGTGCGTTCGAAACTTTAACGCAGAGTTCGACCTTTGCGTTGATGAACTTTAAACGCCAGATCTGAACTGTGCGTTCGAAACTTTAACGCAGAGTTCGACCTTTGCGTTGATGAACTTTAAACGCCAGATCTGAACTGTGCGTTCGAAACTTTAACGCAGAGTTCGACCTTTGCGTTGATGAACTTTAAACGCCAGATCTGAACTGTGCGTTCGAAACTTTAACGCAGAGTTCGACCTTTGCGTTGATGAACTTTAAACGCCAGATCTGAACTGTGCGTTCGAAACTTTAACGCAGAGTTCGACCTTTGCGTTGATGAACTTTAAACGCCAGATCTGAACTGTGCGTTCGAAACTTTAACGCAGAGTTCGACCTTTGCGTTGATGAACTTTAAACGCCAGATCTGAACTGTGCGTTCGAAACTTTAACGCAGAGTTCGACCTTTGCGTTGATGAACTTTAAACGCCAGATCTGAACTGTGCGTTCGAAACTTTAACGCAGAGTTCGACCTTTGCGTTGATGAACTTTAAACGCCAGATCTGAACTGTGCGTTCGAAACTTTAACGCAGAGTTCGACCTTTGCGTTGATGAACTTTAAACGCCAGATCTGAACTGTGCGTTCGAAACTTTAACGCAGAGTTCGACCTTTGCGTTGATGAACTTTAAACGCCAGATCTGAACTGTGCGTTCGAAACTTTAACGCAGAGTTCGACCTTTGCGTTGATGAACTTTAAACGCCAGATCTGAACTGTGCGTTCGAAACTTTAACGCAGAGTTCGACCTTTGCGTTGATGAACTTTAAACGCCAGATCTGAACTGTGCGTTCGAAACTTTAACGCAGAGTTCGACCTTTGCGTTGATGAACTTTAAACGCCAGATCTGAACTGTGCGTTCGAAACTTTAACGCAGAGTTCGACCTTTGCGTTGATGAACTTTAAACGCCAGATCTGAACTGTGCGTTCGAAACTTTAACGCAGAGTTCGACCTTTGCGTTGATGAACTTTAAACGCCAGATCTGAACTGTGCGTTCGAAACTTTAACGCAGAGTTCGACCTTTGCGTTGATGAACTTTAAACGCCAGATCTGAACTGTGCGTTCGAAACTTTAACGCAGAGTTCGACCTTTGCGTTGATGAACTTTAAACGCCAGATCTGAACTGTGCGTTCGAAACTTTAACGCAGAGTTCGACCTTTGCGTTGATGAACTTTAAACGCCAGATCTGAACTGTGCGTTCGAAACTTTAACGCAGAGTTCGACCTTTGCGTTGATGAACTTTAAACGCCAGATCTGAACTGTGCGTTCGAAACTTTAACGCAGAGTTCGACCTTTGCGTTGATGAACTTTAAACGCCAGATCTGAACTGTGCGTTCGAAACTTTAACGCAGAGTTCGACCTTTGCGTTGATGAACTTTAAACGCCAGATCTGAACTGTGCGTTCGAAACTTTAACGCAGAGTTCGACCTTTGCGTTGATGAACTTTAAACGCCAGATCTGAACTGTGCGTTCGAAACTTTAACGCAGAGTTCGACCTTTGCGTTGATGAACTTTAAACGCCAGATCTGAACTGTGCGTTCGAAACTTTAACGCAGAGTTCGACCTTTGCGTTGATGAACTTTAAACGCCAGATCTGAACTGTGCGTTCGAAACTTTAACGCAGAGTTCGACCTTTGCGTTGATGAACTTTAAACGCCAGATCTGAACTGTGCGTTCGAAACTTTAACGCAGAGTTCGACCTTTGCGTTGATGAACTTTAAACGCCAGATCTGAACTGTGCGTTCGAAACTTTAACGCAGAGTTCGACCTTTGCGTTGATGAACTTTAAACGCCAGATCTGAACTGTGCGTTCGAAACTTTAACGCAGAGTTCGACCTTTGCGTTGATGAACTTTAAACGCCAGATCTGAACTGTGCGTTCGAAACTTTAACGCAGAGTTCGACCTTTGCGTTGATGAACTTTAAACGCCAGATCTGAACTGTGCGTTCGAAACTTTAACGCAGAGTTCGACCTTTGCGTTGATGAACTTTAAACGCCAGATCTGAACTGTGCGTTCGAAACTTTAACGCAGAGTTCGACCTTTGCGTTGATGAACTTTAAACGCCAGATCTGAACTGTGCGTTCGAAACTTTAACGCAGAGTTCGACCTTTGCGTTGATGAACTTTAAACGCCAGATCTGAACTGTGCGTTCGAAACTTTAACGCAGAGTTCGACCTTTGCGTTGATGAACTTTAAACGCCAGATCTGAACTGTGCGTTCGAAACTTTAACGCAGAGTTCGACCTTTGCGTTGATGAACTTTAAACGCCAGATCTGAACTGTGCGTTCGAAACTTTAACGCAGAGTTCGACCTTTGCGTTGATGAACTTTAAACGCCAGATCTGAACTGTGCGTTCGAAACTTTAACGCAGAGTTCGACCTTTGCGTTGATGAACTTTAAACGCCAGATCTGAACTGTGCGTTCGAAACTTTAACGCAGAGTTCGACCTTTGCGTTGATGAACTTTAAACGCCAGATCTGAACTGTGCGTTCGAAACTTTAACGCAGAGTTCGACCTTTGCGTTGATGAACTTTAAACGCCAGATCTGAACTGTGCGTTCGAAACTTTAACGCAGAGTTCGACCTTTGCGTTGATGAACTTTAAACGCCAGATCTGAACTGTGCGTTCGAAACTTTAACGCAGAGTTCGACCTTTGCGTTGATGAACTTTAAACGCCAGATCTGAACTGTGCGTTCGAAACTTTAACGCAGAGTTCGACCTTTGCGTTGATGAACTTTAAACGCCAGATCTGAACTGTGCGTTCGAAACTTTAACGCAGAGTTCGACCTTTGCGTTGATGAACTTTAAACGCCAGATCTGAACTGTGCGTTCGAAACTTTAACGCAGAGTTCGACCTTTGCGTTGATGAACTTTAAACGCCAGATCTGAACTGTGCGTTCGAAACTTTAACGCAGAGTTCGACCTTTGCGTTGATGAACTTTAAACGCCAGATCTGAACTGTGCGTTCGAAACTTTAACGCAGAGTTCGACCTTTGCGTTGATGAACTTTAAACGCCAGATCTGAACTGTGCGTTCGAAACTTTAACGCAGAGTTCGACCTTTGCGTTGATGAACTTTAAACGCCAGATCTGAACTGTGCGTTCGAAACTTTAACGCAGAGTTCGACCTTTGCGTTGATGAACTTTAAACGCCAGATCTGAACTGTGCGTTCGAAACTTTAACGCAGAGTTCGACCTTTGCGTTAATGAACTTTAAACGCCAGATCTGAACTGTGCGTTCGAAACTTTAACGCAGAGTTCGACCTTTGCGTTGATGAACTTTAAACGCCAGATCTGAACTGTGCGTTCGAAACTTTAACGCAGAGTTCGACCTTTGCGTTGATGAACTTTAAACGCCAGATCTGAACTGTGCGTTCGAAACTTTAACGCAGAGTTCGACCTTTGCGTTAATGAACTTTAAACGCCAGATCTGAACTGTGCGTTCGAAACTTTAACGCAGAGTTCGACCTTTGCGTTGATGAACTTTAAACGCCAGATCTGAACTGTGCGTTCGAAACTTTAACGCAGAGTTCGACCTTTGCGTTGATGAACTTTAAACGCCAGATCTGAACTGTGCGTTCGAAACTTTAACGCAGAGTTCGACCTTTGCGTTGATGAACTTTAAACGCCAGATCTGAACTGTGCGTTCGAAACTTTAACGCAGAGTTCGACCTTTGCGTTAATGAACTTTAAACGCCAGATCTGAACTGTGCGTTCGAAACTTTAACGCAGAGTTCGACCTTTGCGTTAATGAACTTTAAACGCCAGATCTGAACTGTGCGTTCGAAACTTTAACGCAGAGTTCGACCTTTGCGTTGATGAACTTTAAACGCCAGATCTGAACTGTGCGTTCGAAACTTTAACGCAGAGTTCGACCTTTGCGTTGATGAACTTTAAACGCCAGATCTGAACTGTGCGTTCGAAACTTTAACGCAGAGTTCGACCTTTGCGTTGATGAACTTTAAACGCCAGATCTGAACTGTGCGTTTGATAAAATTCTTTCTTATGGACTTAGCTAAAGCTCCCTTCACTTGACTGATTGAATATTTCTTTCTTTTGCAGTGCCTTACACCCGTGAACCTCTCAATCTTCGTCACCACTTCGGGCATGAGGGAGGTGTGGACTCTAATATGCAATTCAATCTGCGTCAAGAACTTCCAATATTCCAGGACACCGACAAAGATCGCGTCACTCTGATCTCAGATCCAAATACTGATGTACTCAGAGTTTTAGTTACGGACGCTAAGTTTGAGACTGGGTCTCGCAAGAAACTCACCAAGCCAGCTTTCTTATTTGGAGATCGTGTCAGTATTTCAAAAGGGATCATGCACGGCGGTCACTACAAATGGCTTAGGCAGATCGGTGATCGTCGCTTCTTCCTCCCTGACATGCACAGGATGTTTCCCATCTCCTACTACCAATGTGCTTCCGTTCCCCGTCACATGAACTGGGACTTGGTGAGAGAGCAGGATGGGGTAGCTGTTGGGGTTCTGACTCACAAGGGTGTGAATACCGCTGGATATAATCGACAAGTGTCGGCTTTGGAACCCTGCTTATTCTCACGAGGATATCCTTTGGGAGAAACAGCTAGTCCAGCTAACACTTTCATGCGACGGTTTTTGGCTGCCAAAGGAGAATTCCCGACTGCAGTATTCCGAGCTCCTGGATGGGTTCATTCCTCCAAGACAGGATGGTGGGCACGAATGATAGAATTCGTGTTGGCAGAATTAAAGGAACCATTAGCTCAATCTGGGCTTGCTTGCCCTATTAAGGCTACTAAACATGGAATAGCTCTTAGTCCATATAACTTCTTTGCCATTCTGGAGCGGTACAATCCAGAGACTTGTACGTTTTTCACACCGGAAGGAGAATTAGGGTTCGCCCTACATGAAATGTTCGATGTCTCAGGTCTTCCTTTCGGAGATTTACCATATGAAGAGTTTGTCCCTGGGTCAACTGAGCTGAAGATCTTGAAGGAGACCATCCCCGAGGTATATGACACTCTATGGGAGGTGATGTGTCATTTCCAAATCTGCGGCCAATTGACGGGGGCACGAGGACGTGGTATCAAACAGCTATCCTGGGCCGAGTATCTTTTCCAAAATTTGTCTGACAAGAATGCCGCTGTGTCTCGTCGGGAGGCGAGCACCCCTGAGACCATCCAGGCTCTGATCAATGACGCCACCGTTCACTATGTCAGCGAGGGAATAGAAGATGACTTCCCAGCACAGACTGAATTCGAGAGCTTCCATCACCAGGCAGCCACTCCCATCTCTGATATGGCATTATTAGCGGGTTTTCTCATGCTGTGGCTGAAGCGGTGTGTGGTTCCTACCAGACCAATAGATGCTGTGATGATTGAAGTAGCTTATCCGGCCGTCCTCTTAGCACATGGGAGACCCATAAATCTACTTTCCGCTATGACGTGCTGTTTACAACACGGTTTGAGGGAACTATGCCTCGAGTTTATCCAAGTGAAAGAGATAGATTCTGAAGGGACGAAAAGCTTGGTGACTCCCAATCCTCGAGTACCCTTGCCGTATACATATCTAATGGCTTGGTACGCCTCACATTGTGTACATTTGATGAGTGCCCCCTCTGCTACGGATGGAGGTTTCATCCCTTTCGTGCAGAGATTAGAAAAAGCTACTTGGATAGGCAATTACGTAGTGAAGGTCCGTCAGATTCTGTCGAGAGACCTCAGCTACGACATCTTCCGCTGCTTCCCGGATTTTGAGGGTGGAGGATATGGACAAGTCTTCCAAGATACCGCTGGTCCTAATGGTTTTACCCGTTTGGACGGGGGAGTTTTCCACTGGCTGCTAAACATTAGACCTGGTTATCTCCTCTTCAGGCAAAATGACAAATGTATAATTGAGCCCTATCAACCGTATCGTTTTGCTCGACAATTCGGATATGACCAACTATACGTTGGGAATCCGAGGAGCCAACTTTCGGTTATGGGCAACATATACGAAGGAGCTCGAGCCTGGTATTACTCCTCCGCAGGTTGTACTGGGGCTACCTTCAGATTACCCCACAAAACGCCTAATTCTCTCCTTTCCGTGGCTTTCTGCAACTGGTATCACACGGCTTCTTGAACATTCTGGCTGTAGTCTTTCAAGTAAGTCTTTCCAGACCGTGTGCCAGGGTTGTCTCCTGGGTATGCAGCCAGGGCAATCCTCTCTTCCTCTGAATCTGTGAGGGTCTTGAGGTGATCATCATTCTCAGTGATGGAGGGGCTAATCGTGTTGGAAGACTTAGCCTTGCCTCCTTTCTTCTTGGACGAGGTATTCGTCCACTGTTGGTCTCCCACTAGATCAGGGTGAACCCACATGATTTCTCCTTTTGAGGTGGTGAGGGGTATCAACCCCTTGTCTTTCTGACTGTGCAAGTCAGTATTCTTCAGACGCATTTCTCCCTTGTGGATTGGGATAACGCCATCTGCGGTCGCCACCGGAGGGAAGTCACCGAACTGGACTGCTATCATGTTGGTAGAGACAGTCTTCTGTTCGGGTTTCAGAGTAAGCACTTTAGCGTCCACCAAATTCTGGAGGATGTCCTTAAAGATGTAACATCTTCTGGTAGGATGCCCTAGGAACCTGTGATAGCGGCAGTAATTAGGGTCATCTACCTTTCCTGCCTCCTCTGGCTTCCTAATTTCAGGAAGCTGTAACTTGTTGTTCTTCCGCAGTAGCTGGAATAAAGTGTCCACATGTTCTTCCTTGAAGGAATACTGTTTGGGCACTTTTTGCTTATTGGGAGCTTTGCCTTGATTCGTGGGCGGTGGTACCCGAGAGTAGTCGGCTGCTAGGGTCTCTTTTCCCTTAGACCGCTGAGCGTTGTTCTGGTTGCGTTGCTGTTGCTGTTGCTGTTGCGGCTTGGGTTGTGCAGCTTCCTCGGCTTTCACCCGAGCTACGATCTCTTCAGCTTGTTCTCCTTGCGAAACAAGTTGTCTCCAGGAGCGACACTCTGCTACCCCCATCTGGGCAAGGAGCTGAGTCTGCAGGTTGTGCCTGCAAGTTTCAACCAGGGTTGACTGAGTCATACCTGAGGGGCATCGCAATGCCATGCTGCGGAATCTCTCCACGTAGGCCTTGATTGATTCGCCTTTCCTCTGTTTGGTAGCGAGAAGAGTCGGGACCGAAACTTCTGTATCGTCCTCGAAGAACCTGGCCAGGAAAAGCCTTTCTAAATCTACCCATTTCTGAATAGATCCAGCAGGCAGTTTCATAAACCATTCAAATGCCACTCCTTTAAGAGTGCCAATGAACAATCGCGTCAAGATGGCATCGTTCGCCACCACATCTCCAGTTTGAGATTTGAAATAGTAGATGTGTTGATTTGGCGATCCTGTGCCATCGAACGGTTGCAAGGTTGGAGCTTTAAACTTTGACGGGTATGGAGCTATATCCCATTCGGCAGGATAAGGTCTCACCACTCCTTCTTCACGGAGCTCACTTCTGTTGGCGATTGCATTGAGGCGAGCTTCTAGTTCATCCATTTTAGTGGATTGAGGATGCAGTTCTTTTTCCACCTCCTTTTCACCCTCAGAAGAGGATCCCAAGTTGAGAGTCTCACGATCCGAATGCTCGGTCGCTTTCTGCTTCCCTTTTGAGGTTGTCCTCCGGGAAGATTCGGGTTTGTGGCCTTTTTCAGCAATAAGTTGGGCCATCATGTCCTTCAATTGGAGAAGTGTCTCCTGTTGCGCCTGGAGCATGACCTGGTGTTCGTTCACTCTCTTGGCTATGTCCTCAGGATTTCCCGCCATGTAAGCAGATACTTCTTGTGGTCCGACCGAGCTCGAAGATTGAGATTCGGCTATTGCCGAATGCTCATCACTTGTTGTAATTCCTTTGGCCAACTTTTGATAGTTAACCGGGCGAATAGCTCCTGTCTGAGTCCGAGTATGCCTATAGACTCCCTCAAATTCATCACAAATTTCCCGAACAGTCGGGGAATGACTTGTTTGTGACTCATCAGAATCAGGATGTGAGGATTTGCCTCTGCCGACCATGTTGATGGTGACCTCAGGATATTCAATTTCAGAGGTCTTCTTCTTGTGGCGACGCTGTCGTTTAGCAGGTCTAGCGACATTCGTCAACCTATTAAACACCGATTGCCTAGGCGTCGATGAGCAACAACTGCATTCGGAGAGGACAGCAGAAATGAGCCGTTCACACTGGCATGAATGAGCCACTTGCTGTGTTGGCTTTCCTCTTGACAGCAATTCACGCAGGTCGGAGACCTGAGAAAGATCTCGTGAAGGTGGAGATGGAACCCCCTGCCCTTGGATGGGTTGAACATGAATCTCAAATCCATGTTGTCCCTTTTGAACCTGACGGACCGTGTCATGCTCTTGATAAGAAACACGAGAGTCGCGTTTAGGTTTATAAACACGAGGCTGAGGCCTGTGTTTGATTGATGGACTAGATCCTTGTGGATCTTGTCCTGATTGAACGCACACTTGTGGTGTGCGTTTTGATGTTGAAACAGACCCCTGAGGGTCGTTCTTTGTTTGAACGCACACTTGTGGTGTGCGTTTAGATGAAGAAACAGATCCCTGAGGGTCGTTCTTTGCTGGAACGCACACTTGTGATGTGCGTTTGGTTGATAACCCAGACCCCTGAGAGTCGGGTTTTGATTGAACGCACACTTGTGGCGTGCGTTTGTTTGATGACCCAGACCCCTGAGGGTCGGGTTTTGATTGAACGCACACTTGTGGCGTGCGTTTGTTTGATGACCCAGACCCCTGAGGGTCGGGTTTTGATTGAACGCACACTTGTGGCGTGCGTTTGTTTGATGACCCAGACCCCTGAGGGTCGGGTTTTGATTGAACGCACACTTGTGGCGTGCGTTTGTTTGATGACCCAGACCCCTGAGGGTCGGGTTTTGATTGAACGCACACTTGTGGCGTGCGTTTGTTTGATGACCCAGACCCCTGAGGGTCGGGTTTTGATTGAACGCACACTTGTGGTGTGCGTTTGGTTGTTTGAACAGACCCTTGAGGGTCTTGTTTTGACTGAACGCACGGTTGTGGCGTGCGTTTGAATGATTGAACGTGCCTTTGGAGGTCACGTTTTGGGACGCACTTTTGAGGTGTGCGTCTATGTTGAACAACGCGCCACTGAGGGTCGCGTTTGAGTTGAATAACCCGAGGCTCATAGTCGGGTTCATTGCCACGAAGTGTGCGTTCTGGAGCAGAAACGCACAGTTCGGGCACAAGCTCAGAAACGCAGTCTTTGCGTTGTGCAGTAGCTTGGCTGTTCCGCAAGTATGCTCGCCGTAAGGATCTTCTCCTTCGTCGAGCAGCATTTTTCTTAGCCTGTTTCAAGGCCTTGGCCGCGGCATCGTCGGCGTTGGTTGGGCTTTCCTCCGACATAGGTCTTTTTTGACCTATTATTTGCCGTAGTGATACGGGGGAGGAATCTTCAACTCGCAGAGCGAGTTTAAGGTCTTGGCCAAAGGAGAGGGCTTTCTTTGGCATCTCAGCAGTAGTGTTGACCTCCGTAGAGGTCCTGTGGGTATCACGCCTAGCTTTTGGGCTAAGGGACCCAGAGGAGAGGACCTCCTCATACTTGGCTTGGTCGAACTCTACGACGAGAGTTTCGACGGTGGTTCCAGTAAGGTGAACGTCGGATTGCGCCACCACTTCCTCGTCAGAGAAGCTAGTCCCCAGCAGAGTCGCCATCTTTTGTTTGTTGGAAATTTGATGTAAAAAGACAAAGAAAGAAAATTTGACTTGTATTCTCTCAAAATCGATTACAATTTGGATTCCGATTACAAAAGAGAAGAGAATGGATTTGATTCTCTCCTTTGTTTAAGACTGGGTTCTTCTTGGTAGCGATGGAGTGCTTCCTTCGATTGATCGCGTCGAACTTGCTCTCCGTTGACGATCCGACCGTCCTTCTTCACTGGAACAATTGAAGTGCTTGATGACTTCGGTTTAGAACTCTTAACGAGTGTAAAGAACTCTGAACGAGTTAAGAACTCTGATAAGAGTTGTTGAAAACCGAATGTCTGGTTTGATGTGATTAACTTGCGTTGCAAGCTAATTAAGAACTCTTAACGAGTTTAAGAACTCAGAATGAGTTAAAACTCTGTAACAGAGTTGTTGGAACCGAAAATTCGGTTAATTGCCAAGTGGATGATACCTTTGATGAAAGGATCCTTCGGGATTTGATTAACTGATCGTTGATCAGTTCCTTGATCTCCCGAAGATCTCTTCCTTCCGATTACTCAACTGCCGAGATTTGTTGACCTTGGGTGGTTTTGATACCAGCTCCCCTCAACTCTTTGCGGTTTTGATCTCAGAAACCGATTGATCAACCTATCAACCCCCCAACCCCTTACTCAGTTGAGTAAGTTGGTTATTTATAGGGTGATGTGGAGTGTAACCAACCCCTATTTCCGCTCCTTTGTGGGCGAGAATCCCTCAGAACGTGGGATAACGGTTTTGAGGCCGTTCGACTTGCGTTTGAACAAGTCAAAACGCCTCAGTTGGCGTTATGGGCTTTAACTCTGCGTCCAAGGCTTGAGACGCAGAGTTAAATCTCTGTTAGAGATTTGAGACGCACAGGCCGTGTGCGTTGAAGCTCAACTCTGCGTCCAGAGTTTGGGGCACATAGTTGAGTCTATTAAAGAACGCACGTTATGTGTGCGTCTTGTACTTTAACTCTGCGTTACAGAGTTCGATGTCTGCTGAGGAACCGTTATGTGTGCGTCTTGTACTTTAACTCTGCGTTACAGAGTTCGATGTCTGCTGAGGAACACACAAGTGTGCGTTTTGAACTTAGGAAACGCAGGAATGACTTTCTGCGTTTGAGAGAGGTTGTTGACTTGTAACCTCATCCATTATAACATTGCGAAGGCTATTGTTTATTGATCCTTGCTTGTTATAGGATATGAGAGTCGTCAAATTGTAACTCTCACTGTTGGTTGCGAAGGCTACAGAATAGAGCTTTCATCAGTTGTCGGAAGCGTCGTCGAATTGTAACTCTTCTCGATCTACGTGAAAGGTCCTCTATTTACCGCTTTCGATTGTCGACCCGAAAGCTATTTGATTGTAGCTTTCGTTGTTGGAGTTAGACGGGAATCAACATCCATAGTGTTTCATTGCGAAGGCTATTGTTTATTGATCCTTGCCTGTTATAGGATATGAGAGTCGTCAAATTGTAACTCTCACTGTTGGTTGCGAAGGCTACAGAATAGAGCTTTCATCAGTTGTCGGAAGCGTCGTCGAATTGTAACTCTTCTCGATCTACGTGAAAGGTCCTCTATTTACCGCTTTCGATTGTCGACCCGAAAGCTATTTGATTGTAGCTTTCGTTGTTGGAGTTAAACGGGAATCAACATCCATAGTGTTTTAAAGATGAATATTTACCCATAGCTCTCTACCAAGCAACTTACCAACTAAGTCCAACCTTTGATTTCTAAAATCATTACACTGCTCATCAGCATCATATTAGTCATGCTGATTACACTGCTCATCAGCATCATATTAGTCATGCTGTTGTCGCAGCCATCAAGATCAGTCATCTCAGAGATGAGGCCGTGTCTATAGCGGTTGCAGAATTGCGGATGCAAAGATCAGAAAGTCGTCTGATTGTAACTTTCATTATCAGGGCTTGATAGGGATCGACTATCCATTGTGATTTACTTTCATTATCAGGGCTTGATAGGGATCGACTATCCATTGTGATTTTTAGACAGCCTACAAAGGGTATGGATGGAGACTTCTATATATCCTCTTCAAAAAATCTTGACAGGAAGAGTCTCTCTAAATCCGTCCACTTTTAAATATATCTGGTAGATAGTTTTCTGAACTGTAGGCTGTCTAAAAATCACAATAGATAGCTTATCCCCCATCAAACACCGATGATGGAAGTTACAATCTGACGACTTCCAGAAGGCTATAATTTGAAGACTTTCATATAGATCGCTGAAGGTTATAATCTGACGACCTTCACGACAACCGATGAGAGCTTTAGTTCAACAGCATTCACAATCAAACATCGGGAGTTACAATCTGACGACTTCCAGAAGGCTATAATTTGAAGACTTTCATATAGATCGCTGAAGGTTACAATCTGACGACCTTCACGATAACCGATGAGAGCTTTAGTTCAACAGCATTCACAATCAAACATCGAGAGTTACAATCTGACGACTCTCATATTCTCAAGGAGCCAAGACGAAGATTACAAGATAATGATCTTTGCAATGCTATGACAAAAGAGATTACTTATTGATAATCTCTCCAAAGCAAGACGCGGAACTCATCACCGCGCTCTAAGACCAAAACGCGGAGGTCCTCTCCGTGTATCAACACCAAAACGCGGAGGTCCTCCCCGTGTGTCAACAGTAAAACGCTGGAGTCGGACCCACGTCACAACATCAAAACGCGAGGGTCGAACCCACGTTACAACATCAAAATGCTGGAGTCGGACCCATGTTACAACATCAAAACGCTGAAGTCGGACCCGCATTATAACATCAAAACGCTGGAGTCAGACCCGCGTTACAACATTAAAACGTTGGGGTCGGACCCGCGTTTTTCGATGCCCAGCGAGTACCCAACTCCGCGTCTCCATTCTAAAAAGCGGAGTTAGGGTCCTGAACGCCGACGTGGGCGTTTGACTCGTTCAAACATGAGCTGAACGGTTCCAAAACCGGTTCCCATGATTTGTGGGCGATTACATCCCACTTAGGAGTGATTTAAGGGGTGGTTACACCCCCTTAATCCCCTATAAAAGTGAGTAAACTCAACTGAGTTCGGTTGGAATTTCTTGGCTCAGATCAACCACTGAAGGCTGGCATTTTCAGATCTGAGACTGGGCAGCGAGGAGGGAATTTCTTGGCAGCAGGAAGAGGAGATCTTTTGGCTTGGCATCAAGGGGGAGATCGACGTTCATCCTCAGCAACGATCGACCACCGGAGATTTCTTCTAGCCTTGGCTTATTAACCGATCTTCGGTTCAAATCAACTCTTTCACAGAGTTATCAACTCATCAAGAGTTTCAAACTTGCCACGCAAGTTCTTCACAACGTCGAATCGTGAGGAGAAGACATCGTTCCAGTGAATCAAGATATTCGGATCGTCAACGGAGAGCAAACTCGACGCGATCATTTGAGGGAGGCACTCCATCGCCACCGTGAAGAACCCAGTTTTAAACAAAGGGGAGAACCAAATTCGTTCTCTTCTCTTTTGTAATCGAATTGTAATCGGAATCAAAGGAATACAAGTTAATTTTCTTTGTTCTCTTCTGAACCATTCAAAGGTAACTCCCTTGAGGGTGCTAATGAACAATCGAGCTAGTATGGTGTCGTTTGATATCACATTCCTAGTTTGTGACTTGAAATAATAGATATGTTGATTCGGTGATCCCGTGCCGTCAAAAGTTTGTAATGTCGGGACCTCAAACTTTGGAGGATAAGAGGCTGCATTCCATTCGGCAGGATAGGGCCTAGCAACTCCCTCATCTTGGAGCTCACTTTTGTTAGCAATGGAATTGAGACGGGCTTCCAATTCTTCCATTTTAGCAGTCTGGAGATTCTGCTTATTCTCAATCTCTCTTCCTTCATCAGAGGAAGATTCCAGGTTGTGTGCTTCTTGGTCAGAAGCAACACCATTAATCATTTTTTCCTTCCCTTTGCTTATGTGAGGTCGGGATGAAGACGTTCTTCCTCTTCGGGAAGATTCTTGCCTTGACGGCGAATTTGTCTTCTGAAATTTGACCCTGTCTACGACATATTGAGTCATCAGGATACGAAGTTCATTGATGGCCTCCTGCTGTGCTTTGATCATGGCTTGCTGCTCATCAAGTCTCTTCACGAGATCTTCATGGTTTCCCATCATATAGGCGGAGCTCTCATGTTCTACGAAAGAGCTAGAAGATTGAGATTCTGTGATAGCTGAATGCTCACCATCGGATGTAGTTCCTCTAGCCAGTCTTCGATAATCGACATGAGGTATGACTCCCCTTCGAGTTCGGGTTTGTTGGTAGATTCCCTCGAACTCATTCAGAATCTCTTTGAAGTTTAGAGACCGGTTCGTCTCTGACTCATCAGGACTAAGGATTGATAATTTCCCTCTACCGATCATGTTGGAAGTAACTCCGAGGTATTCATCCCCTGAAGTCTTCTTCATGTGCGAACGTCGTCGTTTGTCGGGCAAAGCAACGTTCATTAATTGATCGAACCCTAACATTTTGACCGCATGTGGGCAACATTGACATCCCGAGAGGACCGCAGAAATTCATATTGGCATGAACGAACGACTCGTTGCATCGGTATTTCTCTTAATATGAACTCTCTCAAATCTGTTGCAAAGACTCGAGAAGAATTAATCACTGATCATTTATTCTAGTTAATTATGGTGCACATCTTTATTTTGAAGGCTTTCTTTGGCTTAATAACCAAGTTGTACATGTGCATGAGTTATTATTATTGTCAAAGAGAATACACTTCTCATCTCATCCATACATTTTCTCACTTTAACACGTTCTCCTCCAACTTATCGTCTCATATGCAGTGATGAGATTATGGATTGTTGACGGAGCACTCTGGGGCACCTTGTTCCTGACAGTAGTCCCTGACCATGTAGTTCTCCCTCACCCACCTGAGCTTTTTGGCCTGAGCCTCGTCCAGAGTCCAATCCCACCACTGTCCCCTACTCTCAGAGCACTGGGACCCGTCACTACAGGCGTCGGTGCGGTAACCGCAAAAGTATGCCACGAACGGCGCCTGGCTCCAGTCGATCTTGACTCGGCCCCTCCTTGTAGCCCATTCCTCTCCGTTCCATAAGGCAGCGCGCACGCGTAACCTTTGGCTGCTCAGGTATGGGATTCCCTGTTGTTGTGCATTTCTGTACACTCTCACGGGTATTCCATCGACTAACCATCTGGAAAGCACGGTATATGCACGTTTAATCAAGTTACAGAGTATATACAGATCAAGAAACGATCATTATTAATAGTGAGCGGGTGAACGGGGACTCAACATTATGTTGTGGGGATTCCAGACGAAAGTGTAGTTGTGGAAGTCAGCCGTGGGATCAAACCACAGGTTCATCTGCTGCTCCCTGTTGCCTTGCCCGCTAGTCCACAGGTTGGTGTGCAGTAGGTAGGGTTGCCCAGTTACATTCCCTAACAGCTCGAAGTCTATCTCATCATTGCTCGGTCGTGGAGATTGAAGCTACAACGACGACAATTAGATACACATATATAACTAAGCATTTGCTGATGAAAAAAAGCTATGGATTACTAATGAATGTCATAACCAGACGTACAAAGTAGGACGTGACGGTGCCAGCAGAGTAGCCAGGGACGGCCTTGATCTGCATGTCGAACCTTCCGTAAAGATACTCCTGCTTCGATATGGCTTCAGAGCCACCAGCGGCCTTGATCTGCATGTCGAACCTTCCGTAAAGATACTCCTGCTTCGATATGGCTTCAGAGCCACCAGCAGAGTCGAGGCTGAGCTGCAGCTGGTTCCCATCTTCCTGCACGTTAGCGTTCCCAGACACATCAACGTCGTTCGTGAAGCTCTGAGCAGAGATCCCTGAAACGAGAAAGACAGTGAGGAAGAAAGCTCGGAGCAGGTTGTGACTAGCCATCTTGGTTAAATTCAGATGTTACTCCGAGTACCAGTGGTGCGTGCTTAAAAGAGAACTTGATGGGGGGTTTATATAGAGAGAATTAGAGGAACTTCATGAATACACTCAAGGCTGATTACGTCTGACTTCAGATTCTCATTTTCATCTCCTCCTTGGCTAGCTCTGCAGACATGGCTGATTTAGCTATGAAGTGTTTTTCCAAGGAGACATCACGCTTCGTTGGCCTCCTCCTAATTAATTTGTTCATTTGTAAAACAGAATTTATACGGGTCCCATTACCTAGTTTAATAACTATATGACCTACATGAAATCACTATCTATAAACTTACCGAGAAATCGTAGATGAACTGAGGTTACACAAGCCTCTAAGTGTGAATACATCAGTTTTCAGCGGTGGAGAGTGTAACATACGTACTTATATTTTGTTTCTAATGTAGAGAGAAATGAGGGGAAAGGACAATACAAGTTTCCTAAAACCACCACCGTTCAACTCCGTATGATCTCACCAATGCATGTCCATACATAGAAATTAATTGACGAGTCACTAATTTCTACAATACAAAAGTCATCTCTGCAACCTCTTCGAAAATGAAGTGACTTACCCCAATTTTTTTCCTCATTAGGAACAAAATATAGTTGTGTTTTCAATCCCTCACCGCTGAACTGAGAACTAAGTGCATGTATACAGACATGCTGCAAAAATGTCTGGGGACCGACAATGGAGATACCGATGAACATATTAAGAGAGTGAAAGAAACCTCCCCTTGATTATTTTTGACGTTGCTCTAATCGATCTCTCTATAAAAACCTCCATCCGCTACTCTTTTAAGCACACATCGTTTCTTAGAGTTTCATCTCAGTTTAACCAAGATGACTACTCACTTTCTCCTCCTCCGAGCTTTCTTCCTAACTGTCTTTCTCGTTTCAGGGATCTCTGCTCAGAGCTTCACGAACGACGTTGATGTGTCTGGGAACGCTAACGTGCAGGAAGATGGGAACCAGCTGCAGCTCAGCCTCGACTCTGCTGGTGGCTCTGAAGCCATATCGAAGCAGGAGTATCTTTACGGAAGGTTCGACATGCAGATCAAGGCCGCTGGTGGCTCTGAAGCCATATCGAAGCAGGAGTATCTTTACGGAAGGTTCGACATGCAGATCAAGGCCATCCCTGGCTACTCTGCTGGCACCGTCACGTCCTACTTTGTACGTCTGGTTATGACATTCATTAGTAATTCATACCTTTTTTTTCATCAGCAAATGCTTAGTTATATATGTGTATCTAATTGTCGTCGTTGTAGCTTCAATCTCCACGACCGAGCAATGATGAGATAGACTTCGAGCTGTTAGGGAATGTAACTGGGCAACCCTACCTGCTGCACACCAACCTGTGGACTAGCGGGCAAGGCAACAGGGAGCAGCAGATGAACCTGTGGTTTGATCCCACGGCTGACTTCCACAACTACACTTTTGTCTGGAATCCCCACAACATAATGTTGAGTCCCCGTTCACCCGCTCACTATTAATAATGATCGTTTCTTGATCTGTATATACTCTGTAACTTGATTAAACGTGCATATACCGTGCTTTCCAGATGGTTAGTCGATGGAATACCCGTGAGAGTGTACAGAAATGCACAACAACAGGGAATCCCATACCTGAGCAGCCAAAGGTTACGCGTGCGCGCTGCCTTATGGAACGGAGAGGAATGGGCTACAAGGAGGGGCCGAGTCAAGATCGACTGGAGCCAGGCGCCGTTCGTGGCATACTTTTGCGGTTACCGCACCGACGCCTGTAGTGACGGGTCCCAGTGCTCTGAGAGTAGGGGACAGTGGTGGGATTGGACTCTGGACGAGGCTCAGGCCGAAAAGCTCAGGTGGGTGAGGGAGAACTACATGGTCAGGGACTACTGTCAGGAACAAGGTGCCCCAGAGTGCTCCGTCAACAATCCGTAATAATAATTTCAACATATGTGTAAGACGGAGAGCAAGTTACGCGAGAGGGCAAAAAATATGCATGAACTTGATGAGAAGCGTGTTTTCTCTTTGACAGCAACAATAACTCATGCACATGTAACTTGTTTGTTATGCTAAAGGACAGCTATAACTTAAGTAAATATCCAGTTTGCATCACTAGAAGATCATCAAGTTACATTTGGGCAAGGATTGTCTAAGTTGCAAGAACATGCATCACAGTCAAACTAACTTGCCCAACGTCCTCGAAACAAATAAACAGGCATCGACGCGTGATTTTTTACTTCATCAGGCGCCTGAGAAGTGCTTGAGGTAGGCATCCGCAAGCTTCTGACCCAAACGGACCTGAGCCTGAGTGGAGAGGTGGATGTTATCTTCGTTGAGCGGCGCACCCCTTGCGCGGGGTCGGACGCCACACCCACATTAATCGGCAGGTCTACTCCCAGCTGAGCCGCCTTTACCCTTCTCTATCAAGCGGCTCATTCCCCTGATGCGATAGCAACCTAACATAACAGTAACGAGTCTCCAACATTAAATAATCCTCCACAAAAAAAAAAAAGAAAAAAATTTTAAGCAACGCCTGAGCTGAGCGTCATCAATTACCTTAATGCAAAGGCCAGGAAGGCCAACAACTTGAGCGGTCAGCCATCCACGTCTCCGTCAGTCCTCTCCATTTTACCCCGTTAGCCCTCCGCCAGCTTTCTCGACAGGGTGTCGCTCTCCCTTGAACCACAGCACCCTTATCTTCCCCCCTCCTCCCCTCGCGCCACGCGCCGGCCCGCCTCGTTCGCCCTCGCACCATCTCTCGGTAGAGCCGCGACCCCCTGGCCGCCCACTCGTCTATCGCCGCGTACCCCGACGAGCGCAGGGCGACGAGCCCACGCGGCCGACGCCTTCCTCCCCCCGGCTCCCCCCGACGGCGCACCAGCCCCCCCCGTCCATGAGCGCCGTGCGCGCACCGGCACCACTGCCCGGCGGCCCCCACGCCCGCAGCCCCTCTGGCAGGTGGTCTCGTCCCCGGCGCTGGAGTCCGGCACCTCCCGCCGCCCCACCCCGGCCTCCCCCCGCGCGCGCCGGCGCACCTGCAGCACGCCGCCCTGAGGATGACGGGCGTGGGGCAGGCCTATGGGGCGGGACGACGCTGGTCCCGAACGCGTCGGCCTCACGCCCCTGCCGCGGCGACGCCGGACATGTTGCTTTGGCCGGAGAGGATGAATATCTGCCTCTTCTCCTTCTTCTTCGCCCCGATCGCCTCCATTAATTAATTGTTGTTCGATTCTTTCTCTCTTTTCCCTTTCCCTTTTAAACTGCGATGATTCGTGCGGGTTTGTTGCGGAGAAGTTTCGGATCTGATCGGGGGGCGTGATGACAACGCGTGGCCCGCACGTTAGGTTCGGAGGAAAGCAGCTGCTCACCTGCACTGGCCTAATCGGGGGGATGATAATGATGTGGGGCCCAACACGTTAGGTTTAGTGAAGGGAATCTGTGACGCCTCGCTCCTCCGACGACGTGATGGCCGTCACCGGCGAACTTTCCATGATCCGCATGACCAAGTCAAACCTTCTTGAGTTTTGTTATGGCTCCTAATTAACCCCTTTTTACTTCCTGCAGTATAGTATGCATGTATATGTTATTATATCGGGAGCCGATGTTGTCGTTTTCCTTGCATTATTTATTTCGTTGAGGTTTTTGGTGTTTTTTTTCCGACTCACAACCGTAAAAATTGTAAGTTATGATACATTTTTTTTATCTCGACGTAATTTTGTGTCGCACAAATAGAGCGCGACACATACCTAAAGTGTGGTTAAAACATATGTGGAGAGCATCTTTCTGCACATGTGAGAATGTGTCATAAAACTCACGACGCATACATATATATCGAGATTGCTGACAAATGCAAGCGTCATAAAACTCATGACACATATGTGTCGAGAGCGGTGACACATAGTTGTAACTAGACCATAAAACTATAAAGAGTATCATCATTCTGTTGGATTTAATCTAATAAATCTATTTGTGGGCACATATGATTAATCAATGTGTATTGCTATCTTTCAGGATAACCCACTAAAGTGATCAATTAAGTTGGGTTAATTTGGTATTTAAATAAGTCATGGGGTTATATGTGCAGATACCAGGTTGTAATTGTAATTTATTGAGGGGCTGAATTACAAAAGTACAACATCTATAAATAAGGGGTTATGGTCCCTAACCTAGGGTAACATTCTCTAATTCTCTACACCCCCATCTAGCTAGAGAAATTCGGTTTTAGAGAGAACCCTAAGGTTAGAAGATCCAACACCCAAAATCAAGATCAAGCAATGGATTCAGGTATAAGCTTCCGCTATTTTAGATCATTGTTAATCTCTTTGAATTAATCATGGCTATATGGTTTTAGATCTCAAGTTTATGATGTAGATCTAACAAGTGGTATCAGAGCCACCTTGATTAATTCTTAGGGATTTAAGTTTTATTGGGTTTTTGATCTTAAATCTCTGGTTAAAGATTCAATTTTTGGGTTCGGATGAACAGTAATGTTCTCGGATGAACAGTAATGTTCTCGGATGAACAGTAATGTTCGGTGAACAGTAACGAAATTTTTTTTCGGATGAACAGTGAAGTATTTTTTTCGGATGAACAGTAACTGAAAAATCGCCGGTGAACAGTAACTTTTGGGAATTTTTTGGATTTTTCTTTGATTTTTCCTTCAATTTTTTCCAATTCTGGATCTGTTTTGAAAATAAAAATCAAAGGTTTTTGGGTTTGTCGGGCGGCGGTTTCAATTTGAAACCCTAAGGGTTCATGGCGAAAATTAAGGAGGTGGTTACCCAAACGAACCTCGCGTTCGTTCAATTTTAACCGAGCTTCGCGCTCAACGAACCTCGCGTTCGTTCTAAGGTGAACCTCGCGTTCAACTCAGGTGAGCGTCAAGCTCAATTTCAACGAACCTCGCGTTCGTTCTAAAGTGAACCTCGCGTTCAACTCAGGTGAGCGTCAAGCTCAAATTTTTAACGAACCTCGCGTTCGTTCTTCAGACGAACCTCGCGTTCGTACTTCAGACGAACCTCGCGTTCGTACTTCAGTCGAGCCTCGCGTTCGAGCTTCAGACGAACCTCGCGTTCGTGCTTCAGTCGAGCCTCGCGTTCGAACTTCAGACGAACCTCGCGTTCGTACTTCAGACGAACCTCGCGTTCGTACTTCAGTTGAACCTCGCGTTCATTTTTAAACGAACCCTCGCGTTCGTACTTCAGACGAACCTCGCGTTCGTACTTCAGACGAACCTCGCGTTCGTACTTCAGACGAACCTCGCGTTCGTACTTCAGACGAACCTCGCGTTCGTACTTCAGACGAACCTCGCGTTCGTACTTCAGACGAACCTCGCGTTCGTACTTCAGACGAACCTCGCGTTCGTACTTCAGACGAACCTCGCGTTCGTACTTCAGACGAACCTCGCGTTCGTACTTCAGACGAACCTCGCGTTCGTACTTCAGACGAACCTCGCGTTCGTACTTCAGACGAACCTCGCGTTCGTACTTCAGACGAACCTCGCGTTCGTACTTCAGACGAACCTCGCGTTCGTACTTCAGACGAACCTCGCGTTCGTACTTCAGACGAACCTCGCGTTCGTACTTCAGACGAACCTCGCGTTCGTACTTCAGACGAACCTCGCGTTCGTACTTCAGACGAACCTCGCGTTCGTACTTCAGACGAACCTCGCGTTCGTACTTCAGACGAACCTCGCGTTCGTACTTCAGACGAACCTCGCGTTCGTACTTCAGACGAACCTCGCGTTCGTACTTCAGACGAACCTCGCGTTCGTACTTCAGACGAACCTCGCGTTCGTACTTCAGACGAACCTCGCGTTCGTACTTCAGACGAACCTCGCGTTCGTACTTCAGACGAACCTCGCGTTCGTACTTCAGACGAACCTCGCGTTCGTACTTCAGACGAACCTCGCGTTCGTACTTCAGACGAACCTCGCGTTCGTACTTCAGACGAACCTCGCGTTCGTACTTCAGACGAACCTCGCGTTCGTACTTCAGACGAACCTCGCGTTCGTACTTCAGACGAACCTCGCGTTCGTACTTCAGACGAACCTCGCGTTCGTACTTCAGACGAACCTCGCGTTCGTACTTCAGACGAACCTCGCGTTCGTACTTCAGACGAACCTCGCGTTCGTACTTCAGACGAACCTCGCGTTCGTACTTCAGACGAACCTCGCGTTCGTACTTCAGACGAACCTCGCGTTCGTACTTCAGACGAACCTCGCGTTCGTACTTCAGACGAACCTCGCGTTCGTACTTCAGACGAACCTCGCGTTCGTACTTCAGACGAACCTCGCGTTCGTACTTCAGACGAACCTCGCGTTCGTACTTCAGACGAACCTCGCGTTCGTACTTCAGACGAACCTCGCGTTCGTACTTCAGACGAACCTCGCGTTCGTACTTCAGACGAACCTCGCGTTCGTACTTCAGACGAACCTCGCGTTCGTACTTCAGACGAACCTCGCGTTCGTACTTCAGACGAACCTCGCGTTCGTACTTCAGACGAACCTCGCGTTCGTACTTCAGACGAACCTCGCGTTCGTACTTCAGACGAACCTCGCGTTCGTACTTCAGACGAACCTCGCGTTCGTACTTCAGACGAACCTCGCGTTCGTACTTCAGACGAACCATGGGAACAGCACCGTCTGACACTTGGAAAGACTTGAAGGTGTGCGGTGAACAAGCCGAACGCTTCCTCCGAAGGAAGAAGGCCGAGAGGAACCTACCGACGGCTAATCCTCTGGACTCAAATTTCGCCTCTCGTGGTAAGGGCAAAACACCTGCAGCTACTGGTGGTGCTAATCAAACATCGCAACAGCAGCCCCGGAGACAGCAGAAGACCTCAGATCGGAAACTCCAAAAAGAGTATTCCTTCAAAGACAAAGATGTTCCATCCATCTTCGAATCACTCCTTAAAAATAACAAGATCAAGCTGCCACCGATCACGAATCAGGAGGAAGCTGACAATACTACGGATCCGAAGTACTGCGCATACCACAGGAGGATCCTTCATCCCACCAAGGCCTGCTTTACTTTAAAGAATAGTATCCAGACCTTGGTTGAAGTCGGCGTCATAACGCTAGAGTAAGCCAGTTGAGAACGGCACCACTCCGATAAGTATAAGAGTATAAACTGCTTCTCAACACTCTAAAGAGTACACGAGTATAAACTGTTTCTCAACACTCCAAAGAGTATACGAGTATAAACTGTTTCTCAATCCTCCGACCGGTATAAGAGGTTAAACTGTTCCCTGATACTCCAATAGGTATATGAGTCTAAACTATTTCCTTTCTTCCACGGGAAGTTCCTGGAGAGTGCCATGCATGGTATTCTTAAGGATAACCCGATCATGCAACCGATACGATGATAAACCCAGTTTCGCAAGAAAAGCTGGGGGTGGATAATTCATGTAACGGGAAGTTCCTGAAAGAATGTTACATGTAATTTTCTTAGGGATAACCCGATCATTACAAATAAAGTGATAAGCACTAAACCCACCGTTTACCTGGTCAAACCTTAGGACCACAACCAAAATCCCCTCTCGATTCCTTCAATGAATGAGAGGCACACAAATCGAGCGATCAAACCTTCTTACAGTTAGGATCGTTTTAAACCTCCCACTTGGTCAAACCTTCCTACAGTTAGGACCACAACCAAAATCCCCTCTCGATTCCTCCACAGTTAGGGTCACCTCAAACTCCTGTTTGGCCAAACCTTCCTACAGTTAGGGTCAAAACCATAATTCACTCTCGATAAACGAGAAATTCATCTTTAGTTCGGTAATCAAACCTTCCGACAGTTAGGGTTATCCGAATCTTTTCGATTCTCGGAGTGGAGATCCCACTCTCAGTTTCACCTTTCCGGATTCTGGGGGTGGAGATCCCACCTCGAGTCTCCTTTCCAGAATTGAGGAATAGAATATAAAATTCTTCCTTCCGTGTTTTCGGGTTTGCCTTCACCCTAAAAGAAGACCGAGAAATAGGATATAAAATTCTTCCTTTCCCGCACTGATCTTTTCCAAAATTTATCAATCTAGGATTCATCCTAGGAAGTTTATCCCGAATCCTAAGCAGGGATAAGTCTGCGCCTAACACGTGTTGCCGGTTTAGTCTTTTTCCGTAGAAAAAGACACCAGAGTTCGATTCTGGGGTATTCTATCCTGAAACCTAAGCAAGGATAAGTCTGCGCTTAACCCGCGCTGCCGGTTAGTTCTTAATCGTTAAAAAGAACACTCGTTCACATATTCCGGTTTAGTCTTTCACCGATTGAAGAAGACACCAGAAATCCAGTCTGAGGATTTTTATCCCGAATCCTAAGTAGGGATAAGTCAACGCCTAACACGCGTTGCCGGTTTAGTCTTTTTTCGTACAAAAAGACACCAGAATACCAGTCTGGGGTGTTCTATCCTGAAGCCTAAGTAGGGATAAGTCAACGTCTAATACGCGTTGCTGGGTAGCCTATTCCCATAACAATGGCGAAGTCTACGTATTCGAAGGCGTAGCAACAAGTCTAAGGGAGTTTATTCCGTTAGCACAACGTCCCATGTAGAACGGATTTTGAACAATTGGCATGCTAGCCCGACTCAAACGGTAATCGGTAAAGGCTAATCAAATCCGTTGAAGGCTGGGGGTTAGCCAAAAATCCTCAAGTCAACGCCTAACACGCGTCGCCGGGTAGCCTATTCCCGTAATAAATGGTAAAGCCTATGTATTCAACATCATAGCACAAAGTCTAAGGAAGTTAATTCCTTTAGCGCAACGTCACATGCGGAACGGATTAAAACAATCCGCATGTAAGCCCGATTCAAACGGTAGTCGGTAAGAGCACGTCAAATCCGTTGAAGGCTGAGGATTTGCCAAAAATCCTAAGTCAACGTCTCATACACGTTGCTGTTTAGTCTTTTCACAGGAGAAAGACGAAGTCTACGTATTCAATATCGTAGCACTAAAAGGGTCAACTCTTTTAGCTTAACGTCACATGCGGAACGGACTTGAACAATCCGCATGCTAGCCCGACTCAAACGGTAATCGGTAAAGGCTAATCAAATCCGTTGAAGGTTGGGGGTTAGCCAAAAATTCTCAAGTCAACGCCTAACACGCGTCGCCGGGTAGCCTATTCCCGTAACAAATGGTAAAGCCTATGTATTCAACATCATAGCACAAAGTCTAAGGGAGTTCATTCCTTTAGCGCAACGTCACATGCGGAACGGATTAAAACAATCCGCATGTAAGCCCGATTCAAACGGTAGTCGGTAAGAGCACGTCAAATCCGTTGAAGGCTGAGGATTTGCCAAAAATCCTAAGTCAACGTCTCATACACGTTGCTGTTTAGTCTTTTCACAGGAGAAAGACGAAGTCTACGTATTCAATATCGTAGCACTAAGAGCGTTAACTCTCTTAGCACAACGTCACATGCGGAACGGACTTGAACAATCCGCATGCTAGCCCGACTCAAACGGTAGTCGGTAAAGGCTTATCAAACCCGTTGATGGCTGAGGGTTTGCCAAAAATCCTATAAATACGATAGTCACTGACGCATCAGCTTCATTAGTTGGTCTCGTGACTTGAGCATCGAACGACATTCGAAACCCTGGGGTCAACCCCGGTCAACGTGTAACCCTAGGTCAACGCCAGTCAACGCGTTGCAATCAAAAAGTCAACGTACGACGTCCAAAACCCTAAGGTCAACGTCGGACAACGCGTAACTCTAGGTCAACGCCAATCAATGCGTTGTAATAAAAAAAATCAATACTCCGAAAAGTATACGAGTATAAACTGCTTCTTAATACTCCAATAAGGTATATGAGTATAAACTGTTCCCTATTTTTGGTTGAGAAGTTCCTGGAGAATATTTTTCTAAATATTCTTAAGGCTAACTCAACAACACTACGCCGGACAACGCGTCGCAAACAAAGACTCAACGCCGACAGTCGAGGGTCAGTTCTGTGTTCAACCAACAAGCACGAGCTAAAAATCAGAAAACCAGGAATTGACTTCAAGTTCGAATTTCCGACAACGGTCAGACAATAAATGCAGCACCGGAACTCTTACAGACACTCGACAAAGCACCGAATAGCCTGGAAGATTGAAGGAATCAAGAACGGAAGTCATTCCAAGGTCCCATTACACCGACTGAAGGTGGGGACAATCATATCCAAAGTATTCCAGACTCTTCTATAAAAGAACGAGACTGAAATACTTTGGAGGGGGTATCTGTAGGCATATAAAATTGCTTATAGGTCCCCTAGCATAGCTCGGCACAAACCGACGAGCCAACGAGGCGACGAGATCGACGAATCGCACGCAAGCAACGGAATACATCCATTCGCGTGCGGGATCAAGCCAAGTGTTCGAAGAGTCAACGAGTCATCCAACCAAAGGCATACTCGGACGAATGACGATCGAATCAAGATCGGTTTCGGACTCCAACTCAGAAGCGGATTTACTGCAAAATCAGGAATCCAATTTACTGCCAAATCAGATCATCAAATCAGAGACTAAGTTAATCAAATCACGGACAGAACCAAAGGTGGCCGGCCAGATCTGTGCCCGGGCACAGTAAAGGGAGCCTATAAATAGACCCCCCTTGTTTCATTTCAAGAGGTTGGATTTTTTGGAGGCGAAGCCCTGCTGGATTCGAAGCTCAGATCTAAAAAAGATTCAAGCTTTGGGACTTTGAAGACTTGCTCATCCAGATCCGGTGCTCGGCGATCGTCAACGCCAAATAAGGCAAGAGTTCGAGAGGACCGGATCTCAGATCTACGCAGGCGTACTCCGGATCAAAGCTTGGTCTTTGATCCCGAGATTTGGGTGATTATTTCCTTGGTGAACTAATCCCCCCCGGCTGTTATTTCCTTGGTGAAATAATACCCGTCGTACTGCGTAGATCCGACCGGATCTAGATCGCGCGGTGGTCCACGGATTAACCCCGGCGCAGGCGAAGAACCCACAAAGCGAGCGATCGCAAAACAGGAGCTCGCGATTTGTTCGACAAAAGAGAAAAGATGTAATTTTTATTTTCTTTTTTGATCTCGTTGTAACCGGATCTTATAAAAAGACCGGATCTTTGTAATCGATAAACTTTTACAAGAGTGTGCAATGGAATCAATGAAGAAAGATACGATTTTTCCCGCGAACAGGTGGTCCACGGGCTAACGCGTCCCCGTCACAGGCCAAGATCCCACGCAAGTAGCGGGCGATAAACACTCGTTGCGTTTGTTTGAAGAGAATTATAATTTTTTGTTTTCATTGTGTAAAAGTCTTATAAAAAGACTAATTTTTGTATTCATTGTAAATGTCTGAAGTTTGTAATGAATCTCGCAATGAAACAATCAATTTTCACCGCAAACAAACTGGCGACCACAGTGGGAGCCAACAGCATCGATGCCGAGGCTGTCGTGCCGCAGCCGACGATCAAGGTCCCCGTGGCTGAAGAGGTCGAGTACGAATTCGACCAGCAAAAATTTTAGGAATACATCTCCTCCTCCAGATCTGCTCCTCCTCATAAGCGCAGGAAGATCTCCTCCTCCCAGAAGATCCGCCGGTCTCCAGATCTAAAGACCCAAGAAGTCGATCTCTACGTCGTCGCTGCTATAGTTGTACCTTGCAATGATCCGTCGGTATCCAATGAGACTAGATCTGCAGATCTGAACTCCTTCGCGATCAAGGAGCCAACTTCTGAAGGTGCGCCAACTCTATCAAAGAGAGCACGTCAAAGGAAACGCCAACGCCTCGCGTGCCAATTCGCCAAGGCTTTGGATCAGGTGGATGGACTCCGTTACCAAGCAGATCTGGAGTTCAGAAAGCACCAAGTGACTAAGCTATCGCCACAACAAGCATCGGGACCCTCCTCCCAACCTCTAATTAACAAACGGGTTCGGGTCAAACGAACCCGTTCTACTCTCGAGGAGCGCCTCCAGAAGCGCCGTGCACTTATTACGCACACCCAGATCCTTGTGCGAGAGGCATGAGAATTGCAGCGGGAAGAGGTGATCAAGAAATCACCAAGATCTAAGCAGGTTTGGGTGTCGAAGGCTAAGTCAGCGCCCCTACCCGATAAAAGACATCAGTCATGTCTCTCGGTCGATTCCAGATCCAAAGCTGGTTCCCAGCTTTCGTCAAGTTCAGATCTCGCTCCTTTTAATCCCGCACCTCCGGTGAAGCTCCGCAACAATATGGACATATCCAGAGGCAGGAAAGTGATAGCGGAACGCCTGGGTCTTTTGCATGAGGATCAAGGCAAAGCTCCAGTCAAAGAACGCTTGGGCATGATGAATGAACCCCGAGCAACTCATCGAGTTGGGGGTCGTACTCGCCCTTCCAACAAATCAGATCCTTCCTATAATGGGAAAGCTCCTACAACTGACCGCCTCGGACTGCGAGTCATTGTCCAAGAGCCTGTTGAAGTGTCACGCTCACGAAAGCGTGACCCAAAACGTGCGACTCTTGAGAGCACCGACAAGACGATGAATCCTCAGAAGGAAGCATGTTCGTCAGACGACGACGTTATACCTGAGGAGTCGTGCCAGCACATGATACGTTGCTCCGGCAATCATGCTGATGAGTTGTACTATCGGGCTGGGGGTACGAACAAATCTCGAAAGAAAGGTACCCGAGAAACGGACTCTCATTGTCTGTGTACTAAAATTATCGGGGCAGTATTATCAGTGTGTAGCTGCCCCAAGACCACTCCACAGAGGGTCTCGGTATTTAAAAAGATCTCCCCCAGAACGCCCAGGACCATGCCAATGCGTTTCTGTAGAAAAAGTCCAATTGCGCAAGACGACGAACTTCCAAAAATCACAGTCAATATGGTTGATAAGGGGAAGTCAACGCGAAACTTCAATCCTCGTCATCTTTCGGACATATCCCAACGTATAACTCGGTTACGGTCGGGAACCGTTAGACAAAGGGACTATCAGAGGATGAATCAAGGATTATCCTCAGATGATGAAGTGTCAGATGCTAACTCTGCAGTCGCTTCTGACAAAACGGTATCCAGCCTAGGTCAATCCCGCGAAGTGTTGATGATTAGCACAGAAGAGGTCACTAAAATGGTTGAGGATGCCTTGGCCAAACAAAAAGAGAACTTCAAGTTCGAAATGGAAATGGCTATACTACGAATGAGGGAAGAGCATGACCAACAAATTCGGACTCTGTCCAATCAATTTGGTGAATCCAGCCATCGCAACAATGCTAATCAAACAGATAGTGATTCAGATATGGATGAGCACCTTAAGGTTGATGATCCTCCCATTGACCAGAACGCTGGGGGTGGTCCCACTAAGGACAACAATACTGGGGGTGGTCCCACCAAAGATGACAATACTGGGGGTGGCCCCGTTATTCCTCTCAGGAATCATCCAAGATCTGATACAGACGAAGACGATAAAATAAAGGACTTCGAGAGCAAAATCAACACGCTGTTGTCTGTTCAGGGGATAAAAAGGACCGGTATTCCGTCTCCCTACCCAAGAAAGTGGGATTCGATCCCGTATCCGGTAAAGTTCAACTTGATCAACTTCACGCCGTTTGACGGAAATGGTTCCCCTACTCAGCACTTAATATATTTTAAGTCTCATTTGGGAATAATTTCTGGCAACGAGCCCTTGATGGTGTGGTCATTCGTTGGCACCCTTCACGGGCCTGCTTTCGATTGGTACCGTCGTCTCAAGCCCGGATGCATCAACAGCTGGGAGGACCTGGAGAGCATGTTCCTCGCTCATTTCTTCGATGATGACACCGAAGTGTCGATCAGGACACTCTTCGATGAGAAACAAAAAGACGGAGAGTCGGTGGATATCTTCATCAAACGCTTCCGTAATCAGGCAATGAAATGCAAGGATCCCGTCACGGAGGAATTCGTCTTGCAGACTTGTCATAACAATTTGTCCATTAACATCTTGGACGTTATGGGAGTAGAGTCGCTCAATACCTGGAAAGAGTTGAAGGTGGGCGGAGAGCAGGCCGAACGCTTTCTCAGAAGGAGAAAGGTCGAAAGAAGCCAACCGATGGCTAACCCTCTGAACCCGAGTCTCATTTCCCATAATGAAGGGAAGGCACCTACACTAGTTGTTGATGTTAATCAGACGTCACAACAACAACCCCGAAGACAGCAGAAGACTTCGGATCCGAGACTCCAAAAAGAGTACTCATTCAAGGACGAAGACGTTCCAGCCATCTTCGAGACCCATCTTGAAAACAACAAGATCAAGCTGCCACCCATCACAAATCAGGAGGAAGCTGACAATACTACGGATCCGAAGTACTGCACGTACCACAGAAGGATCCTTCATCCCACCAAGGCATGCTTTACTTTAAAGAATAGTATTCAGACCTTGGTCGAAGCCGGTGTCATAACGCTAGGATAAGCCAAACGAGAACGGCAACACTCCGATAAGTATAAGAGTATAAACTGCTCCTTCTTAGACTCCGACAAGTATAAGAGTATAAACTGCTTCTTAATCCTCCGACCGGTATAAGAGGTTAAACTGCTCCCTGATACTCCAATAGGTATATGAGTCTAAACTGTTTCCTACCGTTGATGGGAAGTTCCTAGAAAATTTTTATATGTAATATTCTTAAGGATAACCCGATCATGTAACCGAATGCAATGATAAACCCAGTTTCACGAAGAAGCTGGGTGTAACGGGAAGTTCCCGGAAAAATACTATATGTAATTTTCTTAGGGATAACCCGATCATTACAAACAAAGTGATAAACACTAAACCCCCACCGTGATTTCCGAATACTCTTTTGCTGAGATGAGATTCGATCGCTTCGTTGGATCAATCTTCCCTCACAAAACTCCTATTGGTGTTTGATGACAGATCAATCTTCCTCACAAAATCCCCCACTGATCAAATCAATTGGCGGTGGGTCCACTAAAATTTCTATCCGTCAATTCATGACAATTTTTAAAGCTTGACGTGTTAAGTCCTGATCACTTAACATCAAAATCCTCCATCGAGTGGCTAGTACAAACCAGTATTTCTACTGCTACTTGTATTCCACTCCCTTTGCTTTCAGGTCAAACCTATAAAAGTTAGGGCCAAAGCTAGATTCCCCTCTCGATTCCTTCCATAAACGAGAAGTCCACTTTCAAATTGAGCAATCTAACCTATAAAAGTTAGGATTGTCTCCAACTTCACTTAGTCAAACCTGCAGATAGTTAAGACTAAGATTGAGTTATCCCTTTCGATAAACGAAAGACTTCCGTCTTTTCCTTTTTCAGCCAAACCTATAAAAGTTAGGGTCGAAATCGGAATTTCCCCTCAATAAATGAGGAACTCTTTTCTTGGATCAAGCAACCAATCCTATAAAAGTTAGGGTTACTTGAATCTTTCCGATTCTCGGAGTGGAGATCCCACTCCTAGTTTTATTTTTCCGGATTCTGGGGATGGAGATCCCACTTCGAGTTTCTTTTCTAACTGAAGATAGAATATAAAATTCTTCCTCTTCGGTGCAGGGAGATAGAATATAAAATTCTTCCTCTTCCATTTTGGGTTCGTCTTTACCCTGAGAAAAGACACAATTCTCAACTTCAAATCCGTACATTCTATGCACGGGGAATTTTATCCCGAATCCTGAGCAGGGATAGGTCAATGCCTAACACGCGTTGCCGGTTTAGTCTTTCACCAATTAAAAAAGATACCAGAATTCCAGTCTGGGGAATTTTATCCCGAATCCTAAGAAAGGATAAGTCAATGCCTAATACGCGTTGCCGGTTAGTCCTTAACCGTAAAAAGGACAAAAGCCCACATATTCAACATTATGGCGGGTTGTTATTATTAACGCCAAAATCCGTGCTTCACACGTACGGGGAAGTTTATCCCGAAGCCTAAGTAGGGATAAGTCAGCGCCTAACACGCGTCGCCGGTTAGTCCTTAACTGTAAAAATGACAAAAACCCACATATTCAATATTGTGGTAGGTTGTTATTCATAACGCCAAAATCCGCGCCTTACACGCGCGGGGAATTTTATCCCGAATCCTAAGAAGGGATAAGTCAACGCCTAATACACGTTGCCGGTTAGTCCTTAACCATAAAAAGGACAAAAGCCCACATATTCAACATTATGGCAGGTTGTTATTAATAACGCCAAAATCCGTGCTTCACACGCACGGGTAAGTTTATCCCGAAGCCTAAGTAGAGATAAGTCAGCGCCTAACACGCGTTGCCGGTTAGTCCTTAACTGTAAAAAGGATAAAAGCCCACATATTCAATATTGTGGTAGGTTTTATTCATAACGCCAAAATCCGCGCCTTACACGCGCGGGGAATTTTATCCCGAATCCTAAGAAGGGATAAGTCAACGCCTAATACGCGTTGCCGGTTAGTCCTTAACCATAAAAAGGACAAAAGCCCACATATTCAACATTGTGGCAGGTTGTTATTAATAACGCTAAAATCCATGCTTCACACGCACGGGGAATTTTATCCCGAAGCCTAAGCAGGGATAAGCCAACGCCTAATACGCGTTGCCGGTTTAGTCTTTTACCGATTGAAGAAGACACCAGAATCCGAGTCTGGGGACTTTTATCCTGAATCCTAAGTAAGGATAAGTCAGCGCCTAACACGCGTTGTCGGGTAGCCTATTCCCGTAACAATGGCGAAGTCTACATATTCAAAGTCGTAGCATCAAGTCTAAGGGAGTTCATTCCTTTAGCACAACGTCACATTCCAAACGGATTTCAACAATCCGCTTGCTAGCCCGACTCAAACGGTAGTCGGTAAAGGCATATCAAATCCGTTGATGGCTGAGGATTTGCCAAAAATCCTAAGTCTACGTCTGATACACGTCGTTGTTTAGTCTTTTCACAGGAGAAAGACGAAGTCTACGTATTCAATATTATAGCACTAAAAGGGTTAACTCTTTTAGCTTAACGTTACATGCGGAACGGACTTAAAACAATCTGCATGCTAGCCCGACTCAAACGGTAGTCGGTAAAGGCTAATCAAACCCGTTGATGGCTGAGAATTTGCCAAAAATTCTATAAATGCAAGTCATTGACGTATCATCTTCATTAGTTGGTCTCGTGACTTGAGCATCTAACAACTTCAGGATAAGATCCATATCTACAGACGAATCAGCTTTAACAGTTGGTCCTGCAGCCCCAACTGTTAGGACCGTCATGCTCTAATATCTTAAGAGTTTAAACTGTGTATACTCCAGCAGACGTACGAGTATAAACTGTGTTAACGGCGATCGATCCGAAACACTAGGTCAACGCCGGTCAACGCGTGACCCTAGGTCAAAGTCAGTCAGCGCGTTGCGATGAAAAAGTCAACGCATGGCGATTTAAACCCTAAGGTCAACACCGGTCAACGTGTGACCCTAGGTCAACGCCAGTCAACGCGTTGCAACCAAAAGTCAACGTGCAACAATTAAACCCTAAGGTCAACGCGTAACCCTAGGTCAACGTCAATCAAGACGTTGCAATGAAAAAGTCAATGTGACAAAAATAGTCAGTTCTAAGTCAATTCAGTGACACGAGCCAAACCTAACTCACTGGTTGTAGACTCGAGACTCCGACAACGGCCAGGCGATAAACGCGGCGCCGGAAGGACTTCGGCTATTCATCAAAGCATCGAATAGACTGAAAATCGAAGGAGCCAAGAGTTGAAGCTAATTAAAGGTCCTTTACACCAATCGAAGGCTGGACCAATCACATCCAAAGTATTCCAGCCTCTTCTATAAAAGAAACGAGTCTGGAACGCTTTGGAGGGGGTATCTGTAGGCATCGAAAATTACCTATAGGTCTCCGTGAGCAGCTCAATGCTAAGAGGAGATGAGGAACGTCACTATCCAAGTCACAGAAGCTCGATTAACGTCGATCGATGAACTACGTGAAGCAACGGAGTTTCAGAATAACGAGGATACGAATTGATCGGGAGCCCCGTGTCGCTTACAAAAGGTGAAATACCCTTCTTGTCTCATTTATTCTACAGATGATCTAATCATTGGAGCTTATAGAACTCCTCGTCGGCTTTTCAACGCACTTTGAATCGCTCAAATCCGAGTTCGGATGAAGAAGTTACGGCGGAAACGGACGAATATGCAAAACGGAACGTCTCAGCCTGAGTTGAGACACCCCAAGGTGTCTCGGCCAAGGCTGAGACATCCAAGGGTGTCTCGGCTCAAGCCGAGACACCCAAGGGTGTCTCGGTTTGAGCCGAGACACCCTAGGGTGTCTCGGCCCAAGTTGAAACACCCAAGGGTGTCTCCAGCCCTAAAAAAGTCAGATTTGGTTGTTTTGTGGTTTTAACCGCCCGGATCTCCTTGAAGCCTATAAATACAAGCCTCAGAGCCTTATTTTTTCGGATCTGGAATTCTCGTGCCTCGGCGAAGCCCTGCCGGATTGAAGACTTAAAGTGCACAGATTTCAAAGAGGAGGAGGAGTTAGATCTGCAGCCCTGTTCGTTCCTTAGGATTATCCCGTTGCGGTAATCTTAAGAAGAGTGATTATCTCGCTTCGCCAAGATAAGAGCTATGGTTTCTCGATCCCTTCGCGGATAGACGAAACTCTGTCCAAATATTGATCGTTCGGTGGTCCACGGACTAACGCGTCCCCGTCACAGGCCAAGATCCCATGCAAGCAGCGGGCGATAAACACTATTTGCGTTTGTTTGAAGAGAATTGTAATTTTTTTGTTTTCATTGTGTAAAAGTCTTATAAAAAGACTGATTTTTATATTCGTTGTAAACGTCTGAAGTTTGTAATGAATCTCGCAATGAAACAATCAATTTTCACCGCAAACAATGATGAAATCCAATCTCCTAATCATGATAGATCTCTAACCCTATCTAATTCTCATGAAGTTCTACAAAGCATCAAAAATACAATCCCAACATTTACCACCAGCCATTAATAGTCAAGGAGACCTAACCCATTCCCTTCTTTAATGGGTTCTCTTAACATCGCTATCTACAATTCAAATAATTGAAAGCAATGCAGGCTCAAATTCATAGCTAAAATTAGTACAAACCCCAAATTGGTTCATGTATATATCATCAATGGGACCCTAAAATTAAATCTCATACCGACTATACTCATCAAGCGCACTAAGATAGATGACAGAGGATTTAGATGAGGAAAAGAAATGCAGGTGACATTGAATGCAAGCTACCATCTTGGGATTTTTCAAACAAATCTGACAAGGCCCATGTGAGCACTATTCAAGTGTTAGCTTGCTTACAGTAGTGATCCTAATGCTCAACCATGTCCTCGTGTTGATGGACATTTCAGAGAGAGAAATGAATTTCCATGTGATGCCTCAGATGATAATAGCTCAAAAATACTAGGTATATTTGAGGAATTCATACAGTTTTGGCAATACATTCTTTACCAGACAAAGAGATTGGAGCATTCTATTGATGGTGGGTAACTAATGGCTTGATCATGACTACCCATATGAACATGATCTGTATCATTTGTGGGTGAATCAGATTTTGGTTATAGTTCGGAGCTTCTCTTTTCGGTGCATCAAAGCTGAATTTTGATTGGTGATATAGAACTGGAATAGATATTTTGTTTCCTACTTACACGTGTCCATGTTCTTGTTCTTATATCAATTTCTAATTCCGATTTTCCTTCCTAATCTGATATTATAGTACAGGTACAGACAGAAGTTCTGTTCATGGTCCAATTCCATACGATAGTAAATACCCGGTTTGTTGTTGCATATCTCCCTTTAATTAGCTACTAACTTTGATGAAAGTCTAGGGCTATAATTTTTATACATAAGTTTGTATTTTAGAGAAAAGGATCAAAATTAACAATTTTGAATTTTAGTTCATTTATGAGTTATTACTCTGCCTTTCACATAATTCAATCGTGTGAACTGTCAATTTAAATACCATTCATACAGACGATATTAGTAATGTGAACTCATGTGAATGAATTCACGTGAAAAGTTGCGCACATGAAGAGAAAGTGCGGCTTGTGGGGTCCACACCCACTTGAGTCCGCTTGGATTTTTTATTCGGGTTTTCGTTCGGGAACATGTGAAGCGGCCCACGAACAGTGCTATTTAATAGCCTAGGGTTTCGTGAAGTTGGAAGTGCAGGAGGAGTTTCTTCATAGCCGCCAACGAAGGAAAGCAAAGAGATTGGAGGCGTGTGCGAAGTTGAGGGGTTCTTTTGTTTCGGCTGCAGGAGAAAAGAAAGAGCAGCGGCTCTCTTCGTTGGGCGTGCAAGTTGAGGGTGCAAGGGAGTTTTGATTGGCGGCTGATTTGTTCATCTTTTGGCAGCGGCTTCGTCTCTCTTTTGGCAGCGCGCAGGCAGAAGAAAAGCTGTGTTTTTCTAGGGTTTTGTGTAGCCGTTTTTAGGGTTTTTGGTATCCTTTTTTGAGAGAGATTTTGTGTGAGGGATCTGAGAGTTTGTGAGGGTTTAGATTGTGAGATTGTAAACCCCAGTTGTATCTCTCCTTCCCCTCCTTGCCCCGTGGACGTAGGCTATTTGCCGAACCACGTAAAAGTTGTGTTCTTGTCGTGATTTGTAATAGCTTGTAGGATCCCTCGACGCGCAGTCCTAGAGCTGACGAGAGGAAGAGCTGATATCTCACTTTGATGAGATATCTGGCTTTTGGTTCTTGTTTCCTTTGAGAAGCAAGAATTTCATTGTGATCTAATCTCTTGTTGTGCACCTTGCGCACCGGAGGTGCTGCCGAAATTTCCGCTGCGCACAACAAGTAACTCAAATCACGATGAAAAAACTAGAAGCTCATTGCCCAAAGTTTATCACGACACCTGACTACGAAGTCGAACAATCTTTAGTTTAGCCGTACTAACTTCAACAATCAAAGAAACTGAGCAATCTTTTCTGTCAAATTTTTTTTACAGGGCCACCGATACCTCGTATTTTAAAACAGTTCACCTACAGCGTCAACAGCCGTCTCATCCCCCATCAAAATCATGCCAGCCAACAAAAGAGAGGAGTCCTGCCCTAGTAACGGTCTCAGCCAATTAGCCCATGAAAAGGATGAACAACATACCACAAATTTCACTCGCAAAAGGGCCCCCCTTGATAATGCCCCCCTGCCCCCCCCCCCCCCCCCCCACCCCCAAATTTTGAGTCTATAAATCCCTTCCCTTTATCAATTCATCTGCATTGCACACACTAGAGAATGGCATCTCAAGCATTAACTAGTTCTCATCTTTTCCTCTCTCTCTTCTTCATTGCATTGTTCTCCATTTGCTCATCACTTCCAGTCCCTGACCCAGAATTGGTAGTAGAAGAAGTACTTCGGTAAAATTTACTACTTTCCAGATTGTAGTTCTTGTACATTGTATTGAGATCATATCTAGCAATATGCACTTGGTACTTGTAATTATGTCTCACATTTTACTCAAGGTGAGTAAATATGGTGTTGACTACTGTGTTGCTGACGTGGATGTTATCTATCAAAATATTTTTCTTAGAAAATCTGCGTTATAAAGTTTTATACATGTACATTGTATTTATCAATGCGCCTGATGTATGTCTTATGTTACCAAAATTCCAGAAGTACCAATGCAT
This sequence comes from Asparagus officinalis, assembly GCF_001876935.1. Taxonomy (NCBI): domain Eukaryota; kingdom Viridiplantae; phylum Streptophyta; class Magnoliopsida; order Asparagales; family Asparagaceae; genus Asparagus; species Asparagus officinalis. Next base: position 4,266,675 of record NC_033798.1, on the reverse strand, counting down.
CCAGGAGGCAATTAAGCTACCTCTCCTGTGGCACCGGCAACCCCATCGACGACTGTTGGCGCTGCGACCCGCACTGGGAGAGCAATCGCCAACGCCTCGCCGACTGTGCCATTGGGTTCGGCAAGAACGCCATCGGTGGCAAGGAGGGGAAAATCTACGTCGTGACCAACAGCGATGATGATGACCCTGTCAACCCCAAACCAGGCACTATCCGCCACGCTGTCATCCAGGATGAGCCCCTCTGGATCATCTTTGCTCGCGACATGACCATCAAGCTCAAGGAAGAGCTCATAATGAACTCCTACAAAACTCTAGACGGCCGAGGGGCTAGCGTGCACATCGCTAATGGAGCGTGCATAACGATACAATATGTAACCAACATTATAATACATGGGTTGCACATTCATGATTGTAAGCAAGGGGGGAATGCGTATGTCCGGGACTCGCCCGGGCATTACGGGTGGAGGACAGTGTCGGATGGTGACGGGGTGTCAATATTTGGGGGAAGTCATGTGTGGGTGGATCACTGCACCCTGTCCAGCTGTCACGACGGGCTCATAGATGCGATACAGGGGTCGACGGCGATCACGATATCGAATAACTATTTGACACATCACGATAAGGTGATGCTTTTGGGGCATAGTGATGAGCTGATGGCTGATAAGAATATGCAGGTGACTATTGCGTTCAACCATTTTGGGGAGGGGCTCATTCAGAGAATGCCAAGGTATGACTAACTGAGTCCAATATATTCCTATCCAGTGAATTCCACACCGATACAAGGATAAACAGTTCTGATGTACTAACAATCAAATAATTAAGCATCACTCGATGAAGTTTTTTGTCTCATGTTTTGTTTGGATTTTGAGTGAAATTAGTTAAATTTGATGGGTAGGTGTCGGCATGGATATTTCCATGTGGTGAACAATGACTACACTCACTGGGAAATGTATGCGATTGGGGGGAGCGCGGCGCCCACCATAAACAGCCAAGGCAATAGATTCTTGGCTCCGGATGATCGCTTTGCCAAAGAGGTAAAAACTCTTTATTAGTTTGATAGAGTACAAGTTTGTCATTAGATCCTTTGACCTCTGATTTAGACTACTACTGCTCTTATTTCATCACGATATACACCATGAAGTGGTTAAGTGAATAGACTTTGATTCAAGGATTAATTGCACATAGACCCGTAGCGTCACTGTTTCTAACACTTTTACCTCAGGTATAGACTCGCTAGTTTTGGTCCGGGGGCAATATCTGTCGAAATTTCACCCTGGATAAAAGAGTAAAAAAAAAAAAATCTAACTACAGGGTTCCATACGCAAAAGAAAAATTACACGGACGGTAAGTTCGAAACAGCAGTAGTACAGGGCTGGTACATGGGCTTTTAACCTTTGATTCTAAGGACATAATTCCAAGTTGTTGATGCGTCGTCGGCTACCCAAGGTACTTGGTCTCCCATTTGTGTCCTTGTACTCCTGCTCACATTAATAACTCCAACAATGCGCAATGCACATTCAAGTTTCAAGTGCAGAATAACATAGACTAATTGCCATGCTCATTTATAAGAACAAAACCACCTCATTGTCATTAAGGAGAAAAGCCTAGAGTTACTTTAGCACCTTGCAGTTTCATCCAAAAAAAATCTCCAATCAATTAATTGTTTTTAGCTCTCCTTCACTGTGCATGCATCAAACATCTGTAAGTGAGAGTAACAATTTCTAGCATTCTCTCGGAGTTTTAAGTATCTTTTTATAAAATACATGTCAAATGAATTTCATCTTATGTTGCTTCTTATTTAAAGTTACGATGAGAATTAAGGCATACTGATCATCGTTGCCCGATTCCCTGGACCTCCCTCAAACCGTCGTACAGTTCCTGCAAACCGATTCCCAGTACATTTATGAACCGATTCCCTCCGATACACGAACCGGTTCCCCAAAATTGGCGTATCACTTTCAAGTATGCTAGATGCAAGTCTTTATGAGTGTACGTGCGCAAGACGCAAGTCAATGTGTGCAATTAAGTGAATGGAGACACACAATAGAGTATATATGAACCGATGACTTTACTGTAGCTAAACACGTATGTTAATTAAATGTAAAATGAAACCATGATCCCAAAACAAGCTCTATAAACAAAACAGAACAAAGAAAGAAAAACTCCATCAAAAAGAAGTATTTAAGTATTTATATGAAAAAAATATTAAATTTCATAATTACCGTTCTAGTTTTTACTATATGCTGTGGAAAACCAAAGCGCGCCCATAAAATTTACAACGTACCACTAACCAAACTTGCGTACCGAAGCAAGCTAGCCCTTAATAAATCCAAATTTTCTAAATTGTGAATTGTGTACCCGAATTCGTATTGTGACCCTCTACATACGACGTATTGTGTAACTATGATACTGATTATATTCTTCAAGTGTAGGTGACAAAGCGTGAGGATACACCAGACAGCCAGTGGAAGAGCTGGAACTGGAGGTCCGAAGGTGATCTGATGCTTAATGGTGCATTCTTTACACCATCTGGCTATGGAGCATCATCAAGCTATGCTAGAGCCTCGAGTTTGAGTGCCAGGCCCTCCTCTATTGTAGGCTCCATCACTACGTCTGCAGGTGCACTCAGCTGCAAGAAGGGCACAAGATGCTGATCAGCATTGGGTCGGAATTAGATTCTTGGATATATTCCATTCAAGTAGCCTGGATTTTCTCTTCAGTGTTTTTTTTAACTACTTGGGACCTATCATATTGTATACAAAGTGGAATCTACATTATTGACCATTTAGATTCCAAATTTCCTGCAGGTATGTTCTCATTTATGTCGATGAGAGGCAAGGAAGTGTGGACGTGTTTGTTACCATGGAATTGGTATTTGGTAGGATATCACTGAAAATTTTTCCTCTCTTAGCTTTTCTCATTTTTATGAATATACATAAAACACAGCTAAACATGATTTAGGAACAATAAACTAATATATCAAATTGAAGCAATGTCCTCAGACTTGTGATAGAAAAGAATGAGTAACAGTATCTCCAGACTTCTCTTAGAAAACAAGATGCTACAATTTTCAAGTTCCTTTCACTTAAAATGAAGAGACATTAGCTTATGTGATTGAGAAATTATTCGGCTATTAACATGTTAATTGATATCACTAAAACTGTCTATTCTTAAATCAGTACAACATATGAGATTTTTAGGATTAATACAATGATCCTGTAACTAATTGCCGAATGAATTTCATCTGTTAACTTTAAATTAATTGCTTCATGTCCCCACAAATCGTTGGTGCCAGCAAGACTAGACTGAGAATTTGTAATTCTCTGATATTAGCAATCCCAACCAACTGCAGAAATACGATTGTTGAATAATCTAGCCAATCAATTTCACTGCATTTAAGAGTTGCATACAGTCCCAAAGTCGTATCCAAATTGTTCATTTCAGAATCAAACCTATGAAACAAAGATTGTACTGAAAGTGAAGGAAATGGCCTATATTGTCTCCTCAGCTGCCCCTTTATTTCTCTGGTAGGGCAGTAGGTATTGATGAAGCTATGGAGCAAGCAGAGCATATTTGCATGTGAGGTAGTATTAAAGAGATTGACTTTTTTGGACTTGGATTACAACTAATCAAGTTGCCAAACCTTTGCCTTCCATCCCTTCCTCCTTTGTCATGCTTTGCCTTTTCTCATGATAATGGTGCATCCCTCTAACTCCATGGCTTTGCTTTCATTATTACTCTAGAAACTGTTTGCACCTCTTCATTATATCTCCAATAATCATCTTATACTAAAAAGTTTAAATTGTTGAGGTTTTCTTTTTAAAGGGAAAAACAGCGCCTGGTGGAAACTTGACACCGAGAGGTCTACATGAAAAGCAAAAAAAAATTACACTTTTTTACCACGTGCATCCAAAATTCTACAAGTCTGACTGAATTATAGATGATTTTCATTGCACCGTTACGAATCCTACCCTTACCGATGAATCAGAACTAGCATATACAAGCCCACTCCTTTCTGTTGGTCATTATTGATATTGGATATCCTCCGGTCTCCAGGATCGTGATAGACCAAGATAATACTTAAAATTACCGAAAAACTTGTTGGATCTGAGTGTGAAGCCCAAACTCACCTCCAGGCGAGTTTCTCCAGGCGAGGATGAAGCTCAAACGAGCTCGTGGCGGGCGAGCTCCACTTCAGGCGATGTCGACGAGCGTCAGGCAAGGTCGACGAAATCTTTAAGTGAATTCGAGGTTGAGATCCAGGTCAGGTGTCGATGAGCTGCAGGTGAGGTCATCAAGTTCGAGCAGGCAAGGTCGAGAACTTCCACAGGCGAGCGAGTGGGATGCAGGCGAGGTTGATCCAAGACAGGAGAGCTCAAGGCAAGCTGGCGAGCACCTCGAGTGCGGGGTCCTTGCAGGCGAGGTTGGTGGC
>NC_033798.1:4260832-4261243 GCF_001876935.1 Asparagus officinalis | reverse complement strand
CAACTCTCTTTTTGTATTTATCTTTAAACCATATAGGAGGACCCATATATGAGAGTATTATATTTTAAAATTGGGTTTAAAGATAAATACAAAAAGAGAGTTAAGCTTAGAGATAAAACTAATAATACTTGGGTTTAAAGATAAACCTAAGTAAACAAATGGACCTAAAAACAAAAACCCCAAATTAATAATTCAGTTAGCGGTAAAGCCCAGTACACCCAACATGGTTTGAGCGGCCCAACACTTGTGCTCGATGACCCGGATGGCGCGGCAACAGCTTGGGCCGAGGAAAGTCTCGCCGTTGAGGAAGAAGAGGACGATCTCACCGCCGCATGATTTGAGCTCCATCAGGGACTCCCAGCACTGGGCCGTGCGGTCGGCCTGCAAACGGGCTGATAACGGCGGCACGGG
>NC_033798.1:4259128-4259832 GCF_001876935.1 Asparagus officinalis | reverse complement strand
AGTTTCAGCTCAACTGGATCGTTTTTAAAATTAAGTTTGAAACGAGTTTTTGAGAATTTTTTAACAATCGGGTTGGTTTTGAAAATTTGTCCCTAGAAAAAGGGAAGAGAGAGAGAATATGTTCGCACTATAGTTGGCGGGGCCAGTGGGCTTACTAGTTTAATTATTAACTAAAATTTTAATATTTTTTAAGAAGAAAATTTTATGAAAAAAATTATTAACTAAAATTTTATGAAGTTAGTCCAATTAGTGTTAATCTTTAGAGTTGAGAAAAATATTATAATAACTAAATTTTTTAAGAAGAAAATCAGATTAAGAAACTTTTGGGTACTCTTTATATGTATCTTAAAAAAATTTATGTGCAAATATTATTTCTGATTTATGTATCTTTGAGAGTTTCTGTAAAATAAATTATCTATGGAGTCTTAATTACATTAGGTTTAGGAGTTGGAGTTATTCTAAAATTCTTATGAATATTCAGTTTCCTCGAGTCTATCATACTCCCTTTAAAAGCACAAGTTCGAAAAATCTTTTTTAGACAAATATACCCCTTTATAATTTGAACTACCTTATCTATAATCAAATTCTAATTTTCAAATTTAATTTTAATGATGGGAAAAGATGCTTTTATTTTAGAACTAACAAAATAACCGATTAAAATAACCGATATCAATAATTAACAAGAATTAATACGATAGTTGACC
>NC_033798.1:4251213-4258128 GCF_001876935.1 Asparagus officinalis | reverse complement strand
TGGGTTTGTGACTAAGAGTTGTGCTTAATTGAGTTCTCACCTTGTTTTGAGAACAATCATTTGTCATATATGTGCTTATTGTGAGAATCACTTTGTAATACAGTTGTACACCGAGTGAGGAGTGTGTGGTGAGAGTCGGGGATCGTCCCAAGAGGAGTGGCGTCGGTTGACGTGCCTAGGGAGAGGTTGTAACCGAGCACTTGAGGGAGACACGGCTAGGTCCAACACTTAGTGGGTGTAGAGTGTGATTGCAAGAGTGTGAGAAGTTCCGGCTTCCAAACCAGATTGTGTTAGTGGATTTCTCCCCGGGAGTGGGGAGCGGAGACGTAGGACGAAAGGTCCGAACTCCGTGATCATATTGCTTGTTTGAGTTTGTCTTTGGCGTATTTGTTTTTGTATTTATCCTATATCGCCAATTGTGCATTACTCATTTATTTCATCCAATATATTATTTATATTGTTTACCCTTGTGTTAGTTGACATATCCTTGCATACATCATATTGTATATCTCTTGGTAGGATATATCATCTTGTGTTAGTTTTTATATCCTTGCATATAATTCATAGTATATCTCATTGCTAGGATATATCACTTGTTCATATTGCTTATTCTTGCTTATAACTCTTGTATATCTATCTTGCAAGAATATACTTGTTAATTAATTTTAATTAGCCATTTAAATCGGATTAGATTAGCATAAGACCCTAATCACCCTAAGGTTCAAGAGGGACAGTACGGATTTAAGGTCCATGTCCAACCCATCCAAGGGCAGGGGGTTCCACCCCCACCTTCACGAAATCTTTCCCAGGTCTCCGACTTGCGTGAATTACTATCAAGAGGAAGGCCAACACAGCAAGTGGCTCATTCATGCCAGTGTGAGCGGCTCATATCCGCTGTCCTCTCCGAATGCAGTTGTTGCTCACCGGCGCCTAGGCAATCGGTGTTTGATAGGTTGACGAACGTCACTAGACCTCCCAAACGACAACGTCACCAGAAGAAGACCTCTGAAATCGACTATCCCGAGGTTACTATCAACATGATCGGCAGAGGAAGAGCCTCGCATTCCGATTTTGACGAGTCACAAAGAAGTCATTCCCCAACTGTTAGGGAAATTCGTGACCAGTTCGAAGGAGTATATCAGCATACCCGGACTCGCACAGGAGCTATTCGCCCGGTTAACTATCAAAAGTTAGCAAAAGGGATTACCACAAGTGATGAGCATTCGACAATAGCCGAATCTCAATCTTCGAGCTCGGTCGGACCACAAGAGGTATCTGCTTACATGGTGGGAAATCTCGAGGACATAGCCAAAAGAGTTGACGAACACCATGTCATGCTCCAGGCACAACAGGAGACACTTCTCCAATTGAAGGACATGTTGGCCCAAGTTCTGGCAGAAAAAGGCCAAAAACTTGAGTCTTCCCGGAAGACAACATCAAAGGGAAAGCAGAAAGTGACCGAGCATTCGGATCGTGAGACTCACAACCTGGGATCCTCTTCTGAAGGTGAGAAAGAGGTGGAAAAAGAACTGCACCCTAAGTCCACTAAAATGGATGAATTGGAAGCTCGCCTCAATGCAATCGCCAACAGAAGTGAGCTCCGCGAAGAAGGAGTGGTGAGGCCTTATCCTGCTGAGTGGGATATAGCTCCATACCCACCGAAGTTCAAAGCTCCAACATTGCATTCGGTCCCGACTCTTCTCGCTACCAAACAGAGGAAAGGCGAATCAATCAAGACCTACGTGGAGAGATTCCGCAGCATGGCATTGCGATGCCCCTCAGGTATGACTCAGTCAACCCTGGTTGAAACTTGCAGGCACAACTTGCAGACTCAGCTCCTTGCCCAGATGGGGGTAGCGGAGTGTCGCTCCTGGAGACAACTGGTGTCACAAGGAGAACAAGCCGAAGAGATTGTAGCTCGGGTGAAAGCCGAAGAAGCTGCACATCCCAAACTGCAACAGCAACGCAATCAGAACAACGCCCAGCGGTCTAAGGGAAAAGAGACCTTAGCACCTGACTACACGCAAGTACCACCGCCCACGAAGCAAGGCAAAGCACCCAATAAGAAAAAAGTGCCCAAACAGTATTCCTTCAAGGAGGAACATGTAGACACCTTGTTCCAGCTACTGCGGAAGAACAACAAGTTACAGCTTCCTGAAATTAGGAAGCCAGAGGAGACAGGGAAGGTAGATGACCCTAATTACTGCCGTTATCACAGGTTTCTGGGGTATCCTACCAGAAGATGTTACATCTTTAAGGACATCCTCCAGAATTTGGTGGACGCCAAAGTGCTTACTCTGAAACCTGAGCAAAAAACTGTCTCTACCAACATGATAGCAGTCCAGTTCGGTGACTTCCCTCCGGTGGCGACCGCAGATGGCGTTGTCCCCATCCACAAGGGAGAAATGCGTCTGAAGAATACTGACTTGCACAGTCAGAGAGACAAGGGGTTGATACCCCTCACCACTTCGAAAGGAGAAATCATGTGGGTTCACCCCGATCTAGTGGGAGACCAACAGTGGACGAATACCTCATCCAAGAAGAAAGGAGGCAAGGCTAAGTCTTCCAACATGATTAGCCCCTCCATTACTGAGAACGATGATCACCTCAAGACCCTCACAGATTCATAGGAAGAAAGGATTGCCCTGGCTGCATACCCAGGAGACAACCCTGGCACTCGGTCTGGAAAGGCTTACTTGAAAGACTACGGCCAGAATGCTCAAGAAGTTGAGGAACAGCCCCAAGACGCTGGGGGTTCTGTCCCGAAGAAGCCGGCTGATAAGGGGAAACAAAAAGAACTCCGGTTCAACAGGAATCTCCACCAGGAACACGGGGAGTCGAGCACTCCCTTCCAATTTAATGTCATGGCGCAATTGGCCAACATACCGGCCAGGATTACTCTATACGAGCTCCTGAGGTTGTCCAAAACTACCAAAGAAGCTCTGATCGAAGCATTGAAGAATACAGAGAGCTTTATCACCCAAGTCATTCCAAATCCCGAAGCTTCTGAAGATCAAACTTGTCGACAATGTCTGCAAGCTGCAAGAAGTTTACCCTGTATATCATTTACGCAAGAAGACATGCAGGTCAAACACAAGCACGACAGGCCGCTATACTACACAGGGTATATCGGATCCTCTGAAATAAGTCTGTTTGATGGAAAATTTGTAATAAGAACAATGAGTGAAAGAACTGTATTTGATTTTATTCTCTCTAACTGCTTAGAAAAAGAATGATTACAACTCTCTCAACTCTCGATTACAATTGGATTTCCGATTACAAAAGAGAAGAGAATGATCTGGATTCTCTCCTTTATTTAATTCTGGGTTCTTCACGGTAGCGATGAGATGCCTCCCTCGAATGCTTGCGTCGAGTTTGCTTCTCGTTGACGATCCGAATATCTATGCTCACTGGAACAACAGTCTTGTCTGGTTGATAACTCTTGCTGAGTTTCGTGATTCAGAATAAACTCTAATAATAGAGTTGTTCAAACCAAAAATAATTCGGTTAATAAGCCAAGTATCGACGGTTTAGAGCTCCTCCGTTTGTTGATTTCCCAGACTGTGTAAGGAGTCAATCCTCTTTTTTCTGATTCTAGGAAATCTGATCGAAAGATCCTCTCCAAGTGATCAAAATCCGATCTCCCAAAAATCCGTCCCTCGATCTGATTAAGAGCGGTTTTCGAAACTGCCTAGATCGTGTTTGAACAGGTCAGAAATTTGACATGCGTTCTGGCCTAAATTCTGTGTTTGAATGCAACATCTGGAGGTGCGTTCTGCAGCGATATTGAGCTGCGTTCTTCAATGTTTGACGGTGCGTTTGGCAGCAGTATAGAGCTGCGTTCGACGTCGGTTGGAGCTGCGTTGTGCAGCGATGATGAGCTGCGTTGGGCAGCGATGATGAGCTGCGTTGGGCAGCGATGGAGCTGCGTTGGGCAGCGATGATGAGTTGCGTTGGGCAGCGATGGAGCTGCGTTCGAGCTGATTGTTGAAGCTGCGTTCGAGCTGATTGTTGAAGCTGCGTTCAGGTTTCTCTGTCTTTATATATGGATGACACCAATGACCAGTAAATGAGGTCTTATTGAGGCCATTTGTGACAATTGAGGCATCTCAATAACGCTCTATCAACTGCAGGTCACGATCTCCACTAAGATTTCTTTGCATGGTTTAACCATGTGCTCTTCAGTGTGTCGAATATCATTACACTGCTCATCAGCACCTCTGATAGTTGCTAATATAATATTAGTCATGTTGTTGTCGCAGCCATCAAGATCAATCATCTCACATAAGAAGCTGCATTTGTGTTTGCCGCGGTAGGTGATTGAATTGGTGTTGTGTCTTGATGATGGTACGTAGGGAGGACTTCCACGTCTTGGTTTGAAGAGATTGTCGATTTGTAATCTCTTTCTGTCAGAGTGTTGCTAAAGATAGCCTTCTGGAAGTCGTCAGATTATAACTTTCATCATCGGTGTTTGATGGGGAATCAGCTATCTTTTTTAGACAGCCTACAGAACCCCCTCCAAAGTTTTCGAAAGTTCGCGGTTGACTGGGACGAATTTTCGAAACACTTTGGAACCCAAAAATTTTGTTGATCAAATGTATCTTATCGCAGATGGAGTGGGGCATCTTCGTTGACTTCTTCATTCTCTTTTGGTTCACCCATAATGACTTGGGCTTTAGCTTGTTTGACTAGTTTCGTCATCTTCAGGGGAATTAGACATTTATGGGCTTAAGACAGATCTATTGCCATAGACGGAGAGAGCCACGAGCCTGTATAAGAAGGACTTTATCCCCAGCTTAGTCAGGAGACTGGCTTCAGAGGGATTCACTTTATCTTCTCTCTTAATCATTTTATCTGGGGTCATTGCTTGGAATATTAACCTCTTTGAAAGGATTAGTTACGTGATAAGCTGAGATTGGCCACCAGAACGCATGTCTAAATTACGCGTTCTGCTGTTTGAACGTGAGGGTGCGTTCGGAAATCAAAACCCCCTCTTTTGAAAACGCGAGAATCACGTTTCGGGTGAGATTTGCCTAAAATCCCGCTCTGATTTGACAGCTACAGCTGTTTATAAATGGGCCACTGAGGTCAAATCAAAAGGTCATTCGACTTTCCCCCTTTTTACTCTATTTCTTAACAGGGCTTCTGTTCATCTTCTCCAGTGCTTCAACGGAGGAAAAGATCCATTCCTAAATACTTCGCCCATCTTCGTCTTCCTTGTCACGGTTGGAATGGGCCTCAAGAAGAAAACTACTTCTAAACCGAAGTTTGCCGAAGGTCAGGTTGCTTCTTCGGCTAGAACCTCCGGGGATGATCAAATCTCCGCGCCTTCGTCGTTGGTTTCTTCGACTAATGGTAAAGTTGAACCATTGGGGGTGGGTTCAACAGATCTCCCCAACCCTTGATTAATGATCTGTACTCCCCTCTTAAACCTGCGAGATAATTCTCAGTGTTCAAGAAAAAGAATGGGGAGCTCCATCGTTCATAAAATTTCAACGCAGGTTTAGATCCTGCGTTTAAAATCTTGGATGTAGGTAGAGACCTTGCGTTCGGGTCTCCGAACGCAGGTCTGAACCTTGCGTTCAAAATTTTAGAGACCCTGCGTTCAATAGTCCGAACGCAGGTCTAAAGCTTGTGTTCGAACATTTCAGAAGGGAACTATAAATGGCTGAGGACTGTCAATAATCGTCGCCTTTTCCTTCCAAATCTGGAGCGGATGTGGCCGCTTTCTTATTATCAGTGCGCTTCTATCCCGCGGTCGATGAATTGGGAACTCGTTCAAGATCAAGGAGGTGTCGCTACAGGGCATATCACTCATCGGGGCACACATCCAGCCGGTTTCAATAATTTTATGGCTTTGAAGCCAGGTTTATTCCAAAAAAAGCATCCTGTCGGAGAGCCTGCTAAATTGGCGGAAGTGTTCATTAGAACATTTATTTCTATCAAAGGAGAGTTCCCTACTCGAGATTTCAGGGCCCCTACTTGGGTTCACTCCAGTGATGCGGACTGGTGGGCCCGGATGATAAATTTCGTCTTGGATGAGCTAAAAGAACCTTTGAGGATTTCGGAGCTAAAGGTTCCAATAATGGCTACTCGATATGGGATTTCTCCAAATTATAGCGGACTCTTCGCTATGTTGGAATTCTACAACCCTCACACCGGCACCTTTTTCACTCCAGTTGGTGAGCTGGGCTTCGCTCTCCACGAAATGTTTGAGATTTCTGGACTGTCTTTTGGGGAATTGCCTTATGAGGACCCGGAAGCAGGTAATTAGAGATCTTGAAAAATAGTGCTCCTGAAATCTACGACACTTACTGGGAATTGATGTGCCATTTCCAGATATGTGCGCAAATTACTGGGAAAAGAGCAAGCGGCGTGAAACAAGGACAGTGGTCGGAGTATCTTTTCCGCAATCTATGCATGGGACAAAGAAGCCGATGTGACTCGCTTAGCCGCCAGTACTCTTGAGGAGATCACGGAACGCATCAATGATGCAACTTCTCACTACACTTGTGAGGTAGAAGAGGATGTTTTCCCAGCGTTCACCACATTTGAGAGCTTCCGTTATCAGGCAGAAGTCCCAATCTCCGACATGGCTTTGTTTGCTGGTTTTCTAACTCTTTGGTTGAAGCGTTGTGTGGTACCCACAAGGCCAGTGGATGCTATTTCAGTAGAAGTCTTGTATCCCGCCGTTCTTCTGACTTATGGACGACCCTTGAACCTTCTTTCAGCCATGGTGTGCTGTTTACAAAGTGGCTTGCGGGAACTATCTTCCGAGTTTGTTGCTGTCAAGAAATTGAACTCCGACGGGAAGACTGTCATTCAGACCCCAACTCCTCGGGTGCTGATGCCGTACATTTATTTGGTATCTTGGTTTGTGTTGCATTGCCCTCTGATAATGACGACTCCCGAATC